>NW_026731670.1:1147500-1642500 GCF_028476545.2 Physella acuta | reverse complement strand
AAGAACAATTAAAAATAAAACAACCCAACTTTTAAAAAAGAAACGTGTATAGTTAGTGCTAATTTTCTTCATAATACTCAGATCTGTAATAAAAACATTTTTTTTACACAAGCCACTAACCCACCTCCCTTGTGTTATATATTAAATGCATATTCGGGTCTTGATGTTAACATATGTTTGAAAAGGGAAATAATCTATTTTTAAATGACATTTTATACAACAGTTGCAGTTGTTCACCTTTTTTCTTCCTGTTGAGTTGCATCCCTTACCGATTTCATACTATGGTATATACGCCATGAATTAAAGGGTCGGAACCAATAATGTCATTGTACGTACTTTTAAATGTATTCCTCCCCCTAGCTTGTCTCAACGCATGCCACAGAAGTTTGCATTACCCCAAGGTAACTCAAAATAATTTCTAGTCGGTACATTTGCAGATTGCATTATATCGACTTAAATGCTGTTTTCAATTGATTACAAAATAATATCCTCACCCCTCCCCCCCCCCCCCCCCCGCAAAACACTAAGTGAATCATCGTAGACGATTTAAATGTATCAAGGATACAAAATTCAAACATAACACGAGCAGCACCCATACCATTATGTGACGTCGTTTCTTATGCCTTTTTTTATTTTTTCAAATTTGGTTGTTAACTGCAATTGAATCCAATTGTTTCTCTTTTTGGAATTCTGGAAACGTTGCAACAATTATAGTATTATACTACAACGGATTAAAAGAATCGACAAGCATTATTTTTCTGTTCTATTTTTCTCTTCAAACCAAACCTTCTACAACCTGGCTCGAATGTTTTTTTTTTTAATATAGTGTTTTCAAATGATTTATAGCTATTACGGTGCTTTCTTTTTGGTTTGAAGACTTTAATTAATTTATTAATTTATTCATTGGTAGATTAACCACATTAATTTTAAAAGTTTAGAAAAACGAGTTTACTTTGAGTGAATAATGACGTCACGTGATTTGTTTACTTTTTAGTACAATAAATGGCGGCTCCATACAATATTTCGTATCTTATTCAGATCTTTAAAGCTAATTTTCTGTCGGCTATAGCTTTAACAATACGTCCGTTTGCTGTTTTTATTACGTCCCAACACTTATATTAATTTTCAACCGCCTGTTTCATTTAGTTTTACAATGAACTTCTCTAGCTCTACAATCTGTCCAAGAAAGTTATTTAAAGATCTATGTTTCTAGATCTAGAATCTAGGTCAAACCAAAGATTAATTAGTTAAAAATACAATCCATTTTGAAATCATAATACATTTTTGAGTTTCTTTATTAAACTACTTTAGTCCTTAACTACTTGATATAAATCTTTGTGATATACCTATCTAGATCTAAAATTGGTCTAATCTAGATCTAAATCTAGCAAGAGCTACGCAAAAACTAGACTTAAGTAAACCAGTCGTAGAATATAAATAATTCTATCTAAATTTAGATAATAATGATTGTCTATATATTAAACTATTTCAGACCTTTATTATTGTATACGATGTTTGTTTAGCTATGGGATTGGCTAATTTAAAATAAAATTTAATTTGAAAGTTACTAGACTTAGATCTAGATCTAGAGATAGGGCCTGTGTGCGTAAATCAAGTTGCATAAGGAGACTCAATGTATTATTATATAGCACAAAAAACTTCAGTAACGTCAAGAGTCTAGATAGCTAAGTTGTTAGTGTAATAGGCTCTCATGCGGGTGGCACGGGTTCTAGATACATCAATGTTAAAAAAAAATTTTTTCAATTTGTTTTTTTTAGATGTGAATGATAAAGTTGCCTATCTGAACTTGGCGGGATACACGGCAGGTGAATTAGAGTTTATCTGTTTCTTTGTCCTAAGCTTATGAAGGGATAGTGTGTTCAGAGATATGCTAGGCCGGAATCGTTTTTTAAACGATAAAAATATGTTGTCTGAGACATGGCGGGACACTGGGCAGGTGAAGTAGATGTGAGTATGTCACCTGTGACGTCAGTATATGAAGGGATAGCGTGGTCAGACCTATGCTCAGCCGAAATGGGTGTTTTTAAAAGATAAAAAACGTCTTTTTGAATGTGGGGTGTGGTTATTTTGTGATGATAAGTGACAGACGCGATGTCATTTATGGATGACGCCCGAAACCCACAGTTAAAGGGATGACCGGGTAAGTCTAGTTATATTTACAGTCAAGGTACTGTTCTCTCTATTGCAGTAATAACCCCAACAGGTATAATACTAATATGCACTGGCATGATTATAATAAAGTTAACAAAATCTTAAAGAAACTTGAAGAAAATAGTATCATCTAAAACACGATCTAAGAGAGTAAAAGAACTCTAACAGTTTACGGGTATAATATTTAACCTTATTTCATCTAACATCCTTAACTTAATTTAAAAAGATGAAAGTGAGTTTTCACTGTAATTATTCTCATGTTGTAAGTGTGACTGCTTTTCATTGCTAAAGAAAAGTGGTGTTTGTCTTATTAGCAAACATGCTCAATTTCTACAACCCAGGAAATAATTCAAAACCACGAACAGTATTTTAGCATGCCCCTGTTATTTTAGAACTTCTACTTTGCGTTAACTCAATTATCTGAACGACTTTGCTTATTAATTACATTCGTAGTCACAGTATGTGGCATGGTACTTTTCAGTCAAGTTTATTAAACTTTCACCTTTTTTACTTTCTCGTATATACGAAGTATAGAAAAAGTATTGTAATCGTGCACAAAAATAACATAAAATTTTGACAGTTTTCACAGTTTTACTCCTCAGTCCTTCATCACATCCAAAGTATAGAGGACTTATTTTAATCAGGCAAAAATTATAAATGCAAATATATAAACATTTTGGCGTTTTATGCGTTATCGAGTCGAAAAAACTGGACTTTGCAAATCTGTCCGTTGTCTGTGTGTGTGTCTGTCTGTGTGTAAACACGATAACTTGAGTACCGTTACAGCTAGGTTGATGAAATCTCATATATAAGTGTTTTATCAAAATCGTTGATCTGTATCAACTTTTGAGCGATTTCCGATAACCGAAAGTGGTACTTTTTCTACTTTGAATTTTTAATAATTTTAATAAGCCTATAACTTGAGTACTATTTCAGATAGATAAATGAAATTTCACACGTAAGTAAAAGATCTTATTCTCTACCTTCTGTCAAATTTTGAGAAATTTCCGTTAACTGGAAGTACTAATTTACGCTATTTCCGATTTCTAAAAAAAAACGAATATAAATTAAAACTAATAATATTCCGCAATATTATGCACGTTTTGTTTGGCGTTCACATGTGTGCAATTCTACGAGATTTAATTCTATTTTTTAAAAGTTTAAGTATTTAAAATGGATTAAAATTTATGTCTATATCCCGAGGTCCCATCCCCTGTTTTTTTTATAAAAGAATATTCGAGAAAGTTTAGGGGAGATCGCTCTCGATTTATTTAAAATGTGATCGTTTTGGCTGTGATGACTTACTTGTTGCTTTCACCATTGATTTATATTTCTGGATATGATGCAGCAAGTGTAGTTCATGGATAACCTTTGGAGTAGGCCTATTCTGCTGGCAGGAAGTGTTAATATGTGTACTAAAAATATGTTTAGTGAAATACAATAAAAATATACTTGTATTATTATTTTCGTTTTTTTTAAAAAGATTGACACATTTAAAAAGAAATCAATAGGTAAAAACGTGTAATAAAATTAACAATCGATATTTGCAGTAATTTTTTTAACCCCATTTAGAAAATGAGATAAATTGCTAGGATTATAAAAAGTCATCGTGTGAAAGTATAAATGAAAACTATGACCAGATGTTGCAGCGAACATAGACATATAAGACTGAGGTCTAAACAATAGGTTCAAGATATTCAAAATAAAAAACCCTCCCCCACCCACACCAGATAGAAATGTTATAGAGACTGATTGATGTGTGAGCGTTTGCATGGCGCTGCGCGAATGACGCGGTGGATGTGCCGGGAAGAGACGTGCAGACCTTATTGTTGTTCTGATTCCCAGACTAAAAAGGAGGTGGGGGGGGTGAGGCGAGGGGCTGAGGATAGTGAAGGGAGAAGAGAGGGAGAGAGGGAAAAATATTAGCTAGCTCTGAAGTCGATCTAAATCTAAAGTGGTGTTTCACATTGACCAATACTGACCACTGGTAGAGTTCATTCGAAATTACATGGGCGAGAATAGAACTGGCAGCAGCTAGTTAACAATGTTAAGTGGTGTTAAATAGTGGTTCTTAATCTATCTCTGTGTGGATACCAAACGTGTATATGACTTTTTATAAGCTTTACGATTTCAATTGTTGTTTTCTTACTTTCTTACTTTCTTACACAGCTCCAAAATCAAACAACTGGACAAACGCTAAATAAACAAATCCAAAAGGAAAAACAGGATGGAATAGGAGTATAACCACTACTAGAATTACGAACTAAGAAGAAGAAAGTGTGGGCCTACTAACATAGTGTTATGTTGCCTATATTGTTCACACTGTGTGGTATTTAAATGATGTTCTTCACATAAGCTTACCCCCCCCCCAACCCTAGCTTCATCAACTACACTACTGTTAATTATGTGATAACATTACTCTACCTTATTTAAATACTCTTATTTCCAATTAAAAATAATTGCATGAATACTGTTTACATATTTACAAAAATCAAGTTTAATATGCCATCCCGAGCTTTTTACAGAATTTAGGGTTGTGATGTTTCAGTAAAATGTTTTCGCCTTTGTATCCAATAAAACCAAATTACAATCTATACAAAAGATATACTAAAACATTTCATTAATTTAAAAAAAATCTTAAGTATTAGAAAATGTAATTATTTTTCCTTTTTAATCTATCAAAACTGAAGTGGAAACTAAATTGTCTATATAAGCCCCAGAGAACCAGCGAGATAAAAAAAAATATCCCCACATTTATTTGTTGATAAAATAACTTAGATCTAATATTTCCTCCTTTTTTTTCACGCAGGCTGTGTAGCCTCGCGACATTCTGAAAATGTTATGCAGCGGACGAGCCAGTTCAATAGTGCAAGGTTATATCTGAAGTGTGTGTTATTGTAAGATGGGGGGGGGGGGGGGGAGGGGCTGGTGGATCTACAGTTGATAACGTCATCGGAAGTCATATTTAGTTCTATTGTGTTAAACTAAAAAAGAGACACATATATATTTTTTAACAAGACCTTACCGTTAGAATAGTGTAAGAATAATATTGGAAAGTTAATATAGAATGGGATATTTTGTTTCTTGTTACCGTTACGGGTAGATAATATCAATGGAGAGAGAGGTAAACAAATAAAGCTTAAGTAGGCGATAGAGTTATTATGTAGCTTTAGTGGAAGATAGACAGCTAGTATATATATATATATATATATATATATATATATATATATATATATATATATATATATATATATATATATAAAGCAATGTATGTCTGTGTGTGTGTGTGTCTGTGTGTCTTTTATGCATTACCACACCTCTTATCACATCGCCGAGAAACTTTGGGATGATGTTGAGAATATTCCTGGGGAGGTTTCTGCGAATAAAAATATCAAATTCGCAGGGGTGGCGCCCCGGTAGGGCGCGATTTGTTTTCCTCTATATACGGTATATAAAAATAAAAGTCTATTTTGATTTCACACTGTTCATCCAATAGGCATGAGACTTTGGGGAGTTGATTAGAACACTCTAGGGAAGGGTTCTGTACAAAAATCATTTTTAATTTCGCAAGGGCGGCACCACGGTAAGGTGCGATGTATATACGGTATATACAAATAATAAAAGTGAATTGCCGTGACACCGTTCACACGATCGCCATGAAACTTTAGGAAGTTGTTGAGAATATTCCTGGGGAGGTTTCTGCGAAACAAAAAAATACAAATTCGCAGGGGTGGCGCCCCGACAGGGCGCGATTTGTTTTTTTTTCTATATACGGTATATAAAAATAAAAGTCGATTTTGGTTTAGCATCGTTCATCCGATAGCCATGAGACTTTGGGGAGTTCATTATACCACTCTAGGGAAGGGTTCTGTAGAAACATAATTTTTATTTTCGCAAGGGCGGCGCCTCGGGAGGGTGCGATTTTTCTCTATATACGGTTTATAAAAATTAGTCGATTTTGGTGTGATACCGTTATCCGATAGCCATGAGACTTTGTGGGAGTGATTAAAACAATTCAGGGACGGGTTCTGTAAAAAAAAGCCTTTTTTAATTTCGCAAGGGCGGCGCCACGGGCGGCTGCGATTTTTCTCTATATACGGTTTATAAAATTTCGGTTTCACACCGTTCATCCGTGTACCATGAAACTTTGGGGAGATGATTAGATCACTCAATGGTAGGGTTCTGCAAAAAATATTGTGTAAAATTGCAAAGGCGGCGCCCCCCCCCGGGGGGAGCGTTTTTTTTTCTCTATACACGGTATATAAAAAATAAAAACTCGGGTGCGGTTCATCCGAGTGCCATGAAACTTTAGGGACAATCCAGTCAGAAATTGAGATCGAGCATCTAATAATAGACCATTAGTAACGCTAGCATATTGCATCAGTCACACTGATATTAAAAACATTTCAAATACTTTGTTTACGTGTTAAAGAAAACAATCCTGTTCATTTGTGTCACTTTAGCGAATGACGAAATCTGCATCATTATTAACAGGATGCTATTTGGCCGATGGCGCCTGTTAGTTTTAAGGAGACAGGGGTCGTACGCCGCGCCTATGCGGTAATGTAATCGGGGGGTGGGGGCCCTGAGAGCGCCCCTCCACGTCTCTGACACATGGGCGGTCACCGTGTTCTACCATATTATTTCGGTGAGTGATTAATGTACACTCAATGTTTTCATGCGGTAGTGTAGGTAAACCCGTGTCCTGATATTTATGATCCAAGAACAGGCATTGTTTACATTTAAATAACTCATTTTTAGAAAAGAAGGTCACGCGTCTAAGAACATATGATTGGTAACGCGTTGGTGAAATCCTTCTCATATATTTCGTCAAACTTTCTTCTAACCCCGCGGCAATATATATATATATATATATATATATATATATATATATATATATATATATATATATATATATATATATATATATATATATATATATATATATATATATATATATATATATTTATATATATATATATATAATGAGGCCTTAATGTGAGAGAATAAAAGGGTAGCCTTAGTAGAAGGAAGATGACACACGGGTAGAAAATAAATGGATAACCTTTGATTAAAAGAGTGTGAAAAGGGTAGCTTTAGTGTGAGAGAGGGTCAATATGTAGGCTTAATGGGATTGAAGATAATAAACGAATAGATGGACTGATTTAGTAGCAGAGAATAATATGTTGACTTAGTGGATAAGAGAGAACACATGTGTAGCCTAAATGAGAGGGAAGAATAAATGGATAGTCTTGTCTTGGTAGCGGAATGATTCCTGGTAGTGGTTCATTTATATATATATATATATATATATATATATATATATATATATATATATATATATATATATATATATATATATATGCGTGTGTGTGTATACATATACATAAACTTATGATTCGTGACATGCGAGTCTAAACATAAGTGCCTCGACGTATACTTCCACATAAAAGCGCAAGCAATATTTTCCTCGACATCTTAGTCAAAACGCGACAAAAGGGCCCTTATATAAGGGCCCATATATAGTGACCCTTATACTTGGACCTGATAAAAGGTCACTCGCACAATGACATAGATAAAAACGACTCACATAATGACCCGACCATAATGACCACAATATTAGGGGTCTGACACAAGTACCCAATTTTAATGCGCCACAATAAAGATTCAGTCAAATAGCCGTCATTTAAGTGTTCCGGCATTACGACAAAGACGTAAGCGGACACAACCTAAGGACCAAACATCTCAGAGATCAGGCAAAAAAATTACATCAAATTAACATACTGGTCCAAATAATTATGTAGAAACTGTTTGATTGATTAGGTAATTAGGTAACGTCTATGAAAAAAACAACCCGTAAAATGTATTTGTTAGAATGTGAATAAAGTGAGTCATTTTATTTGGAGACAATAGGTCTATAGCCCACAATTTAATGCTTCGATTTGACCGGGGATATTGTTAGGACCGTTTTTGGCTTGCCATTTATGTTACGTATTTTATTACATAGCACGTCTGAAAATACCATAATTCAATTAATTATCTAAAAGTGGCAAGCTAAATTATCGGTGAGGATAAACTCGGCAACAGCGACACCCACGTATCATATTGTGACATTCAACTGTGGCATGCTACGGTAAGTCTAACAGTTACATGCTACTGTGACATGCTACTGTATCACCCTACTTTATAACGACTGCTACTTGATACTGCTGGACCATGCTACGGATACGATATGTGAAATTATTAAACAATTTTTACTACAATATGCACCAGGCATTACAACTTTCTGATAGGTCATCAGGCAGGCGTTCCCTAATTTGACTAATGCGTAAATCAGCTAGCAATTTTCTAATGTTAACATCACGTGTACGTCAATAAAAGCACAGTCCCATTTCATTATTCTATTAACACAGTTGGGGGTTGACGGCAGAGTTTGGTGACAGACATTACACTATTCAACAATGTATTTAAGGCGTTTGTTGATGTGTTTCTTTCTATTTGTAAAGATAAGCAATGGTATGTACAAGTTAAAGTAAATAAATGTATAGTTTATATATATGTATAGATTATATATATATATATATATATATATATATATATATATATATATATATATATATATATAAATTAGCATTACCTTGGTTATAGATTCCCCAAATTTCATCAAAGACAAATACCATGTTTGGGTTTATAAGATTTAGACATAATGATTTAATCAACAGATGAAACGATTGTTGGTTTAAAATTTTGTGCTCCCTATTCAACAAGGTTATGGAATATAATCATGTGAATATAATTGCACATGAACAATGGTTAATTTTTCTCACAAAATTATCTAAATGTATGTCCATGGGCGTGCTGAATGCCAATGTTCTATTTAGTTGTTTCGTATATTTGAACCATTTCCAATGTCCTTTATGAAAGGAACGGCGTGTCGATAGAGAGTTAAGCTGAATGACTTGAATTATAATCCAGATTCAAATCAGTAGATTGTCCCTGAGTCCACCTACCTCTGATAGGTACCTAACTCACTTTAAGGGAAACAAAGGCGGCTTGGCATATTATCACATTATATGCCGAAGCCCTTGAAGCAGATGAACTCTTCTTGATCTCCCCTATGTGTCTTGTGCACGAACGGGAAAAGTTGATGATGATTCTTTGCTGACCTTTTCACGCCCTTGTTGTCATTCGACACCTGGCCATCGCTGCTAAGAAGATTCACAGTCCTCACAGAAGGAAGACCGTTTATCCGATGCACGTAAATCATCAATTGGCGCCCGCAGCCAACGAGGTTTAGTAGCATGATGCACTGTTCATCTTTGACAAAGTTTAGGGTTCACTTTCAGATTCATTAGCATAATCTTAGTGGCTATAACCATCTGTGGTATTGTATATGCATCGGTGGAAATATTGCCCATTGTCTCTGTTATTTAAATATCATCAATGGCTTTTTTATATATACGCTTGACAACCATCATGCATTAGTTTAAAATGTTTCATGGAGTTGATTTGCAATAAAAATACTTCACCTCTGCACATTAGAGGAAGCGCATTCAACTATTTTACCTGTTTTTTTTTTTAATCCCCAACACTGGTTTCCTGTGTGCCTCTGTTTCTTGTCAAAGGTGCACTATTTCTTTAATAGAGATGATAAGCGATATAAGTATTCAGTCTCTGCAATCAAATACATGTTACATGTACTGCTTTCTTGTAAAAGGTGCACTATTCTCGTGTGCTATTTTTCTTTCTATAATATGCCTGAGATCTTGGTGACGTTTCTGTACTGTAAGTTTTACTAATCCTATGTTTCCTTTTCTCTTAATTATGGGCTTATTACTAAGAACATCTAACCAACTTACGAGATATTATATTCTCTTCAATCGTTGCTGCATAGTGTACATTATCCTCCCTCAATGAGTCCGTTAAGTGAGTGCGGAGGTTTTGTCTCAAACTGCTTCTGAACAACTCTTTTTGTATTAAACTTTTCAGCTTCAAACAACTGGAATTTTCTTCTTTGGATATCATTCATTTCTTTTCAGACGCTCTTGTTAAATATGAGTTCTTTATGGGTTTACATCTCGCGTTTCCTCAAAACGAGATTTTTTTTTTTTCGATTCGCTTCGGGAAAAATCTCGAACGCTTACAGAATTAAAGATTAATCCGCGTTATATTATTATTAATTTATGGTATACGAAGTATAGATGAAGTAGGCTGCTGTAATTCTGTAAAAAATTGAAATTGAGCTTTATACATATGTCCATGTTGTATACCTCCCTGAGTCGAAAAATCTTAGTGTGGTGATTTCGTCTGTATGTCTCTCTCTCCCCCTCTCTCTCTCTCTCTCTCTCTCTCTCTCTCTCTGCGTGTGTTTGCATGTGTATGTGTGTGTGTCTGTCTTATGAACACTATAACTTGAGTAAATTTACAGCTAGGTTGTCGAAATTTCATCTATAAATATTGTATCAAACGTATGGTTATGTATCAACTTTTAAGCCATTTCCGGTTAAAGATCTCTGTTTTCTATTAATTTGTGAGTGATTTTCAGTGACCGAAAGTAGTACATAGAGCTATTCATGATTTAAAAAAAAAAACAAACAAAAAAAACGCATACGCTAAAAGGAATACTACTGTTCAACACTATTATAAACACATTGTTGTCTGTTGTATTTAAATTATTTTTTTTTAAAGTTTAAGAAAGTAAAAATCAAATAAAAATAATTTCATATCCCGCGTTGCCATTCCCGTAGAATTATATAAGAATTTAAGATAAAGAATAGGGGAGAATACTCCAGCTCTTTCGTTTTGCTTTAAATAGGGAAGTGAAAACCTCCGCTGTTCTCTCGGTCAGTGCAGGTTGTGACACCATCGACTACAAACTTTTCTGAAAGTGATAAACGTGCAATGTGATTTTGAACCGATCACAATATGGTCACAACTCCTTTTCTCGACTTTAGGAATGAACTTTGCTTACTTCACTGCATCGAAAGGGCTCGGGGTGGTCGAGTCAGTAAAGCTCATTGTTGCAAAACTGAAAAGTCTCGAGTTAGAACCATCGGATATATGCGGCTTATTACGACGCTTCTCTACCACTGGTAAAGATAACGCACTACCCGAATTCTTTAGGATGGTTTTAGACTGATGACTTACGAAACTAAAAGATTAACAGACAACAAAAACTCTCCGTGAACTCGAATCTAATGTCTAGGGTAAAAACACGAAGACCTTCTGCAACTAATAATACTTTTAATCAATTCACAACCTTTTAAAATTTGTCAAAAGGGAATAATCCTTAAATAAACAAAAAAAAAACAACATCAAAGTCCCTTAGATAAGGGTAACAAAATATATCCATGTGGATAAAACATGTGGGAAACCCAACAGGGTAATCTTTTTAATTCATGACCAACTATTACATCAGCTGAGTCATGAGGTACATTTTATAAAAACGTAATACATATAATGAAAAACCACCTTCAAAAGAGGTTTACTTGAAAATAAGAAGCATTTTCAACATTACGACTGTTGGGGGAAGCAACTCTTCTTGAAGGGATAACTCCAAATCAAACAACTGCTGCCTTCTAGTTTATTCTTAGTTGGAAAAAGGCTATGGAATCAAATCGGAATTAACAGACTATATCGAGCAAAACAATTATACACGTATGCTTAATTGGGTTGGAGAGAATTTCTTCCAACACTAAAATTAAGAATGCAGAAGAAGAAGATGAACATAGCAATTTATAAGCTGATTCCCATCACAATCTATGTCTGCTGGACTCTTACTTAATTTTAATAGCAGAGCCTTTTTAAAAATAAATAGTACTAGATCTAGTACCATTTAAATACTTTTTAAATGATCAATTGTGAATTACAGAATTAGTTACAACTAGTTTAAATGGTTTAAAATAATAGCCAAACCCTCTAAAGAGTATAAAAAGTAACATGGGACATTCCAATCGCCCCACACCTAACATTGAGAAAAAAATGATTTCCTGTTTTAAATTAACGGCTAAATCTAGCATCATTAATTGTTACCATTAACACAAATTACTAAGCTTTCATAAAATATAGAAATAATTAACAACAATTAAACATAAGACAAAATAAACTATTTTTGTTGTACTAAAGCTTTTATTGTTACCGTTTATTATGCAAAAATGATATATAATACACTATTTAGATTGTTATGTTAAATCACTCTATTTCGCATTTGTTTAAACCGAAATTATATGAAAATGTGCTGTGCTCATTTGCGGGACTTTTTGGTGCTTTACGCGGGGGTGACTACATTGTATAGCGAAACATTCGAATGTTATCGCCACTTCTGAGCACCTAGTGTATGGGGAAACATTTAAATGTTATGACTGCTTCTGAGCACTTAGTGTATGGGGAAACATTTAAATGTTATGACTGCTTCTGAGCACATAGTGTATCGGGAAACATTTAAATGTTATGGCCGCTTCTTAGCACCTAGTGTACGGGGAAACATTTTAACGTTATGGCCGCTTTTGAGCACATTGTGTATGGGGAAGCATTTAAATGTTATGGCCGCTTCTGAGCACCTAGTGTATGGCAAAACATTTAAATATTATGGCCGCTTCTGAGCACATAGTGTATGGGGAAACATTTAAATGTTATGGCCACTTCTGAGCACCTAGTGTATGGGGAAACATTTAAATGTTATGGCCGCTTCTGAGCACCTAGTGTATGGGGAAATATTTAAATGTTATGGCCGCTTCTGAGCACTTAGTGTATGGGGAAACATTTAAATGTTATGGCCGCTTCTGAGCACCTAGTGTATGGGGAAACATTTAAATGTTATGGCCGCTTCTGAGCACCTAGTGTATGGGGAAACATTTAAATGTTATGGCCGCTTCTGAGCACCTAGTGTATGGGGAAACATTTAAATGTTATGGCCGCTTTTGAGCACATTGTGTATGGGGAAATATTTAAATGTTATGGCCGCTTCTGAGCACTTAGTGTATGGGGAAACATTTAAATGTTATGGCCGCTTCTGAGCACTTAGTGTATGGGGAAACATTTAAATGTTATGGCCGCTTCTGAGCACCTAGTGTATGGGGAAACATTTAAATGTTATGGCCGCTTCTGAGCACCTAGTGTATGGGGAAACATTTAAATGTTATGGCCGCTTCTGAGCACATAGTGTATGGGGAAACATTTAAATGTTATGGCCGCTTCTGAGCACATAAGCTGTATTTTTCTTTGGATATTTAGCTGGTTTATGCACCCGACAGTAGGTTTATAGTTCCATAATATATTTTTTTTAAATATCAATTGATTAATATTTATTTAATTGTCTAAACGTGACGTTTTTTTTCAGGTATATATTTAAAAAACTGCGCCGAAGAAATACAACACATATTGATCTTAACCTCTCCAAACCGGTTGACAATACACATGCAAGATATCATCAACGATTTTCTCAAAAGCTTTCACTCAGATAGTAAAACCAGCTCTCACAGAGTCAACGTTACATGTCGGTTACATTATTACAGCGGGTGGAAAAAGTGCCCGACTATTTGTAAAGAGAGACAGGCTGAACATAACCTATCTTTCAATACTTTTTGCTTACCATCTCACCGTAGAAAAACTAAAAAAACACCTGCCTCCGCTATGAATTTGAATATTCCCCGAACTTATATAAACAGATATAATCGTGTATGGCTGCGTAGTCTCCATGATGCAAAAACAATAACTATTTTAACAGATCCAGATACATCTGGTCAAGATATTTTTGATCAAGTTGTATTGTTATCCCAGCATACATTCATTCTGTCTTATAATCCTCAATATAGACAATTTAACACACTTCAAAACGTAACGTGGATAGACATGACGTCGCATGCATCACTGCAAGATGCAATTGCATGTATTGAATGTAAGCAAAGCTTAACTCCATTAATAGATGACATGACGTATGCAGATTCTTCGTGTTATTATGTTGTTCATGATAATCACGATGAAGTAAACTTTCAAGACGCTGGCCAAAAATGTACATCTAAGGGAGCAAGGATGGTGACAATTGAAACAGAAGAAGAGTTCCACTTTGTACAAGACTTTCTAAAGAAAACATTGGATGTCACAGGTCGAGGGAATGGGTGTAAACAAAAAAACAGTGTGTGCCTGGCCTTGAGTTTAACACGACATGGAAGACATTTTAGGTGGGGACAGGGTCGTCCACTTGTCATATCTCCACCGTGGTCATCAAGTCTTGAAGAACCTGGTGATTGTGTCATGTGGGTTGTATCACGTGATGAAACTGGACACAGAGGAATGTGGCGTCAGGTTGATTGTAATGATAGAGATCGTTACAGTGTCGTCTGCGAAGTGGAAAATGTTGGAAACAAGACGCCGACCTATATTAAGTCCATGTCAGGGTTGGTACAGTCTAGCAATGACATACTTTCTGTCCAGGCTTATTTTGAGGACGGTATTTTCTACACTTGGTATTATGAAACAAAGTTGTCTATACAGCATTTTGATTGTGTTGCCTATGATGAACATTCTGACTCGTTAGCTTATTCGCATGTGTGTGAAAGCAGATTGGATTGTTCAAGTGGTATGGACAACAGGATGTGTTCCGTTAAATGTAAAGTAACAGACACAGACAATCAAAGTTTTTTTAAGATACATCGTAACATAACAACAAACTGTAAAACTAATCCAACCATCAATGTTGAAAGTAAGCCAGGCATTAATCTGACTCGCCCATTGCAAGAACTGTGTTTGTTACAAACAGAAAACAATCATTTTGAAACCACAAGAAACGTAATGGGCTCTATGCCAGGAAATTGTACTATCTATTCACTATGGCCTGATGTACTGGATTGCAAAGCAGGGCTTGACAGTGTTAAAACAATAGGATCTAATCAAACAATAGCATGCGATATTGGCCCTAAATGTGTATACGTTGAATGTGAAGATGGGCGTATTTTAGGTTGTCAATTCCTCACTCATCTTCAGAACTGTACAACATACAAATGTCCATCTGGCTACTTTAAATGTCCACTGTCGTATTGTATCCCATGGTCTTACACGAATGACAATAAACAGGATTGTCCACATGGAGAAGATGAAAACGATCTGATGTTTAAGTGCTTAAATACGTCACTGTACATTTTCCTAAACAACGTTTGCGATGGGCTCAAAGATTGTCCCGAAGGTGACGATGAAGTTAATTGTCACATTGAATGTCCTAATGGGGTTGCCTGCCTTACAGGGACCGCTGCGGTATCCAACTCTACCGCCCTGATCAGTCAAAAGCCTTCTTATTCTTCGGAATTTAACATGATTTTCAATTATTCAAATTTAATTACTTTAAATTGTAATTCAATGAACCTAAAATCAGAGAATTTAACATTTATAACAATTTCTGAAAACAATACAATACTGCAGGCCAACTTCAAAGACAATTTGTTCGATACAATTACACCATTTGGAAGTTTTTCTAAATTGAAAATGCTTCAAACACTAGATCTGTCCAACAACCCAAGACTAAGAACTTTTAGTTTAGTTATCCCATCTCTGGAGAGTTTAGATTTATCGCACACAGGTATTTCACAACTCGATAATCAGGACTTCAATAACATGAGGAAACTAAGATTTCTATATTTAACAAAAACCAAGTTAACTAGCCTAAATTTCATTCCTGATAGATATACGATAGATATTCTTGATATAGTTGACACCAGAATGGAGAATATCGGTAGTAATTATTTTAATGGCCTGAAAATTAAAAACATGGTCTCCACAAGCAACTTTAAATTGTGTTGTCCACAGGCACTCGGTGAGAACATCCCAGTAAATAAATGTAGGTACACAGACAATACAATTTCTTCTTGTTCAGACCTAGTCAGTGATGTTAGCCAGAGAGCTCTTCTGTGGGTGATTGGTCTTCTGGCGTTATTCGGGAATTTATCTGCTTTAGCGTATAGGATAATATGGGATAGAAAGATTTTACATACAGTGTACGGGCAGTTTGTGGCAAACCTTGGTATCTCAGATATGATAATGGGCTTTTATCTCATCACTATTGGCGTGTCTGATGAGGTGTATCGGGACAGTTATTTTGTCCGAGAACAAGAATGGAAATATGGGGTTTTCTGCCAAGTGGCCGGGTTTCTGTCAACCCTTTCCAGCGAGGTCACGACGTTCTTCATCTGTCTGATAACACTGGACAGATTTCTGACACTCAGGTTCCAAAATGGCAAGTACCGGTTCACAACAAGGATAAAACGTGCATCCATCATCCTCTCCTGGCTTCTTGGGTTCTCGTTAGCTTTGGTACCGGTACTTAACCCTGAATGGGGAATATTCACAACCAACTCCATGTGTTTGGCCTTTCCTTTAGACTCTAATATCAGTGGTGGCCGTTATTACTCAGTTGCACTTTTCTTAGGTTTAAATTTCATCCTGTTTCTTTCAATCACAATCGGGCAAGTTTTCATCTTTCGGTCTCTCTCGGCAAGGAGGTCTATTTCTTCTTTCAAAACTGTAAAACAATCAAGACGTACCCAAGACGTACTGGTTGCTAGGCAACTGTCTCTTGTTGCTGTGACCAACATTCTTGCCTGGGTTCCAGTGCAGGTGATGGGGACACTGGTACTAGCAGGCGTTCAATTGGACAACGTCGCCTACTCTTGGACTGCCGTGTTAGTTTTACCTCTAAACTCGGCCTTGAATCCAGCTGTATATTCTTTTCCGAAATTGCACAGCATGTTTAAATCAATAAAGAATTCATGCTGTAAATAAAACAGTAGTCCAAACATATTAAGGTCCCCGTATTTTTCCTGCATCTTTTAATGAATATTATTTGTGAAATTGTCAGACTGTCATTTAATATCCCTAAATCAGATGTCGCAAATTTCTAATGAGGGACGATGTGATCAACACTTTATCAAGTCGCGTTACATTTGCAAACGTGAACAGACTACACGTTAGAGCTATCTGAACTCTTACATTTCCTACATGCTTGATCCGTTCCATATGTTTTCAGATTAGCAGTTGATTGTTGTACCACTTGACAACCAGGCCCATTAAAACGGTCTTTTGTCTGGGGCCTTTTAATAGTAAAATAATATTTTGTAGGCAGGAAATATAATAAAACAATCTTCAAATTAAAGTAAAAAATAATAAGTCTTATTGACATAAATCGGTTTGTTATAATAACTTATATCAACTTTGTAAATTAAAATTTGGAAGATAATTTATGCGATTGATTTTAACTACTAACTTCCTACTTGTTAGATATCTTCATCTATATACACAATAGTGTTTTAGATCAATTTATACAATTATGAGATGTTTTATTTATGAGATGTTTTTCCCATTTTTTTACAACAAAACAAATGTGATGTTTTTATATGATATTTTACCAGAAAATGTAGCTGCGCCGTTTTTTAAAATATGTGTATATTTAAAACTTTATTAAAAATGCACATCCAGATTGTCAAAGGCGGAACAAATAAATTTGATGTTTAAAAAATGAAAAAAATATATAAATATCTCAATCTCTTCTTTAATGTCCATCTTTTTTTTAATAATTAAACTATATGTGTTATCAATGTGCATTAAGTATGTAAACATTAAAATATATAAATTGTGTTTAAAAACTCATACCGTTTATAAATAACTCATATATACATCTTAACGTTATATGCCTTTTAAAATGTTAGTTATATGTGTATGTATTCAAAAGCATCGTATGCTTAATGTTAGTAATATGCGTATGTTTTCAAAACCAGCTTAATTTCACTTATCATTCAATGCACACATAAAAAAAATACATATTTTGTTTTCTTCTTATTCATGTACTGTAACATTATAACTCTTTAATTAATTGATATGAAAATAAGTGTACATAATATGTTCAATTACCAAGTTTAATTTACGAGCACTTTATAATATTTATAGAAAATACAATACTTATATAAAAACAGTAATATTAACATATGAAACACTTGTTAAACTCATGA
This sequence comes from Physella acuta, assembly GCF_028476545.2. Taxonomy (NCBI): domain Eukaryota; kingdom Metazoa; phylum Mollusca; class Gastropoda; family Physidae; genus Physella; species Physella acuta. Next base: position 1,624,336 of record NW_026731670.1, on the reverse strand, counting down.
TGTTAAATGTTTCAAAGTCGTGGTGTTAAAGTTTTTGCAGTTGAAGTTAACCATTAGTTTTAGTACTCATAAGGTGTATTCTATTAAGTAAATGAACTGGTTAATGTAACACAATAAAATGAAATTCCTAATTGATTATCTAACATGTTATATGTTTTCTTTAACTAATACACCATTTTACCTATCACGATGTGTAGGTTTTACATTTAAGTAATACATTAAATATATAATAGTTATTATTGTGGAGTGATTTATGTAAATCACAGTTTCTTGAGTAGTATACCATATATTTCAATTAAAGTGTCACATTGTTAGGGCAAATGAAGTAGAGATCATGTTTTTTTTAATCTAGTCACATGTCGGGATAGTGTGGTCAGCAATACGCGAAATCACCTTTCCTTTCTTTGAACTGAGTCAGGTACCAATTAGAACTGGGTGGACTCAGCTCGTTATAAAATTCACGAGTCCGGATTGAGATCCGAACTCGAGACATTCAGGATAGTAGTAGCCGGATGCTCTACCATTCGAAAACACCGTCCTGGCCTCGGATTAAAATAGGCGAGATGTTATGGTTTTAGACTAACTTCTAAGTTAATGTACTGGGTTTTTTTTTTTGCATTTTAAAAATGTAACGATATTCTTTAGAAAATAAAGATAATCTATATAAATATTCCTAAATTTTCATCTATGGCATATGTTGTTTTAACAATTAAATAACGTATTGATGTAATAGGTGTGCCTACTTTCAATTATATCACTTGTGTTTATTAAAAAAACATACTATTTTATAGAATATTTAACGTCACATCTTTTAAATGTTTTATATATTGTATGTATGGTAAGCAAAGTAATTAATTTATCATTTTGCAATTGCATATAGGGCCTACACTTTTAAGTGATTGAAATTGATATGAAAGTAGTTTGAAAAATTGATTTTTTTCTAACATGACTGTCTATCGGGCTAATGAAGTAAAGTGCTCATGTTTCTGTGACCTTGGAATATGAAGGGATAGTATAGTCAGCATTGTGCCCAACCGTCTTTATATTCCCAAAAGTGAGAGCTCGAAGCACATTGGGACGCTCTATTGAGAAGTACTCGAAATCAAACGCGAGAATTTTGACTGAGCAGTCTAGCTCCCAACGCTAGGACATGCCGTACCTATGATGTGCTTATGGCATAAAACAATTACTATTTTATCAGTTCATATAAATCGATGAGAAAATAAATATACACATTATGTGCATTGATGTAATCTAGCTATTGTTGTTGTATCCATGTTTTCAGTCCTATAAAATCAATAATTTGCACTAATATACACTTCAATTTTTTTTAAATGGTACTGAAATTTTAAAATATGTATTTAAATAGGACTAGTACTAAATACATAATCGACAAATTACGTTTCTGTCTTTTATGCATTACTCCCCTTTTTATCTGATCGCCATATAACTTTTGATGATTAAACAGAGCCCCTGTTGTAGTGTAACCGGGACTCCTGAGAGCGCTCCTTAACGTCCCTACCACCTGGGCAGTCACCAAAGTGTGTTATACTACGCTGTCACGGAGAGTGATTAACGTACACTCGAAGTTTTAATACACCATCCAGTGCGTGCTGTGCGGTATTGCAGGTAAACCCATGTCCCGACAAATATGTAAATCGCTGGCTATGTTTAAACAACCCAGTTCTAGAACACAATATACTATTTTTAACGCATTGATAAAACCCTTCTAATATATTTCGTCCAAGTTACTTCTTAACCCGCGGCAATTTCGTGGACGAGAATGCTAGTTTAAAATAATTTTACAATATGTAGGCCTACATTTTTTGATGAACAATGTTTATATATATTTTTTAAATTAAGCTGTTATATTCAGTATTTGATACCTTAACTATTAAAGTGTGATTTTTAAGATAAAATTGCAAACACTATTTGCTGTACTATTTGGAACTTGTATTCCTTCTACCAATTATATTCTTAAATTTGTAGTTTAAACACAGATGTTAACAGTATATGTATTCATATAATCAATGTATACTTTCTACTTTCTTATTAGTACAATAAACGTTAAATGTATTTGTCAATAATATAACTTCTGTGTTGTATTTTATTTTATTTTATTTTATTTTACAAAAAGGTTATTTTATTTTTACAAAAAAGTTACAAAAAATAGGATACAATTTATTAACAGAAATTATTGTTTGTATTTCAAATAAACTTCAGCAACACTTAAACATATAAAAGAATCATTTAAAAATAAAAAAATAAAAATAAACATATTTAAACACATAAATACAAAGTTTTCCAAAACAAGAACGGAGACAAAGGGAATTAACCGATAAAATATTGCGAATGACAAAGTTGTTTGGGTTGAATTCCTTAAGCAAACATGATTCTCATAGCAATATATATTGTAGCCCATTTTTTTTTAAATTCATTATATATATATATATATATATATATATATATATATATATATATATATATATATATATAATATATATATATATATATATATATATATATATATATATATATATATATATATATATATATATATATATATATATATATATATATATATATATATATATATATATATATATATACAGTTATAATGCGTGGATTTTAAAATTTAGACACATTTTTTTTTGCAGTTTGCAGGCTTATATTTAATTAGAGATAAAATGAAATATGAAAGGTAAATAATAACTTAACCCTAATATTAACAATATACAACTTCGCATTTGATTTGTTTAGATTCATGGTGTACATATTCTTGGATATCAGAAAATAAAAAATATCCTCTAAAACACATTTCCTTTATTTAAAATTATTGTAACATGAAAGATGATATTCAAGGTAAAAAACAATCTATTTAAGCGCTTCAAGTTTAAAAAGCGAGTACATTTAAAAATTAAAATAAGATTTACACTGTAATGTAATACATAATTACATATTTTTCATGCAGTTCTGAAACAATCGTTTGTTTGATTTTAAAAATTTATTTCTGAAATAGAGAGCTTCTTATTCAACACTCTTTAGTCAGTTTTATTTAGTGTAATTTTTTTTAATAAATTAGTTTTAAGAAGTTTGTTTTACTAACTAGAATTCTATACCTACATGCGAAAATGTTTTTTTTTTGTAAAGACAAGATACTTCATCGATTTTACGGCGACTGCTAGCGTCATTATATTATATTAATAATATATCATATGTTAATGGTAACGCATACTCTACCACAATTCTGTTTTCAAACAACCCGCTTATTATCGCAATTTTACTATTTAATATAATATTCTGTTCATGTATATCATCATTGCCGTTTCGCTGATGCCTAGTTTGTTAAACTGTAATCAATATGAAATATATCTCTTAAACATTAGTATCTATTAATTTTACGTTATTTATTTAGCTTTAATTTTGTTTGCGTATGAGCAATTATATATATATTTTGCTTTTTCTAGGTCTATGCAAAAATAATATATATTTTCTTCTGTATTAAAAACATATAATTCCAAGACTTTTAAAAAAAATTGCATTTTTTTGCGTTGATTTGATATAAATTATTCGACAATTTTTATTCTTTAGGAAGGTAGTCTTTTCGTGGTTAATGGTATATTATGTTTTAATAACAATACGTACTTCTAAATTGTTTATAAGTTATAAGAACTTGAAAGATGCATTAAAATTCCTTTAGCTGGTTTTAAAAAAAAATGTTAACTCTTTTAATTATGATCAATTTCAATATTCTCCTCTGTCATTATATTAATATACTGTGTATTAAAGAATGATTGTTGGGCTTTTTTTTTGAGATTGGTGACAGAAAGTATGGCATGACGAAAAATCGTTTGAAACAGCAGGACTTTGATATATAGTAGCTATATAAATAACCTTTTTTATTGTATATAAGCACAGCACACAACACTTGCATGCCGAAATACTACGTATATACGATACTTTTGTAATATAATCCTATGCCTAAAACTGTTATCTAAATTACTTTAATATTTCGGCTTTGCCGGAAGAATACAATTCATTATTTTAGTTAACTTAATTTAACACTAATTTTAAACACCAAATTTTATACCTCGAAAGTCCCCAAAATTTAGTGTTTGTTAACGGATCCTAAATTTGGAAATTCATAAGAAATTAGTTTGAAGATCTGCACTTAAAATTTTTAGTTGGGTATTACTAAATATGTAAGTAGATAATAAATTCATTGTTTATTAGGCTTAAAATGTAACATTTTATGAATGTTCGGAATCCTACGAAGAGGTTATTTTTTTTAAGATGGCCGCAAAATTTTGTCCATTTTATTAGCGGAATTGCATACTCGTAAAAGCTGTAGAGAAAAAAAAATTAATTGCTCTCCAGTCTTAAAAAAAAATGTTCCCTAACGCGTTTACCAAAGATGTCACCCCATCGTCCCCAACAACTTTGCATTTTCGGTGCGGTGTCACACCTCTATGACTTATCTTTTATTATTTTAGCTGGATACAACATAACTTTTTTTTCAATAAATTTTACAATGTTTCGTTTGAAGTCACGCCTAAATGTTATTAGTTGCACCTCTGCCCCCGTCTAGTGGCTCTATTGTGTTTGGTTACATGAAAATCAAAAACAAATTAAATGTAAGCCTGTAACATTTTTACAAAACTACGGGTTGTATGCCTACATAATAATATAGTATTAATGAACAATCATCATGTATACAATGTACAGCATATTTGTGTTTTTTAAAAACCTTACATCGGAAGACGCAGTTGATTTCTTCGTATATCTTCATTGCAGCTTAAGAGCTAACAATGGGGGCCTCTGTTAATTTTTGCATGGGGCCCGAAAATCCTATTTACTCCACTGGGTGAAAGTGTTGTAATGCATAATAAGACAAACCCACTCACAAAACACAAGGCCACATTTATCAGCTTGCTGTGTTTTAATAGTCGGCCAATTGAAATCGATGGAAACGGGGTAAAAATGTATTCGATCTGCGTTCATACAGTAGATGTCTTCCCTGGCGCTATGAAATAATTATCCACTACATGGCAAAAATTGAGAATCTATTTTTTTTCTTGATGGGGTAATAAAAAAACGGCTGGCATAATATAAAGGCCTGGTTAGCTTCAGTAATGGAATGCACGAACACTGTCTGATCAACTGACATTCGGTTAACACAAATATAAACAAACGTTCTTGAATTTACATTCAATGGTGACGTGCTATTAGAATAACATTGCTGTGATGAACTAGATATATGAAACAAGTTTTTGAGTATTACAGTTTTCTGTGTTTCTAATCCGCTTTATAAACAATAAATACATAACCATAATTCCATACGTAATGCAATAAAGATAGTGCATTTTATTTCATAGATAGCTGAAATATGCGAAAAGCCCGAATATTTTAATAAGCAGTAAAAAAATGAAAAGGTGTCGGATGTTTGCGCAAGTTTATATATAAGGAATCTGACTACATAAGTGAAATAAATGGGTATATGGAGAATAGAATACTTTATATATTGCTTCATAATTTTATTTTTATTTTTAAACATAATGGGTGGATCCTGGGTGTATGCGTCTCATTATGGTGGGTACGGATATTGCCTCAGCTCATAGCTCTGCGTTTGGATATTGGTGTGGATATTCCTTCAGCAAACCGCGATTCGTGAGGGTAAAGGTAGCACTTTGGATATGGATATGGACAAAAAATAAGATATAGTAAAATAATCGGCCACGCGCGAAGCCTTCGCCAGTTCAATAATTGGCGCCAAAGTGTTCATACCGATGAAGAAATTGCAAAACTTCCTATCTCAGGTTCGAGTCTGTGAGACGTCCATATGTCCATCCATTAAAAGAGATGAACTGTACTTCATCTGCCCCGTGAGTAGGCCTATAGTGTACAAACAAGGAAAGATGGTGAGGATGATTTAAATTATCATTAAAAAGCATGGGTAGCTCTTCAAATGTATTTAAATTATAAAATCACTGCATTTTTTCCAAACTAAGATCCTGAGGAAAAACAAAAGGCATCCACCATCTCCAATTATAGATCACTGGGAGAAATGCTAATGGAAGTTGCTTCAGAAGTAATTGGATAAAGCAGATGGCGCTAAATGTGACACATTTTAAGGATGAAATCAGATGATATCACTGGAATAGATATAAGCTGAACGGCTTAAGGAGAAAAATGTGCGGTAAAGCAAATGGAGACGTGAAGACGCACAGAGTAAATAGACTGACAATTGCCGGACTTACGTGAAGAACTTCGAAGACAGTTGTCAAACAACGACAAAAGTGAAAATAGCTTTCGTTGGTAGCCACCCTGTGCCTTGGGTACATAGGGAAAAAATGATTCAATGAATGATACAACGACCCACTCTTTTCTTTATAGTTTTTTAAAAAGTGTTGCGTTTTAATATATTTAAAGACGGTTATTTTTTTAATGTACAGATACATACGTCGTTTGTATTATAAACGTTCTTTATAAAACATCATGTTTTAATAAGTGTAAACGACCGTAAGAAACGGTGTATACCATTAATACCGCACCTAATGATCTTCAACATTGGTTATTCATACAGGCTTGAAACAACAACAAAAACGTTCAATCTTAATTTTTAAACCGATTTTAATTTAAATTTTTTATTTTTCAATTTTAATTAAGTAGGCCTACACATTAATATATTGTTTAAATATATTAATTAACTCAAATCGTAATTACTATTTGCAATATAACTGAAACTATCTTTATAATTTTATAACTTTGTTTTCCAGGTAACAGCATTAAAACATGGCCTATTTAAATCAAACCTCAACACATGAAAGCATCACCAGAGATACCTACGTGTATGAAATTTCTGATGATACTTTTAAAATATTATCACTATTCTTTAATAGCATTTTGATACACATAATCTGTCTATTTGGGGTATTGGGAAATACACTTACAATGATTGTATTGGTACACAGTGGCTTCAAATCATCTACAAATATTGCTTTAGTGGCTTTAGCTGCTTCAGATTTGTTTTTCTCAATTACAGAGTCTTTGTATAAAATACCATATATAATACAGTTCTCTGATTATGGAGTGGCTAACACTTTGTATGTGTATTATCGTGTGTATGTTCATGTGTGGAACCAGTACTCAATTCAATTGAGTATAGACCTGGTTATGATTATAGCAGTAGAAAGGTTGATTGCTGTATGTTTTCCATTTAGAATTTCTCATCTAATGTCTCCATTTAGAATGCTTTGTATTATTTTCCTTGTAATCATTCTCTTAGTGCCTTTTCACATGCCTTACGTTTTATATAGCATAGTAGCTGTAATAACCATTAATAACTATACAATGATAACACAGCAGCCGTCACAACTTTATGTAGATAATGGTTTTTACTATTCAATTCATCGTAAATATGTTTTAATTATCATAAATGTAGTTATTCCAACATTAACAATCATAACATGTTCTGTGTCGATAGTTTTCAAATTAACTTTATCAGCAAACAATGTAAAGTCAATGTCAACAGACGTTGTTTTAATGAAAAGAGTTAAAGATTTAAAATCCATCAAAATTACCTTACTGTTGTGTTTCTTTATTGTAGCGTTAGTTATAGTTCCACTTAACACGTTTGATACTTACTTGACATATGCAGATAATGTACCATTCGGTGGCAATATAATAGCATTGATAACGTGGATTTTACAAGTGATCTGCCAAATAAACTCTGCAATCAACTTTGTAATCTATGTTGCTTTCAACACAAAATTCTATAAAACTTACAAGAAGCTTTTCGGATTTGCCTAATTGATATATTTACAGAACGCTTATACTGTACAATATTGTCTTCAACACTTTAATAAAAGTTCATTTTAAAACAGTAGCTTTTTTTCCTAACTTGAAAATTGAATTTAAAAAAAGAGAAACCCTTTTCAAAGAAAAAGTAAAAAAGTTATTTAGGGTAAGGGTGAGAAAAAGTAGGGCATATATTGTTGGGTCCTGGTTCCTCTATCATACATAGAAAAAAATCAATATGAATTGAAATCCCTTACTTTAACTTTTAGGATACAATTTTTATCAGGAAAGAAATTAGTAGGGTGATCTATATCTATAGCAATATATAATCGCTACATGCACTTCATTTCTGTACAGCTGTTTGGCTTCATTGATTGGTATTTATTTATTTATTTTCTTTACAGACAAGCAATAGTGTATATTGAATGGCAATAATTATATTTATCCTAAAAACCCCGCAGAAAAACATATGTTGTATGTGCTCTCATAAAAAAGGGATCGCCATTACAATGAAAATTTAACTTTTCTTATTACATAAATTAAATTATAAATATAAATGATTTATATTTAGCATAAGATAAATTATAAAGTAATTATGTGGAAGTTGTTTGTAACTTAAGATATTGTTAACGATTATTGTTTTATTATCTTAACACATATTTCACTAATCACTATTATTTAAGCAATGCCTTCTTATTAACTATATATTTTAGTGAGGCCTGGCACGTATCATTTCATCACTCCGTACATTTAAAATATACCTTTAATGTGAGTTAGATGCTCATCCGAGTTAGGTGGACTCATAGATGGTCTTTTTACTTGAACCCGGATTCGAACTCAAGACTTACGGGTTAGCAGTCTCAGTCCAGCTCTCTACCGCTAGACCACTCAATAATAATCCTGATGTAATCATTCGGTACAAAAATGGAACTATCTCAGGTAAAACTATTAAATGTCGTTACATTTAACGAATTTAACGAATTATAGTAATTTATTTTGTGTGAAATGACAATCAATTTAAAATGCAACGAAACTTGGAAATCAAAGAAAGTTTTATAAGTGTCAGTACAAGAAGTCAAGCATTTTTGTTACACTTTAGAATTATAATGACTTGGTGTTATTTCTAGATAATTCTAGATAATTTTAGGATTGTTTTTCTTTTCATGAGAAAACATCGATGAGTGTGTTTCTGTATGCTTTATTAAAGAGCAAATCAAAAATTAGTAGACTGTCTAATATATACACATTTCTTTTTACCATTTTGGTTCTTTTGCATAATCAAATTTCTATTTTAGAGATTATACAATCAATTAACAGAATACACGCTCCTTTAAAAAAATAGCCTGTTATGTTGAAATTAGTTATGTGAGTATTGTATTTTTTTCAGTGAACGTAAAATAGACTTGTTTCAACATACCAACTAAACACTTTTTAACATCAACGATATTATGTGAATTAATGAGAGTAGCTGAGTTTTAATAGCTGGATGTGTTATATGTATACATATGTTTTATTTAAAATGTATACTTTATAAGAACAACATATACTATTTTATGTTACAAAATAAAATTTGTAATAAACTATTTAACTTTATTTAACTAATTGGAAATGGTCACTTCTTTACAAAAACAAAATATAGGCCTATATATGTATATTTTATATTTTATTACAGCATTTACTATATAATAAATGTATTATTGTGTGGTTAATGTATAAGGGCACTTTTTTAAATTATGTAGTTTATTTTAAAAATGAACATTTCACATAATATAATAAAAGGAAATATAAATCAATTAAGTGGTTGTATAAAACCTGTTCGGTGCAGATACTTAACGTTAAGTAAAACCAATAAATCAACATATTTTTGCCACATCTTTCAAACTCAACACCAATATCAAATGATTTTAATTTTTGATTAATTGCAATTTGTGAAAAGTGTGTGACAATTATCGAAGTATTTTCTACATTTTACATATCTGTTTATGTATTCTCAACTATCTGAGTTAAATTGTAATTCTAACACTACAACAACTTTATGTTTTGTGATCGCTATTTTATAGCAAAATATTAAAGATTAAAAAAAATTACCTAATAATTTTTAAGTATTTAAATAGGACTAATACTAAATACATAATCTATAAAGTATGTGTTTATCTTTTATGATTTACTTCCTTTTGATTCGATCGCCATATAACTTGTGATGATTAAAGGGAGCCAGGGTCCGTGCACGGCGCCCCTCTGGTAGTGTAACCGGGACTCCCGAGTGCGCCCCTCTAGGTTCATACCACCTGGGCAGTCACCAAAGTGTATTCTTCCACACTATCACGGAGAATGATTAACGTAAACTCAAGACTTTCTTACACCACGCCCCAGGGCGTGCTGGGCGGTATTGCAGGTAAATCCGTGTCCCGCCAAATATGTTCCAAGAAGTAAAACGCTGGCTATGTTTAAATAACCCAGTTCTAGAACACAAGGTCACACGTCTACGAATATACGATTGGTAACTCATTGATGAAACCCTCCTAATAGATTTCTTCCAAGTTTCTTCTAACACCGCGGAAAATGTGTGGACGAGTACGCTAGTTTAAAATATTGTTACAATAAGTAGGACTACATTTATTGATACATATTACAAAAGTAATTAAGCTGTTACATTTAGTATTTCATTATGCATTCTTTAGTCATTACTTTAACTATTTTAGATAATCAAAAGATGATATTTTTCAGCTAAAGTTACAAACACTGTCTTCTTTGGAAGATCAAACATTGTATACCTTCAACCAATGCAATTTTTTTAAAATTTTACTTTGAAAATCGATGTAAACATTATATGTATTCAAATAATTAATGTATACTTTCTGCCTTCTTATAAGTACAATAAACGTTAACTGTATTTATCAATTATATAACTAATGTGTTGTTTATTTTATAAAAAGTTATTATATTTTTACAAAAAGTTACCAAAAAAATGCAAATGCATTTTATCAACAAGAATTATTTCTTTTAAATAAAATTCCAATTTTTTTTTAAAGCCAAGTATCATCAACACTATGGAAACATATCTAATTATCTCTGTTTGTATTTCAAATCAATTATTTCGGCAACAATTAAACATATCAAATAATGTATCATGTTCTGACGTTAATGATGCATTTTTTGGAGTTGTAATTTGAAAACAAATGATTGGCAAAAATGTTATTCCAAATGGTAAAACTAGCGTCGAATGCTATCCACTTGGTTTTAAGGAAATGTATTTTCATACAAAATTAGTTTCTTTTTTTCTAATACTATTGTTTTGAAAAAATAAACGCACTTAAAACCTAAAAATCTGTTAAGTACAATGTAGCTTACTTATTCATCTCAAGATTTTATCTGTAGACCTGTTGGCGTTACCCATATTATCTGTTATTCGAATAGTTAAAGATACTAAAAGATGCTAAAGTTTATGTAAATCAGCATGTATTGGTCAACAGCTAAAATAACTTATTTTTCTTATTTTATAGTCTTTGTTTTGCTGTTTTCCGTCTATGTATATAACTAAATCAGTAAATTGCAATATATTCAACTTTAATAGTGTGTAAGTAAGTCAGTAGTCTAGCTCAGAAAGATTGAGTTATTAATTGTTCTAGTTTTAGGCACTGATAGGCAAAATGCAGACAACACTTTATGTTATGGTTGGAATGAAATATTTGGTAAAAAAGCATAATTTAGAAATTAAATTAAAAAAACATATTTAAACATATAATCAATACAATAAATTTTCCACAACAAACACGGAACCAAAGGGAAATACCCATAAAATTTTGCAAATGACAAACCAATTTTTTGGGTTAATTTCCTTAATCAGACACCAACTCAAAGCAATATAATATTATGGACCATTATGGAACTTCGAAAGGAGGCAATATATTTGGGCTATTCGTTTGACGACGTTTTGTTGCAATCTTCGAATCTATGCACTCAAATTCAACGAAACTGCTAACACTAACTTTAAAATTAATATACTGTTTTTGTCATTTTTGAAGCCTCTATGTTGCAGTTTGCAGACTTATATTTAATTAGAGATAAAATCAACTATAAATAAATATAAAGGTAAATATATAACTGAACGGTGTTCATATTCTTGGATATCTGACAATAAAACTATTTCTAAAACACATTTTCTGTATTTAAAATTATTGTAACATGAGCAATGATATTCAAGGTTAAACAAAATCTATTTATAGAGCTTCCAATTTTAAAAGCGAGTACATTTAAAATTATTGTGTACACTAAAATTAAATGCATAATTATATATTTTGGATGCAGTTCTGAAACAATCATTTGTATGATTTTAAAAATGTATGGCTTAGGTTCACACAAAAATGAAGTTGATAGAAGCGTTAACTTTATACATAAAGTATATAAATAAGACGTCAAGGACAAAAATTCTAAAATTCTTATCTGACGTAATAAATGTGAGTCTGTGTGTTAAAATAAGCACCAAAGTATAACACAGAAATAGATTGTAAATGTTATTTCTATTGATCTGATAAATTTGAATCTTTCAGATAGAGTATCTAATGAAGCCATATTCGTCTTGACTTTGTATGATATTGTTAGTTGTGGTAGACTCTTTAAAATGGCTATTATTTTTAAACCACTATGAATACTAATTACAATTGGGGATATTAACCCTGGATTGTATATCTTGTAATTACTGAATATCGAAAATTTGCTTCTTAAAATTAATTATTGATACTATGCTCTTTGTTTTGTAATAGAACATACAGCCGAAAGTGGAATATATAGTCTCCCATCGGATATGTAAATTGTAATTACTGCTAGTTTTCTTTTAAATGAATTAAGACCAATTGAATCGTAAAAGGGAAAACAGACAGCTATCATCCGTTTCTAAGCTACTAATGTTACCATATACATGCTGATACACACAGCATATTGATTCCATACACATGTCTAAAATTCGTAAAAACTGTAGATGTAAATTACTGCTTCTAGACTAAAATTATTTGCAGTAAACGGGAAATCAAACCTAAACAAAATAATCGAGAAAAATTGATCTCAGGCCGCTAATGCTGTTAATGTTATTTGATTCTTCGAATCCATTTCAAACTAAAATAATTATAGACGTAGTGTTTCCTAAAATTCCACACATTCAAAATGTTGGTGTAAAGATACTTGTGAAAAAAAATCTGCATTCATAAGCACATTATACTAAACTTCAAATGTTGCTAGTGTAAAACTAACATTATTTTTTGCTGCTCTATTTACCACAGTATACAATAAAAATATTATTTCATTCGTATTGCAACGTCTCTTTAAACAAATTAAAGTAGATAACATCTTGTTCAACACCCTTTATTTGGTTTGATAAATTAATTAAAATTTAGTAAAATATACTTTAATATATATGTTGTAAGCAGTTTGTTTTACTGATTAGAATGCTATACCTATATGTGATTTTGTTGTTTATTTTTTAAAGACAAGGCACTTTGTCTCTTTTTTTGGCGACTGCTCTTTAATATATTTTTTAGTTAAAGCGAGCGTAATTATATTATACTAATAGTAATAAATGTGTTACTCATAACGCATACGCAACCACAATTCTGTTTTCATAATCTCACTTTTTAACGATATCGCAATTTTACTATTTAATGGAATATTCAATTTCAAATATTAATATTTAATATAAATATTCTGTTTCTGTATATCATCATGGCCGTTTCACTTACCCCTAGTTTGTTAAACTGTAATCAATATGAATTAGATCTCTTAAACATTCGTATCTACTAATTTTACGTTGTTTATTTAGCAAACATTACGCCGCCCTGTAATATTGTTGGCGTACCTGCAATTATGTATATTTTGCTCTCTTTTTCTAGGTCTATGTAAAAACAATATTTATTTTCTTCTGTATCATAAAATATAATTATATAAAATTATAAGACGTTTCAATGGTTTAACGAAAACTCATGTTTAGCTCTTTTAATTATGAACAATTTCAATATTCTCCTCTGTCATTTTATTAATATACTGTGTATTAAAAAAATGATTGTTGGACTTTTTGAGAGATTGATGACAGTTAGTAGCTATGTAGCAGCATTAGAAAATTAAAACTGTATACAAAGAACTGAAACGATACTCAAATTTTGGCATTTCAAGATAAATTACCTCTTTAAATATTAGTATTCACTCAAAAAATAATCTATTTAAAACTTATAATTATTTCTGAGAGTCCGTCTACTTAAACGATTTTTAAGCTCATTCAGTGAGATATATATCGTATTATTCATTTTTGTTTTAGGACCTTACGACATGTCTGTATATTTTGGTTAGATAAGTAAAAAGAAAGTAAAAAATTTGGTAATAATTTAATGAACCAAACTTTCACCAGAATAATTGTTATCTAATTTCTTCCGTGCAGATGTAAGTAACGGATGAAGTCAGGAAACTAAACTGTAACATGTACACTTCTTTTTAGATATATATTATTTCAATGTAAATCTATCCAACTGTTACTGTCTCCAGATAAATCTAATCTTCCATGCGCCTTCTTACAAGTCAATTTTGGTCGGCTTTTTTATTCTTTTCTCAGTGTACTCCATGTGAACGCTAAATATAGCTTAATGAGTAGTTGATCAATCTCATTACCAAAAAATAAATTCATAATAATACACTAATGATACTAAGGAATTTACGTATATTTAAGTTTCCTGTGTGTTATGTTAAATTAAAATACAAAATAATGCAGTTTGCATACTATGGATTCCGAATAAATGCAAGTATTATTAAGCTTTCCGTCGGTTTCCTAAGTTTATAGAAGATCCACCAAAACCTGCTTTATGTGATCTTTTATGTCCGTGTTAGTTCTCGCTGATATAGCTTATGGGCAAAAATGATATTCAGATGTTTCTCAAACTAAATAAATCTTCCGAGGGTTGGGGGGGGGAATGAGGCATTAACATTTTCAATGGGACATAACACTGTTGATTGTATGTACAGTGTAAATATATATATATATATATATATATATATATATATATATATATATATATATATATATATATATATTGTTTCTATTGTTGTACTAACAGATATCAATAAACGCTACTTCGTCCGTTCGATGTGTCTTTGGCACGAAAGAGGAAAATATTAATGTTTTAGATGGCTATTATTAATATTAATTATAGTTATTTAAATAGGAATTCATTGTTACATATTTTAAGGGGACAAGATATCCACGTTTTCGATAACATTTTAATTCTGCTCCCCTAAATTTTTATTTCTTAATTCGGTACTAATACCTTTTATCTATCTAACCCGAACATGTCGGACTTCTACAGCTTACGGTTATCCGTTTATTGTGATGTGAAACATGGTACCCCCCCCCGGCAAGTTTTCACACTTCTACGCGACTATCTTCGACCGGGTATTACATCATTTATTGCCCACGAGGCACCTAACAGCAATCTAAGGGCCAAACACGCATGCACCCTCTGGTGTAATGATCTTTATTTTTTGTTCTAAAGCTAAGTGGGAAAGAAGTTGTTTTCTACAAAGTAAAATCTTATATCAAACTCCATATAAGGGCATGCGCGTAAAAATTATGAATGGGAAGAGATTCATTGATACGCTTGACCAATCATATTATAGTACAGCAAATCAAAATAATTCACGATAGGTTGCCACTAACCATGTGTGCTAGGCAGCCATCTTGTTTCTAGATAAGCAAAACAATCGCATGCCTTTGTTTGTTTACTTTATTTGCATATACTCTTCTATTTGTTGTTTTAAAGTTATACAACAACATTAAGTTTGATAATTGAAACTTTGCCTAGAAATGTACTGTTGATTATCATTGAAACACTATTAAACACTGTTTCGTAAGCTTTATACTATGCTGAAACAATGCGTCATGGACATGTCTATCAGTTTGAAGAATGTACTGTCCATCCCCTTTAACACCTCATCCCCTTCTCACCATTCAACCAACGGCCGGTTTATAATCTTGTTACGGCATGCTGTGATAGGCTTGAACGCATTCATCAGGCTTTGCACCTGACTGTATACGACACATGTGTTAATGTGTATGCCCATCTCTCCGTAGAGGGTGTGCTAGCAACGAATGTAAATACTAGATGGGATAGCTGATAAGCATTCACTTAGGCCCTGCACTTGACCCTATCTACACAGATGTGTTATTCGCGGTTAAATGAACATTGGTAATCTGGGAGCCGGACGTTTTCCCGAAAGACACTTGCCCGAATGCGGGCATTTGTCGCATTCGGGCAAGTGTCCATTCGGGCATTTGTCGCATTCGGGCAAGTGTCCATTCGGGCATTTGTCGCATTCGGGCAAGTGTCCATTCGGGCGTTTGTCGCATTCGGGCAAGTGTCCATTCGGGCATTTGTCGCATTCGGGCAAGTGTCCATTCGGGCGTTTGTCGCATTCGGGCAAGTGTCCATTCGGGCATTTGTCGCATTCGGGCAAGTGTCCATTCGGGAAATCGGCCTTCGGGCAAACGGCATTCGGGCAAGTGTCTTTCGGGAATTTGTCGTAGACCCTGGTAATCTATGGCTCATCGGTTCTTCACGCACTATCCAGCGGTGGGGTGCGGTGGAGGGGCGTGTCTAGCCTTAAGCGTTGTACCCAGTGTTGTGTAGTAGGTTATTATCATAAGGCAATAAACTTGTGTAAGCTACAATTTAAGTAGGGTTAGACATTGTACTGAAGTGAGAAGACCGGCTAACGAACACAACTTAATCTGGTTTTGATGATAGCTGTTCTGAGAATACCGCTCGATTGATAGTATGTGTTTAATAGTCATACATTCATTACCTGTTGTTTACATAATTTCTGCTTACATAGAAAAATCTGTCTAAAACTTATAACATAAATCAAAGCGTATTTTATTAGTCAAATGGTTCTTCCACATATAACAAGACGTTTTTTTTCTGTTTTCTACAAGAGAAAACCCACAGTGCCTTTTTCCGCTCTTCTTTTCACGTTTTCTTAACATTGCATTTTTACTCAAAATTCAACATTCAAATCGCTAAGGCTTTGGAACACTTTGTCCTACAAGACTAAAACATTCCACATGCATTTACAAAACCATCTACAAAACTACGTTTGTACATTAAGTTTACTAAAATGCTTTAGGAAATATTGATATTTATGTAGCACCACCCCCTTATTTTGCGCATAAATTTACGTAAAAATTTGTATTAAAAATTGAGTGCCAGCTATCGCAATGAGTAAACTTAGAAATGTATCGTTTGGTTTGAGAAATCTAAATCTTTCATCCACTTTTAAAAATATCTTATGGGAACAAAGTTATAGAGCTTTAAAGAAGTGTTAGTTTTCACACCTTTTCGCGGTTTCCATGGCAACCAGTACTGCTATTGCTTATTGCTTATCAATCTCGAATCATGAGAAACTCAAAACAACAACGACGCATCTGAGTAAATAAAAATGCTTTTAAAAATGCAGAGGTATGTATCAGTATAACAAGTGTATAAGTGTAATTTTCTAATGTATAATCGTTTGATGCTTATTTTCTTTCAGTTTTAGTAAACTACACGATATTAAGTCTCAAAATTAGAGGAAAAACATGAACTTTAAAACAAAAAACTTAAGCCTTCTACTGAATGATACGCAATGGCATGGAAATGAAGGACAAACAAAACAAACATTGTACAGCATTTCTGACGAAGTTTTCTACATCATAGACATGTTCATGATGAGATTTCTTCTTGAAATACTTATTTTACTTGGAATCTTTGGAAACAGCGCCACGATAAGAATTTTAGTCAACAACGGTTTTGCATCAACAACAAATATAGCTCTAACAGCAGTATCGGATTTGTTCTATTCAACAACAAACTTGTTGATATTCGTGTACAAATACATACAACTGTTCAACTTTTACTCAGCTCAAACTGTAGGTGTTATCATTTATATTTCTATATATTATTGGAACCAATGTTCAATATCCATCAGCATCCATCTGGTTTCAATTATAGCCCTTGAGCGAATGATTGCTGTGTGGTTTCCCTTTAGTGTAACCCGCATCATTACACCTTTAAGAATGACCTGCATTTGTATCACAGTTTATGTTGCCATGTTAATTCTTTATGTGCCTTATCAACTCATGGTAACATTACAATGGATAACAATTGCAATAGATGGAACCAATATTACATTTGCTAATTTAGTGTATACTGAATTTCACTTTTATAATCACGACTTCTACGGTTATTATCGCATGTATTTTGATTTTACTATTACTGTTATTGTTCCTGCAGCAACAATCATCGTGAGTTCTGTGATGATAATTATAAGACTAAGCTTATCAACAAGAAATGTTAGAAACATTTCTTCAACAAAAGCATCGGATAAAAGAAAAAATGACATGAGAACTATTAAAATAACATTAACATTATGTGTTACTTTAGTTGTCTTGGTTTTAATT
Source organism: Physella acuta (assembly GCF_028476545.2). Classification (NCBI taxonomy): domain Eukaryota; kingdom Metazoa; phylum Mollusca; class Gastropoda; family Physidae; genus Physella; species Physella acuta. The sequence goes on along the minus strand of NW_026731670.1, from coordinate 1,606,068 downwards.
CCTTCAAATACTTTTGATTATTTGTTTTCTTCCGGGAAACCTGGTGTGTTCGATGTAAATACTGTTAGGACAATTCAGTGGACGCTCTTTAATATTTTCCAGCTGAATGCTTCAATTAATTTTATAATATACTTAACAATCAATTCAAAATTTTCTAAAACGTATAAAAAACTATTATGTGGTTCATTTTAAATGAACTTAGTTAGAAATACTTAGGGCAGGGCTTATTAAGTAGAACGTTAGAATACTGATAGGTTTTTAAAGATGTATAAAAAGTAACATTAAGTAAAAAAATAATTCAACCTTGTTTTACACAAGTTTCAAACTCTCCACTATAATCAATGATTTTTTTTTTAAATTCCCCGTCGCCAAGGGAATAGAAGAAAGTCCGACAATATATATATATATATATATATATATATATATATATATATATAAAGAGTTTCATCCATGCGGTACCAATCCTATATTCTTAGACTCGTGACCTTGTTTTCTAAAAGTGAGGTATTTAAATGTAAACAATGCCTGCGCTTTGATCATAAATACCGGGACACGGGTTTACCTACACTACCGCATGAAAACCTTGAGTGTACATTAATCACTCACCAAAATAATGAGGTAGAACACACTTCGGTTACCGCCCATGTGTCAGGGACGTAGCGGGGCGCTCTCAGGTGCCTCCACCGCCGATTACACTACCGCATAGGTGCCGCGTACGACCCCTTGCTCCTTAAAACTAACAGACGCCATCGTGCAGAATAGCGTCATGTTAACAATGATGCAGATTGCGTCATGCGGTAAAGTCACACATATGAATAGGATTTTTTCTTTAACACGTAAACAAATTATTAGGAGTGTTTTAAACATCAGTGTGACTGCAATATGTTAGCGTTACTATTGGTCTATTATTACATGTTCGATCTCAATTTCTAATTGGTTTGTCTAAAATATATACTAATTACTCACACTAAAGTGACGAAACTGATTGGATTTTTTTACGGACAAAAAAAAAACAACATCCAGTTAATAATCTAACCTTGGTTATATTTTCTGATTTTTAAAATAAAAAGTATTACACGGCTCTCAGCGGCCCATGTGTGCCTTCGGGGGCCGAAACTGATTTTTTTTTTGCAGCACAATCGCAGGCCTGATTCAATTTAGTGAGCGTTTGTAAGGCCCCATCCTATCCATTGTCTATCACACAAAGCGCTCACTGGAAAGACAAGGGCGCCAAAATCGCATCCTGCCAGGGGGCTGCCCATGCAAAATTTAATCCACCTCCCGACATCACCACCCCTCACCCTACCCCCACCCCAGAAAACTTCTCGGGAGTATTCATCAAATCTATAAAGTTGTATGGCACTCGAATAAACTGTGTCAAACCGCTATCGTCTTTTATTTATTTATACCGTATATTGAGAAAAATCGCAATTCCCGTGGCGCCGCCCTTGCGAAGTTTAAAAATGATTTTTTAGAGAACCCTTTCCTGTAGTGTTCTAATCAACTCCCCAAAGTCTCATGGCGATCGAATAAACGGTGTAAAACCGCAATCGACTGTTATTTTAATATACCGTAAATAGAGAAAAAAAACAAATCGCGCCCTGCCGGGGCGCCACCACTGCGAATTTGAATTTTTTTTCCGCATAAACCTCCCCAAAAAAATTCTTAGCCACTTATCAAAGTTTCATGGCGATCGTGTAAACGGTGTCACTGCAATTCACTTTTATTATTTTTATATACCACATGTAAAGAAACATCGCCCCCTCCCGTGGACCGCCCTTGCGAAATTAAAAATATTTTTAACAGAAACATTCCTTTTCCAGAGTGTTCAAGTGAAATCACCAAATTTTGAAGGCGTTCGGATTGAATGGTGACAAACCAAAATCGACTTTTATTTTTATATACCGTATATAGAGAAAAAACAAATCGCGCCCTGCTGGGGCGCCACCCTTTGCGAATATGATTTTTTTTTTCGCAGAAACTGCCACAGGATTATTCTCAACAACTTCCCAAAGTTTCATGGCGATGTAATGAGAGGTGTAGTAATGCATAAACGACAGGCAGACAGACAGACAGACAGATATACATTGCTTTATATGTATGCAATTATATATATATATATATATATATATATATATATATATATATATATATATATATATATATATATATATATATATATATTATTTCTAAACATTCAGTAATCTTGAAATTTTGATGTGTAGCATACTAAACAATTTCTAAATTTTGAAATTTGTATGTGTATGTTTTTTAAACAAGCTAACCTAAATTTTAAATATGTTTTCTAATACAATAAACATATTATGTTTTGTGATCACAGCAGAATATTAAAGTTTTAAAAAATACTGAAAATAGCTTTTACTAAATCATAAATATATGCATTTCATTCTTTTTAAAATGTTATTGAAATTGTTGAATTCAAATATATTTATTGTTAAATTTTAACATATATATTTATATATGACTAGTGCTAAATAAATAATTTAAAATAATTTAAAATAATATTACAATATGTACATTTTATAGTTAAAATTTTTATACTTTTGTAATAAAATAAGCATTCAGTTGATTCTTTTACTATTTTACATAATGAAAATAGAAACTGTGCAAAAAATATCGCTCTTTTTCGCTCTTTTTCAGTTTGTATTACAAATCACTTTTGGCAACACTTAAACATATCAAATAATGTATTATGTTATGAAGGCTAAGGTGCATTTTTTTTAAATTCGTAATTGAAAAACTAATAGGCAAAAATGTAATTCCACTTATTTTGAGAAGGCGTAGTTTAATACTAAATTATTTTATTTTTTACCAAATTTTAAAACTAATAATTATTTCTATAAGTGTTATCAAAATCAATTTTAAAATAAAATTATAAAAGATTACGTCTATTTGTTATTGAAAAATAAACAAATTAATAATTTTAAACAATATGTTTCTCAATTCAAGCAGTGATGGAGCACTCCATCAAGAGTTGATGGTGTATGAAATTTAGTTCCTCTGACAATTGTGTGAATTCTGAGCAATATTATTGCATCTAGTATGTTTCTAATAACGAAAATTGTTTGTTGCACTGTTCCAAATAAATCAGCTCACTATTTCTATCTGCCACTGACAAATATGTATTATCTGGTCTGTTCTTCAAATAAATGACATCACATAATTTTATCCTATTATATATTCGTATTTCTAACAAAAATGTAAACTTTTGATACTTTATGAAATACCAAATATAAATTATAACCCCTCCCCCCTCCCCCCAAGAAAAAAATCAATACAATCAAATACAGTTAAAAAAAGAACTGTTATTAGTGAAGTCTAAATCTTTAAATTTTACAAGAAATGTGCATGTAATTGCCAAAAAACATAATGTTGAAATTGTTAGTACATTAAATATATTTAACATTTATATTTTATAATGTGTATAGATAAAACTTGATTATTGCAAAATGCTAATTAACGTAAAATTTCAAAATACATACACACAAAAATTGATGAATAGTTCAAATTAGATGTTAAATCCTAACGTGTTTTAAACATAGACAATATCAGATGTTAAAGGGAATGAAAAACATGAACGTTTGAAGAAATAATTTAGTTTCAACAAAAATAACTTTTAGAAACAACAAATAATATGTAGAAAATGCTTATTACAAATTATAAGTTTTACTATTTTAATTTATTTATTTTTAAGAATTATATTTCAATTAAGAATCGCTAGAACATTGCTAAACACCTCATCCAAAATCATGAGCGAGAACAAACATCTCGCCCACTAAATGACATATGTTTGTGCATTTAATGTAATTGGTATTTTTAATAAATAACTTTTTAACTACACTGCAGTGAGATAAAACAAAAATATTAAAAGGTAAAAATAATATTTTATCAAAATCGTAGATCCTGATCAACTTTTTAGTTATTTCCGATAACCGGAAGTGGTACTTTTTCTGCTTTGAATTTTTCAAAAGCCTATAACTTGAGTACTATTTCAGATAAATAAAATTTCACATGTAAGTAAATGATCTATTTCTCTCTCTTCTGTCAAATAGTGAGTAATTTCCGTTGAACGGAAATACTAATTTACGCTATTTTCGATTTCTCAAAAAAACGCTTGTAAATTTATAAAATACTAATAATATTGCGCACTATTATGCACATTTTGTTTTGGCGTTTGCTTGGTGTGCAATTCTTTTTTCTATGAGATACTATTCTATTTTTAAAAGTTAAAGTAATTAAAAATCATGTCTATATTCTAAGTTATAACAGAATATTCAAGAAAGTTTAGGGGAGATTACTCCCGGTTTATTTAATAGCCTTTCTCTGTAGATAGTTTTTGTACCAAATGTGTGTTTGCTAAAACTAAATGTTATTGCACCATTCTGTGACGGGAATTAAAATACAACGCCACCGAACCCGCAATAAGGGTTAGGGTTAGGGGTTGCAGGGAAAGGGCTTACCAATTCGAATATACCATCTACATTGGTGACCAACAGTTCAAATTAGCAACCATTTAAAAAAAAATCTTGTTTCTATTTCCACCTCCGTGTCGATGTAAGGGTAACTCGTCTGTAATATAATAATTTCAAACTATTAAATACTTTTTAACTTCCGCTCATATTTTGGTTTGATGCAACAATTCTAGCTAACTTTCTGCTAGCTAAAGTAAACCTATTTACAACAAAATATGTTTTTATAACTTCTTGCAAATTTTGGACTCATTGTGACATAGATTACAAAATTAACACAAGTGTTAAATTGGTAAATTAGTTTTATAAAAACGTCTATAACCCATTGTGTGTTAAAGGTTAACACTTTAGCATTTCCAGTTATAAAAATTAAATAAAATGTACTTGATGGTATTATGACTATAATAACCACACAAACAAATTGCCAATGTTACTTTGATAGAATTCAAGTCCTTCGTTCGCTTTGATTGCACTTGTGAAGAAGACATTTGTTTTAAATTTCTTTGTGACTCTGTAAGCTTTACAACAATTGAAACTGTGCTTATTAATATTACAACTGTAGGAATAATTATAGAAATTGTAACCAGAAACGCATTGTTGTATATCATGTACAAGTCATAATGGTATTTTATAAAGACACCGTAATCAACAAGCGGAATAGTACTATTAATATCCTCAAAGTACACCCACACAATTGAGTATGCACGTGGTACATACGCTAAAGTTGTAAATAAACAAATACCAATCACAACACATTTGATACGATAAGTTGTAAGTAATTTTGAAACAAGAAAAGGAAATACCACAGCTATCATTCTCTCTACTGCTATTACAGTAGCCATTTGAACACTTATGCAAACAGCATACTGATTCCATCCATGTACATAAACTGAGTAATAAGCATACATATTAAAGGATGTGATTTCATCATGCAGTTTTACAATGCGTCCTAATTGATAACCTAACTGTGTCAATGAGAAGAACATGTCTGCCACAGCCAAAGACGTTAAAATAATGTTGGTTGTTTCTGTTAAGCCGTTGTAAACAAGAATATAAACGGTAATAATATTTCCAATAATACCAATCACACATAGAACTGGAATAACAATGCAGTTAAACAATATGTTAATATAGTACAAGATTTCATAAGAAACATCAAGAAGTGGCTTTGAAATAGCAGCAAGGTTCGTGTCATTTATTTCCTGCATTTTCTGTTATGTATGTTGGGAAAAAATTCAATGCAATGAAGTTGAAGACTTTAAATCTTCAATGTTTAAAGTATTCAATGTATCTGAATTTGCCTCGACTTGATCTTGTATTATGTTTGGGATCTCGTTAAATATCTCAGTAAAAAGGAAAAAAAAACAGTACTATGCTGCGCTTGAAAAGATTACTGAAATCTTATGTTCCTTAAGATAGAGTCATCGTATAAAGTATTTACACTCTAGAGTCAGCCAATAGAATGCGAAACCTTTTAGACAATTAGAGAAGGAAAACAATCATTCCCTTAAACAGCCGATTAAGAAGTGATGGTTTTTTAAAGGTTGCTACTTTTATAACAATGATGGAAATAATTACACACCCGAAAAATAATCGATGTAAGTTGCCGGCGGAAAAAAAAGCTGGAACTATCGACCGACCGGCTGAAAATGGAGAGCTGTAGTTTTTAATAGTTTATTTATTAATTGGACACTAGCATCAATGAAGAGCAAGGCTGGGATTAAGTTAAGGGCATGCTTAAAACAATGACCTACTATGTAATTCCACACACAAGTGTAACTTGCTAAGTTATGTTAAGAGAATAAATAGGAACTATGAATGGGGCTGTTAGCAAAAAGTGAATCACTAAAACAGGAGCATGGGTAGCATCTATCGTATCCTTGGACATTTACTTCATCAATTGAGTTTAGGTAGGCGGAACTTTCAAAGGTGTTGTTGACGTTAATCAATTTGAGTGTTAACGTGCCGGTTTTAGCCAGGTAGAATAGTTACGATGGACTTAGGAGATATGATACCGATTTTGACAACAGGATGCGTTAATAACATGTAGTAAAAAGGGAGATAAATCTGATTTGTTTTCATGATTGTCTGCCATTTGTTGGTTGTGTGAAGTAGAGCAAGAGTGGTTCTCCTTTTGTTGGCGTATATTAAATAATAATAAGTGCAACTGGGGTTATGAATCCTGCATTGTAAATCGCGTAATTACTGCTTAATGCAAATTGAATTCTTAAAATTATTGGTAGGCCTACTGTGCATTTTGTATAGAGCATGTGACCTACTTAGGTCGAGTCATTTTTATTTTGACATTGTATAATTCCTTATATGGAATGATGGTGTAACACCTGGGGTTTTTCCACTGACTTATTAAGGTGTTTGAGACATAGAAATTTTCCATTAAAATCTGATTGAATGATTCTGATCAGATGATTATCCCAACCAATGGCGACATGAGTTGAGGATAACCTCCCCTGTCACAGAAGTCTTTAATTGCACTGCACACTCGCAACACGAGGCAGTTTATCTTGATCAGGCAGTCTACAGGCCGTTTTACCTTGATCAGGCAGCCGTCCATATTGTCCGGCTATAGACTCTGACCATTTGAACGTGAGAGTACTTAAGACCTGTGTGTGCCTTGCTTTCTTAAGTTGATTTAGTCTTCTAGTTTAATATTACTTGTCGCTAAGTAATTCCTGAAGCTACAGCAGTGTTGTGTGGCCTGTGGCTATTATTAGACAGTGTAGAAATCTGTGATAGTGTTTTTTCCTGCATTTTGTAAGTTGGGTTTTTGATATTTTATACATTAAATATTTTATCTAGTTCATCTTTGTGTTCTGCCACAACTGAGTTCGCTGATTAAAAGGTCGTATGTAGATTGGATGAGTGTTAATTACAATAGTATCACTAGCTTCCCTAGACATTGAATTCGAGCCCTAGTGGTCGTTGTGTTAAGTGTTCATCCACTTAGGCCGTAAGGCATTTGCATATGACCCCGAAAAAAGAATCCGGGGACGTTCTCCTTCTATTTGGCTGATAGATAGGTTAACGTTACAAGCATCTAAACTAAACTGTATATAAAACTCGATTAATGTACAGTATCCGATCGGATATGCAAATAGAACCTGCTGCTAGTTTTATTTTGAATGAATTAAGACCAGACAAAGCGTAAAAAGGAAAACACACAGCTATCATCCTTTCCAAAGCTACTAATGACACCATTATGACGCTGATACACACATCGTATTTTCGAATCCATTGTGAATGAAAATAATTATAGTCGCCGTGTTTCTTAAAATTCCAAACTTGGTGTCAACATACTTATGAAAATAAATTGTGAGGTCATAAGCACATTATACGACACTTCACAAGTTGCTGGTGTAAGACTAACATTATGTTTCGCTGCCCTATTCATTTTTTTCGTTTTTATTAAAACAACACAAACGATTATCACAGTATATAATGAAAATATTATTTCAGACGTATTTCAACTATTATTTTTAATTTTTTAAATTGAAATATAGAGCATCGTATTCAACATTATTTAGTGGGTTTAATAAATAAATACAAATTAATTGAAAAATACTTTAATATATGTTGTAAGCAGTTTGTTTTACAGACTAGGATGGTATACCTACGTGCGAATATGCTGTTATTTTATGCCGAGGCACTTTATCTCTTTTTTGGCAACTGCTCTTTAATATGTTTTAGTTAAAGCTAGTGTCATTATATTAAACTATTATTATATGATGTTTTATTAGTAACGCATACGCATACGCTAACACAATTATATTACCAAAAACTCAATATTTAACGATATCGCAGTTTTACTATTTAATGTAGTATTTAATTTCAAATATTAATATTTAATACAAATATTGTGTATATATATATATATGTATATCATCATCGCCGTTTCTTTTATCCCTAGTTTGTTAAACTGTAATCAATATGACATACATCACTTAAACAGTAGTATTTACTAATTTTACGTTGTTTATCTAGGAAAATAACACCGCCCTCTAATTGTGTTCTGAAACCTGCAATCATAAATATTTTTTCTTTCTTTTTCTAAGTCTATGCAAACATAATCTTTATTTTCATCACTATTTGAAAACATATACTTTCAAGATTTCAATAAGAATGTACACTTGTTTTTACTTGCATAGTTATAAATTATCGGACATTTTTTTTCTGCCTTACATTTTTATTCACCAGGAAGTTATTTTTTTATAATAAATGGTTTACTAGGTTTTAATAACAATACGTTCTTCTCAATTGTTTATAATAAGTTATAAAGCTTGAAATTTCTTTAAAATGGTTTAACAAAATTTCATGTTTATTGCTCTTTTAATTGTGAACCGTTTCAATATTCTACTCTGTCATTTTATTAATATACTGTGTATTAAAGAATTATTGTTGGGCTTTTTTGAGATTGGTGACAGTGTGTATACATTACGATACATCTTTTTAATCAGCAGGACTTTGATGCAAAGTAGCTATAAAATAACGGCTATTTCAACTACATATAAACACAGCACACTATACTTGCATTCCGACATAATACGTATATTTTGGTTAGATAAGTAAATAGAATGGAACCGAACTTTGACCAGATTAATTGTTATCAAAGTACTTCTGTGCTGATCTGAGTATCGCATGAAATCAGGAAAAAAAAAATGTGAGCTGGACACTTCAGGTTAGTTAATGTTATTTCAATGCTAATCTATCCAACTGTCTCCATCTGTTTCCAATCTTCCATGCATCTTCTTACAAGTCTACTTTGGTAGGCCGTTTTACTTTTCCCCCTGTGTGCTCGATGTGAGCCCCTTTTTCATTATGCTCGATATGGCTTATTAAGTCGTTGACAAATTTCAATACCATAAATATTATCATAATGATACACTACTGACTTTACTCACATTTAGTTACATGTATGTTTAATTAAAAAAAAACAAAATAATGTAGGTCGCTTGCATATTATGGATTCCGTATCAATGCATGCATTATTAAGCTTTTTATCGGCCTGCAAATGGTATAGAATATTCACTGAAACCTGCTTTACGTGATCTTTTATGTCAGTGTTTGTACTCGCTGAAATACCTTATGGGCAAAAATTATATTCATATATGTTTATCTAACTAATTGAATCTTTTGATGGAAGGGGGGGGGGGCTGATTCATTAACAATTTACATGGGTCATGACACTGTTGACTTTATGTACTGCTTGAAATAATTATATATTGTTTATATCGTTGTGTTAGCAGATATCAATAAACGCTACTTCATCCGATCGATGTGTCTTGGGCACAAATAAAGGAAACAATAACGTTGTATTTACTTCTTTTCGTTGCACTCAAATCTCCAAACATTTTGTTATTAAAATATTTTTAAAAGTGTTATAGAATTTAAACGTATACGCCTACCTGTAGCCTAAAGACATGTGCAAAAAATAAATGAAATGTGCTTATAAATCTAACAGGTGGGAAATGAGCACTGCTTATTACAATCTAAACTTTAAAAATAAATAAATATTACAACATCTAGTAGTCAAATATTTTATGTAGTATTGCATTAAAATCGGGTGCTGATTATCGTGTCAAGTTTTTACCAGTCTCGAACAATGACAAACAGAACAGATTTAAAAAAAAAACAAAGACGAATTGAGTAAACAAAAAGCTTTTAAAAAAGCACTAAGACATGCACAATACAGATGATATATCAGTATAACTAGTGTATGTGTTTAATTTTCTAATATATAGCCATTTGATGTTTATCTACTTTCAGTTTTGTAAATAACACGATATTAATTCTCAAAAGTAAATGTAACCCGTCAATGTAACCCGCATCATTACACCAGTAAGAATGACCTGTTTTGTCGTCACTGTTTATATTGCCATGTCAATTCTTTATGTGCCTTATCAACTCATGGTAACATTTAAATGGATAACAATTGAAATAGATGGAACCAATATTACATTTGCTAATTTAGTGTATACTGAATTTCACTTTTATAATCTCGACTTCTACGGTTATTATCGCATGTATTTTGATTTTACTATTACTGTTATTGTTCCTGCAGCAACAATCATCGTGAGTTCTGTGATGATAATTATAAGACTAACTATATCAACAAGAAATGTTAGAAACATTTCTTCAACAAAAGTATCGGATAAAAGAAAAAATGACATGAGAACTATTAAAATAACATTAACATTATGTGTTACTTTAGTTGTCTTGGTTTTAATTCCTTCAAATACTTTTGATTTTTTGTTTTCTTCCGGGAAACCTGGTGTGTTTGATGTAAATACTGCTAGGACAATTCAGTGGACGCTCTTTAATATTTTCCAGTTGAATGCTTCAATTAATTTTATAATATACTTAACAATCAATTCAAAATTTTCAAAAACGTATAAAAAACTATTATGTCGTTCAGTATAAATGAACTTAGTTAGAAATACTTAGGGTATGGCTTATTACGTAGAACGTTAGAATACTGATAGGTTTTTAAAAAAGTATTTAAAAAGTAAAATTAAGTAAAAAAATAAATCTACCTTGTTTTACACAAGTTTCAAACTCTCCACCATAATCAATGATTTTATTTTATTTAAAATTCCCGTCGAAGCGGGAATAGAAGAAAGTCCGACAATATATTTAAGGATAGGCACCACGGATAAAAAATTTTTTTTTATTTAACACATTTCTGGTTGTTTAATAAGTTCATATAATTATAGTTGGTAAACTATAGACAAAAATAATATATAGCCGTCAATAGCAGTACTGGTTGCCATGGAAACAGCGAAAAGGTGTGAAAACTAACACCTTTTCAAATCGCTAAGGCTTTGTTCCCATAAGAGATTTTAAAAAGCGGATGAAAGATTTAGATTTCTCAAACCAAACTATACATTTCTACGTTTACTCATTGCGATAGCTTGTACTCAATTTTTTATACAAATTTTTACGTAAATTTATGTACAAAAATTAGGGGGTGGTGTTACATAAATATCAATATTTCCTAAAGTATTGTAGTAAACTTAATGCACAAACGTAGTTTTGTAGATAGTATAATGCTGAATGCACGTGGAATATTTTATTCTTGTATGACAAAGGGTTCCAAAGCCTTAGCGATTTGAATGTTGAATTTTGAGTAAAAATGCAAAGATGAGAAAACGTGAAAAGAAGAGCGGGAAAAGGCACGGTGCGTTTTCTCTTATAGAAAACAGAAAAAACGTATTGTTATATGTGGAAGAACCATTTGTCTAATAAAATACGCTTTGATTTATGTTGTAAGCTTCAGATAGATTTTTTCTATGTAAGCAGAAAATATGTATACAACAGGTAATGAATGTATGACTATTAAGTATTACACATCCTATCAATTGAGCGGTATTCTCAGAACAGCTATCATCAAACCAGATCAAGTTTTGTTTGTTAGCCGGTCTTCTCACTTCAAAACAATGTCTTTCTCTACTCAAATTGTAGCTTACACAAGTTTATTGCCTTATGATAATAGCCTACAACACGACACTGGGTACGCTTGAGGCTAGACACGCCCCTCCACCCCATCCCACCGCTGGATAGTGCGTGAGGAACCGATGAGCCATAGATTACCAATGTTCATTCAACCGTGAATAACACATCTGTGTAGATAGGGTCAAGTACAGGGCCTAAGTGAATGCTTCCCAGCTATCCTATCTACTACTATCTAGTATTTACATTCGTTGCTAGCACACCCTATAGGGAGAGATGGGCATACACATTAACACATGTGTCGTATACAGTCCGGTGTAAAGCCTGATGAACGCGTTCAAGCCTATCACAGAATGCCGTAACAAGATTATAAACCGGCCGTTGGTTGAATGGCGAGAAGGGAATGAAGGGGGTAAAGGGGATGGACAGTACATTCTTCAAACTGATAGTCATGTCCATGACGCATTGTTTCAGCTTAGTATAATTTTAAAGCGTACGCAACAGTGTTTAATATTGTTCCAGTGATAATCAACAGTACATTTCTAGGCAAAGTTTCAATTATTAAACTTAATGTTGTTGTATAACTTTAAAACAACAAATAGAAGAGTATACGCAAATGAGGTAAACAAACGAGACAGGCGATTGTTTTGTTTATCTAGAAACAAGATGGCTGCCTAGCACACGTGGTTAGTTGCAACCTATCGTGAATTATTTTGATTTACTCTACTATAATATGATTGGTCAAGCGTATCAATGAACCTCTTCCCATTCATAAATTTTACGCGCATGCCCTTATATGGAGTTTAATATAAAATTTTACTTTGAAGAAAACAACTTCTATCCCAATTATTTTTAGAACAAAAGAAAAGGTCACTACACCAGCGGGTACACGAGTGCTTGGCCCTTAGATTGATGTAAAGTTTATGGTGCCTCGCGGGCAATAAATGATGTAATACCCGCTCGACGATAGCCGCTGTCCGCGTAGTAGTGTGAAAACTTGCCGGGGGGTACCATGTTTCACATCGCAATAAACGAATAACCGTAAGCTGTAGAAGTCCGAAATGTTCGGGTTAGATAGATAAAAGGTATTAGTATCGAATTAAGAAATAAAAATTTTGGGTAGCAAAATTAACATTTTATCGAAAACATGGGTATCTTGTTCCCTTAAAAAGAGTTTCATCCATGCGGTACCAATCCTATATTCTTAGACTCATGATTTTGTTTTCTAAAAGTGAGTTATTTAAATGTAAACAATGCCTACTCTTGGATCATAAATATCGGGACACGGGTTTACCTACACTACCGCATGAAAACCTTGAGTGTACATTAATCACTCACCAAAATAATGAGGTAGAACGCACTTCGTGACCGCCCATGTGTCAGGGACGTAGAGGGGCGCTCTCAGGGCCTCCACCCCCTGATTACACTACCGCATAGGCGCCGCGTACGACCCCTTACTCCTTAAAACTAACAGCCGCCATCGTGCAGAATAGCATCATGTTAACAATGATGCAGATTTCGTCATGCGGTAAAGTCACACATATGAATAGGATTTTTTTCTTTAACACGTAAACAAATTATTTTGGAGTGTTTTAAACATCAGTGTGACTGCAATATGTTAGCGTTATTATTGGTCTATTATTAGATGTTCGATCTCAATTTCTAATTGGTTTGTCTAAAAATATATGCTAAGTACACACTCGCAAAGTGACGAAACTGATTGGATTTTTTTACGGACTAAAAAAAACATCCAGTTAATAATCTAACCTTGGTTATATTTTCTGATTATTAAGCGGCCAATGTGTGCCTTCGGGGGCCGAAACTGAATTTTTTTGTTTGCAGCCCATTCGCACGCCTGATTCAATTTAGTGAGCGTTTTTAAGGCCCCATCTTATCCATTGTCTATCACCCAAAGCGCTCACCTGAAAGACAAGGGCGCCAAATCGCATCCTGCCGGAGGACTGCCCATGCAAAATTTAATCCAGCTCCCACCACCACAAACCCTCACCCCACCCCCATCCCAGAAACCGTCTCGGGAGTATTCATCAACTCTATAAAGTTTTATGGCACTCGGATAAACTGTGTCAAACCGCTATCGTCTTTTATTTATTTATACCGTATATTGAGAAAAATCGCACTTTCCCGACGCGCCGCCCTTGCGAAGTTAAAAGATGATTTTTTCGAGGACCCTTTCCTGTAGTGTTCTAATCAACTCCCCAAAGTTTCATGGCGATCGGAAAAACGGTGCAAAACCACAATCGACTTTTATTTTAATATACCGTATATAGAGAAAAAAACAAATCGCGCCCTGCCGGGGCGCCACCCCTGCGAATTTGAATTTTTTTTCCCACATAAACCTCCCCAAAAAATTCTTAGCTACTTACCAAAGTTTCATGGCGATCGTGTAAACGGTGTCACTGCAGTTCACTTTTATTATTTTTATATACCACATGTAGAGAAAAATTGCCCCCTCCCGTGGACCGCCCTTGCGAAATTAAAAATATTTTTTTTTACAGAACCATACCCTCTCCAGAGTGTTCTAGTGAAATTACCAAATTTTAAAGGCGATCGGATTAAATGGTGTCAAACCAAAATCGACTTGTATTTTTATATACCGTATATATAGACAGACATACATTGCTTTATATATATTATATATGTATATATGTATATATATATATATATATATATATAAATATATAAATATATATATATATATATATATATATATATACATATATATATATATATATATATATATATATATATATATATATATAAATATAAATATATAAATATATATATATACATATATATATATATATATATATATATATATATATATTCAATCAACTATTAATGCATTAAATTGTGAAATATAAAACAATGTTTCGATATCTATTAAATAAGTAACATTACAACATGCAATTTTATAGCTTTAATATTTATTCCTAAACATTCAGTAATCTTGAGCTTTTGATGTGTAGCATTCTAAACAATTTCTAAATTTTGAAATTTGTATGTGTATGTATTTTAAACAAGCTAACCTAAATTTTAAATATGTTTTCTAATACAATAAACATATTATGTTTTGTGATCACGGCAAAATATTTAAGCTTTAAAAAATACTGAAAATAGCTTTTACTAAATCATAAATATATGCATTTCATTCTTTTTAAAATGTTATTGAAATTGTTGAATTCAAATATATTTATTGTTAAATTTTAACATATATATTTATATATGACTAGTGCTAAATAAATAATTTAAAATAATTTAAAATAATATTACAATATGTACATTTTATAGTTAAAATTTTTATACTTTTGTAATAAAATAAGCATTCAGTTGATTCTTTTACTATTTTACATAATGAAAATAGAAACTGTGCAAAAAATATCTACTTTTCGCTCTTTTTCAGTTTGTATTACAAATCACTTTTGGCAACACTTAAACATATCAAATAATGTATTATGTTATGAAGGCTAAGGTGCATTTTTTTTAAATTCGTAATTGAAAAACTAATAGGCAAAAATGTAATTCCACTTATTTTGAGAAGGCGTAGTTTAATACTAAATTATTTTATTTTTTACCAAATTTTAAAACTAATAATTATTTCTATAAGTGTTATCAAAATCAATTTTAAAATAAAATTATAAAAGATTACGTCTACTTGTTATTGAAAAATAAACAAATCAATAATTTTAAACAATATGTTTCTATATTCAAGCAGTGATGGAGCACTCCATCAAGAGTTGATGGTGTATGAAATTTAGTTCCTCTGACAATTGTGTGAATTCTGAGCAATATTATTGCATCTAGTATGTTTCTAATAACGAAAATTATTTGTTGCACTGTTCCAAATAAATCAGCTCACTATTTCTATCTGCCACTGACAAATATGTATTATCTGGTCTGTTCTTCAAATAAATGTCATTACATAATTTTATCCTATTATATATTCGTATTTCTAACAAAAATGTAAACTTTTGATACTTTATGAAATACCAAATATAAATTATACCCCCCCCCCCCTCCCCCAAAGAAAAAAATCAATACAATCAAATACAGTTAAAAAAAGAACTGTTATTAGTGAAGTCTAAATCTTTTAATTTTACAAGAAATGTGCATGTAATTGCCAAAAAACATAATGTTGAAATTGTTAGTACATTAAATATATTTAACATTTATATTTTATAATGTGTATAGATAAAACTTGATTATTGCAAAATGCTAATTAACGTAAAATTTCAAAATACATACACACAAAAATTGATGAATAGTTCAAATTAGATGTTAAATCCTAACGTGTTTTAAACATAGACAATATCAGATGTTAAAGGGAATAAAAACATGAACGTTTGAAGAAATAATTTAGTTTCAACAAAAATAACTTTTAGAAACAACAAATAATATGTAGAAAATGCTTATTACAAATTATAAGTTTTACTATTTTAATTTATTTATTTTTAAGAATTATATTTCAATTAAGAATCGCTAGAACATTGCTAAACACCTCATCCAAAATCATGAGCGAAAACAAACATCTCGCCCACTAAATGACATATGTTTGTGCATTTAATGTAATTGGTATTTTTAATAAATAACTTTTTAACTACACTGCAGTGAGATAAAACAAAAATATTAAAAGGTAAAAATCATATTTTATCAAAATCGTAGATCCTGATCAACTTTTTAGTTATTTCCGATAACCGGAAGTGGTACTTTTTCTGCTTTGAATTTTTCAAAAGCCTATAACTTGAGTACTATTTCAGATAGATAAATAAAATTTCACATGTAAGTAAATGATCTATTTCTCTCTCTTCTGTCAAATTGTGAGTAATTTCCGTTGAACGGAAATACTAATTTACGCTATTTTCGATTTCTCAAAAAAACGCTTGTAAATTTATAAAATACTAATAATATTGCGCACTATTATGCACATTTTGTTTTGGCGTTTGCTTGGTGTGCAATTCTTTTTTCTATGAGATACTATTCTATTTTTAAAAGTTAAAGTAATTAAAAATCATGTCTATATTCTAAGTTATAACAGAATATTCAAGAAAGTTTAGGGGAGATCACTCCCGGTTTATTTAATAGCCTTTCTCTGTAGATAGTTTTTGTACCAAACGTGTGTTTGCTAAAACTAAATGTTATTGCACCATTCTGTGACGGGAATTAAAATACAACGCCACCGAACCCGCAATGAGGGTTAGGGTTAGGGGTTGCAGGGAAAGGGCTTACCAATTCGAATATACCATCTACATTGGTGACCAACAGTTCAAATTAGCAACCATTTTAAAAAAAATCTTGTTTCTATTTCCACCTCCGTCTCGATGTAAGGGTAACTCGTCTGTAATATAATAATTTCAAACTATTAAATACTTTTTAACTTCCGCTCATATTTTGGTTTGATGCAACAATTCTAGCTAACTTTCTGCTAGCTAAAGTAAACCTATTTACAACAAAATATGTTTTTATAACTTCTTGCAAATTTTGGACTCATTGTGACATAGATTACAAAATTAACACAAGTGTTAAATTGGTAAATTAGTTTTATAAAAACGTCTATAACCCATTGTGTGTTAATGGTTAACGCTTTAGCATTTCCAGTTATAAAAATTAAATAAAATGTACTTGATGGTATTATGACTAAAATAACCACACAGAAACAAATTGCCAATGTTACTTTGATAGAATTCAAGTCCTTCGTTCGTTTTGATTGCACTTGTGAAGAAGACATTTGTTTTAAATTTCTTTGTGACTCTGTAAGCTTTACAACAATTGAAACTGTGCTTATTAATATTACAACTGTAGGAATAATTATTGAAATTGTAACCAGAAACGCATTGTTGTATATCATGTACAAGTCATAATGGTATTTTATAAAGACACCGTAATCAACAAGCGGAATAGTACTATTAATATCCTCAAAGTACACCCACACAATTGAATATGCAAATGCACGTGGTACATACGCTAAAGTTGTAAATAAACAAATACCAATCACAACACATTTGATACGATATGTTGTAAGTAATTTTGAAACAAGAAAAGGAAATACCACAGCTATCATTCTCTCTACTGCTATTACAGTAGCCATTTGAACACTTATGCAAACAGCATACTGATTCCATCCATGTACATAAACTGAGTAATAAGCATACATATAAAACGATGTGATTTCATCATGCAGTTTTACTATGCGTCCTAATTGATAACCTAACTGTGTCAATGAGAAGAACATGTCTGCCACAGCCAAAGACGTTAAAATAATGTTGGTTGTTTCTGTTAAGCCGTTGTAAACAAGAATATAAACGGTAATAATATTTCCAAAAATACCAATCACACATAGAACTGGAATAGCAATGCAGTTAAACAATATGTTAATATAGTACAAGATTTCATAAGACACATCAAGAAGTGGCTTTGGAATAGCAGCAAGGTTCGTGTCATTTATTTCCTGCATTTTCTGTTATGTATGTTGGGAAAAAAGTCAAAGAAATGCAGTTGAAGACTTTAAATCTTCAATGTTAATAAGTGTTCAATGAATCTGAATTTTTCTCGACTTGATCTTGTATTATGTTTGGGATCTCGTTAAATATCTCAGTAGAAAAACAAAAAAAAAACAATAATATGCTGCGCTTGAAAAGATTACTAAAATCTTATGTTCATCAAGATAGAGTCATCTTATAAAGTATTTACACTCTAGAGTCAGCCAATAGAATGCGTAACCTTTTATACAATTATAAAAGCAAAACAATCATTCTATTAAACAGCCGAGTAAGAAGCGATGTTTTTTTTAAAGGTTGCTACTTTTTTTTAGCAATGATGGTAATAATTGCACATCCGAAAAATAATCGATGTAAGTTGCCGTCGGAAAAAGCTGGAACTATCGACCGACCGGCTGAAAATGGAGAGCTGGAGTTTTGAATAGTTTTTTTTATTAACTGGGCACTAGCATCAATTAAGAGCAAGGCTGGGATTAAGTTAAGGGCATGCTTAAAACAATGACCTACTATGTAATTCCACACACAAGTGTAACTTGCTAAGTTATGTTAAGAGAATAAATAGGAACTATGTATGGGGCTGTTAGCAAAAAGTGAATTACTAAAAAAGAAGGGTGGGTAGCACCTAGCGTATCCTTGGACATTTACTTCATGAACTGGGTATAGTTAGGCGGAACTTTCAAAGGTGTTATTCACGTTAATCAATTTGAGTGTTAACGTCCCGGTTTTAGCCAGGTAGAATAGTTACGATGGACTTTGTAGATATGATACCGATTTTGACAACAGTAGGCGTTAATAACATGTAGTAAAAAGGGAGATAAATCTGATTTGTTTTCATTATTGTCTGCCATTTGTTGGCTGTGTGAAGTAGATCAAGAGTGGTTCTCCTTTTTGTTGGCGTATATTGGATAATAAGTGCAATGGAGTTATGAATCCTGCATTGTATATCGCGTAATTACTGCTTAATGCAAATTTAATTCTTAAAATTATTGGTACTGTGCATTTTGTATAGAGCATGTAAACTAAACTGTATATAAAACTCGATTAATGTACAGTATCCGATCGGATATGCAAATAGTAACTACTGCTAGTTTTATTTGGAATGAATTAAGACCAGATAAAGCGTTAAAAGGAAAACACACAGCAATCATCCTTTCCAAAGCTACTAATGACACCATTATGACGCTGATCCACACATCATATTTTCGAATCCATTGTGAATTAAAATAATTGTAGTCGCTGTGTTTCCTAAAATTCCAAACATGCAAAAACTTTAATATATATGTTGTAAGCAGTTTGTTTTACAGACTATGATGGTATACTTTAGTGCGAATATGTTTTTCTTTAAGCCGAGGCACTTTATATCTTATTAGCAAATGCTCTTTAATATGTTTTTAGTTAAATCTAGTGTCATTATATTATACTACTATTATATTATGTTTTATTAGTAACGCATAGTCATACGCTATCACAATTCTGTTATCAAAAACTCACTTTTTTAAGGATATTGCAGTTTTACTATTTAATGTAGTATTCAATTTCAAATATTAATATTTAATATAAATATTTTGTGTCCAATAATCACGGTTTCTTTTATCCCTAGTTTGTTAAACTGTAATCAATATGACATACATCTCTTAAACAGTAGTATCTACTAATTTTACGTCGTTTATCTAGCAAAATGACACCGCCCTTTAATTGAATAGTCAGACCTGCAATCATACACATTTTTTAATATTTTACTAAGTCTATGCAAAAATACTATTTATTTTCTTCACTATTTGAAAACATATATTTTCAAGATTTCAATAAGAATGTACAGTTGTTTTTACTTGCATTGTTATAAATTATCAGACATAATTTTTTTTCCAATTCCTTCCATTTTTATTCACTAGGATGTTATTTTCTTTTATAATTAATGGTCTACTAAGTTTTAATAACAATACGTACTTCTCAATTGTTTATAATAAGTTATAAAACTTGAAATTTCGTTTAAATGGTTTAACAAAATTTCATGTTTAGTGCTTTTTTAATTGTGAACCATTTTTAATATTCTACTCTGTTATTTTATTAATATACTGAATATACTGTGTATTAAAGAATTATTGTTGGGCTTTTTTGAGATTGGTGACAGTGGGTATGCATTACGAAAACTCTTTTAATCAGCAAGACTTTGATATATAGTAGCTATAAAAATGACCGCTCTTTCAACTGCATATAAACACAGCACACAACACTTGCATGCGATAGATCTGTAATTTAATCATATGACTAAAACTGTTTCCTAATGCAAATTATTAAATATTTCGGCTTCATTATTTTAGTTAAATTTATTTTAACACTAATGGACTTGATCTTCAAATTAATAACACATTTTCACAAAATACGTCCTTAAATCTTTTTTTACGTGATAATTTTTGCCATAAAGATTTTGAAAAATAAGGTTGTATACGCATATTTAACCCAGCACTTAATAAAAAAAATGTTCCTTAAAATCATTATTGAATCAGTAATAATTTTATATATTTGCAATGAACTGTTTTTAAAGTATTACCTATTTGTTTTAGATAATTTGAGTATAATATATATAATATAAGCATGAAAAACAATGTAGATACTGTTAATTAAAATGGTCTTTAATATTTTACAATGATATATGTTTCATTTTCTATAATTTAAATCGTCTATTTAAACATCATATGCAGTAACTAGCATTTCTCCAAATCTAACTATAGATTTCACTCTTATAAAACGTGTTTGAGGCAGTTAAAAAGAAATTATTATAATGGTCTTTCTTTTAAATGTATTTGATAAATAAAGTGAAATTTGTATTGTTAAGGAACGTCGGGTCTGTTAAAAGAATTATCTGCTTCTATATTTTCCCTTTTTAAGGCAACTCGAGCAATATTTGAGTAAAACGCTTAGGTGTACTGATACTATATTACTATCGAGCTTTGCTCATGTTTGATTTAGAAATTCACGTTGTAAGCACATCAACTAGCACATCACTTTAACCAATCAACTACGCACAGAATTAATTAAAATAATCTACACATATTACTTTAACATTTTGCATCGACTGTTTATGATATTGTTTTTTCAATAAACACAAATCAAACACATTAATCAGCAATTGTTCGTTTTATTACACATACCATTTATTATTGAAATAATATTAAAAGTATATTTTATTTCTAAGTATTCATTTAATATTGGTTAATATTTATCTGTTTATATCATGCAACATCAAAAAAAGCTTTTTTAGTATTTTTTTCATAATTATAGCAGTATTAGTTGGGATATTACCATGGGAATAGAGGCTATTGGGGGGAAAATGTTGTTCATGACAAAATCTCTCGATTTTTTCCCGTTAAACTGAGGGAGGCATTTTTAAAATTTTATTTAGAAAATGCTTTATGAGAATATAGCTGGCAGAATTATTCAGAAAGCAAAATACTAGTTTCGTTTAATGAAATTTCTCAAAAGTTGATAGAAAGGTATCTTCAAGAGCTAATACTTGTTTTTGCAATTTCTTTCACATAACTAAAACGTTAGGCCTACTCAAGTTTTTGCATTTAGAATTTGAAAATAATTTACCTCTTTCGAATATTGGTATTCACTCAAAAATTAATCAATGTAAAAAGGCCGTCTACTTGACAGAAACTTCAGTCAAGTTTTCATGCTCTTACAAAAATAATATACCAGAAATCAATAAAAATTTGAAAGAACCTTCGAAACAAATCAAATAAATGTGATCTTTCCTTCGCCTAAGTTAAATGGTACTGAAAATACCAAATATTCAGAAGTAGGAAGAAGGGCAAGTATAAAAAATTTGACAGAAATATACAATGTCAATAAAGAAAATGGATTTAAGTTTGTGTACCTATCTGAAAAGGTAAATGAGTAATGGTATTCACATTTACTGAAAGAAATACGTTACATGGTAGCTTATCTGCTTGTTTTATTAAGTATGAAATGTTTTCATTCCATAATTTAAGATCCTCTTTAGACATAGCGACCCCTATTGTGCAGATCAACTAGTCCATATGTTTCTGGACCGTGTGTACTCTAATTAATCTGCCCAATGGTTCACTAGGTCTGAAGAAGATCTTAAACGATTTTTAAGATCATTTAGTGAGATGTATAACGTATTATTGATTTTTTTCCAGCGAAATAAGTATTTTGTTATAGGACCGTACGACGTGACTTTTATGTTCTGTATATTTTGGTTAGATAAGTAAATAGAAAGTAAATAATTTAGTAGTAAATTAAATGGAAACAAAATGTAACCCGATTAATTGTTATCGAAGTACTTCAGAGTATCGCATGAAATCAGGAAACAAAATTTAGTGATTGACCACATCTTAGAAAATGTAAAATTAAAAAGAAATAAAAACATGAACATATTATAAAATATATTAACATATTCTTTAAAAATTAAAGTTCCGTTATCAAAGATGTATAGAGACGTATTACATTTCTATAAACAAGATATTATTAGGAAAATTACCGTTTAATGGGAAGTGATGATGGCTTATAAACTAAATGGTCGGCTATTTCACGCTTAGACAAACTTCAGGCTTTAACCGTAACGCATGTTTTTTTAGTGGTTTTGAAATTGTGGGCTGTTCATATCTATATACTACTAAAACTCAAG
This sequence comes from Physella acuta, assembly GCF_028476545.2. Taxonomy (NCBI): domain Eukaryota; kingdom Metazoa; phylum Mollusca; class Gastropoda; family Physidae; genus Physella; species Physella acuta. Next base: position 1,582,948 of record NW_026731670.1, on the reverse strand, counting down.
TTTGTTTACATGTTTGAATATTTTTTTTGTTTGTCTGATTTCGTACTGTAGAAAATCTACGCTATATAGAGAGCTGTAAAATAGTATGTAGGTAGAGAACAATTTTTCTTTCAGACAGACTGTTAATCACACATTTATTTAAAGACGTAAATTAATTTTTTGATTTATTCATAGGTAGATTAACCACATTAATTTTAAAGTTTTAGAACAATGGCTTAACTTTGACTGAATAGTGACGTTTGATATCTCATTTTTGGTTTGTTTGTTTTTCTGATTTGTTATTGGGAAGAATCTGCATTATGTGTAAAGCTATAAAATAGGATTTTGGGTGGTAAATATTGTTTCTTCCTTAAACACACTGTTAATTACAAACTAATTTAAACCCACAGTTATCTAAACTAGATAACGGGTAGTCTAGTTTAATTTTAAAAGGTTTGATAAAATCAATGCTTATGGCTTAATAAAAAGTAAGTGACAAAGTTGGCTGTAGCATTTAACTGTATAAAAAAGTGCCTTGTAAATTCCCTTCAGTAAGTGAAAACACATTGTCATCTTTCAGCAATAAAGTTCAAAATTTTATATAGCAAAATATTGAAGATTATGACACAGAAGCAAACTGTTAGGGTTTTTTAATTGATTTTTTAATGAAATTTACAAGTTTTACTCATTTTAGAAGTGTTTAAATGAAGTTATTATTTTCACGTTTTTTGCATATAGTGCATAGTGCATATTAGAATTATACTTGCTGCAACATACACTTAAATTGTCAGTAAGATCACTTTGCTGTAAACAACATAGCACATGCTTAGTTAAATAAAATTCACTGCTATTACATGCTCATGTTATACCATGCACAACATCGTTGATTATAAAGTATTCTTACATAAACATTAACATAAATATTTGTTAGTCTTATTCTATAATAGAGCACAGTCATATATATATATATATATATATATATATATATATATATATATATATATATATATATATATATATATATATATATATATATACAGGGGCGGAACTACAATGCCGCCAGACCCCGCAATGCGGGGAGGCTCAGACCGATTGGGGGCCCAAAAATCCTGGCTAAGTTATTTAAAAAAAATAATTAAAAAAAAAAATAGGTGGTGCTCGAGTTATCTTTCTTGTACAGTTTCAAAAAAAAAACACGATAGTCGGCAAACGTCTTTGAGAAAAATGCACAGACTATAGCTCGAGAGACCGCCAGACAAATAGACAACTTCAAAGACGTAGCCTACCGTTCTTTTTTAGTGGCGTCGATTAGGAGAACAAAAACGCATTGTTATATTGTTTACATTATTAAAATACATATCTATGTTTGTGTGTTTAAACTACTGGCCTGAATTCTAAAAAAAATATAATTATTTATTTCGATCTCATACATTTATAATTGCGTTCATTTTTACTTTAACAACTGTATCAATAAACTTGTAAAAGTTTAAGTTATCTCCCTTCAGCGAAGCATCTGAAATTTGACTGTGCCGGCACGCTTTGAAATCGGGCTGGGGAAATGTTGCGGCGACTATCCTGGTCTTCTAAACAACCGGAAAAAGTCGGCACTATTGATGTAGATGTTTATCGACGCTTTCTTGTCCCCTTCCAATGAACCTTCCCAACTCTCTCCCCTCGCCCCCTCTCATCCCTACCCCTGCCCCTCACCACACCCTTACTCTTACAATAAGATGTAATGCATAGATTAACGAACCGTCTATGAACTACTGAACTGTAAACTGACCACTTCTGCACATTTTGTTAAAGACACTAGTCAGTAGTTGTTCATTAACCTGATGAACAGGAGCGGAACTACAGTCCCGCCAGACCCCGCAATGGGGGGGGCAAGCCGTTTAGGGGCCCACGGCTGACCAAAATTAATATTTTTAAAAATTTTGAAATTAATTTTTGTGCATTTTTGCCTTAATATTTGGTTTGTAAAAGAAAAACACTGTAGCTTCGGTACGATTATCTTTATTTTACAGTCACTATACCACGCCCTTCAGCAAAAAAAAAAATAAAATCCATTACACAAACTACAGTGTAAAATATAGGCAACTCTTCAAATTTGAATGACTTCTTTGACTCGTTGCCCCCCTTTGATAGCTAAATAGAGGATATGTAACTGTTTGACCCATCCTCCAAAGTGTACTGTGGCGGATGAGGCAGGGGATGGGGACCAAAAAGGGGGTTAAAAGATTGTCGTCAAAATGTTATATATTTAAAAAGTTATTTATAGTTATATTTTTTAACCATCGTCAAGGTCGTGTTCTATTTCCCTACAATCAAACACACGCTGTCGCCGGCAAAATTCTTTTAAAAAAAACCAACAAAGTCCATAGCACGAAAAGCCGCTACATATGAAGTGGGCTTACTGATGCGCGGTTCTTCTATGCGGTATTAGTTAAGGACCCGAAATCCTTTGTACATTTTTCAATGTTATATGTGGTTGTAATAGTGGTTAAATTTGTATCCTGTACTATCTTGTATCCTACAAATAATTTTTAAAAAATATAATACTAGATACTTCGGTTTTATATTCGTTTACTTGTTTTTGCTTTTACAAGAAATATAGTAAACTTTTATGGCCTATACTTAGAATTATCTCCCCTGAGTAAGTTTTACAATGGGCGATGCTGACGTACATAGGCGTGTTGTTGTCTCTTTTTCCCCGAGCCGACCCCCATCCAACCCCTCTTTCTTAACCTAGCAAGTATCGAGTAGATCAATGTATCGTTTATGAACTACTTCACCACTTCAGCACATTTTGTCAGACACTAGACAGCACTAGTCAACAGATATTAATTTACTTGCATAGTATTAGGCACATCTAATTCATAAAACAGGGAAGTTAAGATTATTTTTTATATAATTATTTAGAAATTAATTAGAACATTTATTAATAGTCAATTACTATTTATAAATGACGTCATTGAGGTGGGTGTGTGAGGGTCTGGCTTTTTGTTAGTCGTTAAAAAAAGTGACATCATTTGCGGATCCCCCCCCCCTTCCCCCAATAAGAAGGTTATCCGACGCGTGAGCTGGTCACATACAGTTGTACATGTGAAAAACATTTTTCCGTCTATTATGCATTATTGCATCATTCACCCAATCGCTATGAAAGCTTGGGAAGCTGTTGAGTACAGCCCCGCAAAGGTTTATGTCATAGGCTTAACATTTGTTTATATGTTCGAGTGGGGACGCCTACATAAGCGGATGGGGTTACTACTTGAATCCACCGGCGGCAGTGTCATCCTGAGCGCATCACATACTATCAGGTTGGCCCCCACAGACAGTCGTTTAAAAGTTCCCACAACACTAGGAATAGGTCTCGGTACAACACTCGATGACTAAATCTAATCAGGTGTTGCACCAATGTTTCTTCCAGACTTTTTTCTCCTGGGGGGGGGGGGGGGTGCACTTTATATTTTCGTGGGGGTGGGGGGTCAGACATTGGTAAAAGTATATACTTTCTGTATAAATGTTCCATTTAGTTCGGGGGGGGGGGGGGAGAGGAGGCTGTAGACTGTTTTCGTGGGAGGGAAGGGGGGGGGGGGCTCTGCCGGAAGAAACATTGTGTCGCGCCCATCACCTTTGAAGTAAATTAACCGGAAGCTCCAAAAGCCCCGTGACTCCCCTGACACCTGGGCCGTCGCCGAGGGACTTACAGCATGTCTTGTCGTGTCTAGTTGGTAGTGTGTACAAACCCGCGTCCTAAGATCAAATAAATGAACTGCCGACATTGTTAACATATAATTCAACTTCTGGAAAACAGGGCACAAGGTTGGTATCGTTTTGATGAAAGCCTCATAAACATCGGCGTCAGGTTGGTGTGTTGGACTAGATTTAGAGAGTCTGTGTTTCTCACTTGGAAAACTGAATGGGGCCAGCTCCTGTGTTGGAAAACCTCTGGTTTATTCGTGTACCAGATGGTAAATAAAGAAAAAATTAGAGCGACTCTTGTTTTACCATATATATATATATATATATATATATATATATATATATATATATATATATATATATATATATATATATATATATATATATATATATATATATATATATATATATATATATATATATATATATATATATATATATATATATATATATATATATATATAAACCTATATATATGTTACATAGTGCCGTCACTAGTGCTAGCTTTGACAGGCACACATATTAATTAAATAAATACACTCTGAATTGCAGGTTCAAATTAATCGCTTTATTAATCGTATTTATGGGAATATTCCACATAGAAATACATCAATTTTCCACATAAGAATAAAACACAATGAACCAACAGACCTCCACTGTCACAAGTCCTCATAAATAAATACACGTATCTACAGTTTCACGTTTCAAATCTTGTTCTCCCCCTCTTCTGTCGTGCAGTCCTATTATATAGCCTCCGACATCAACAGTGGCCTTGTACTAGTTATCAATTGACTTTTTTTTCTATATTTTGGTATCACCTATTGCATCGTTTCTTTTATTAGCTTGTCCATTAGTCCTCAAGTTGACGAGTAAAATTCTATTTTAGTCACACCAGCTCTATCAGTTGCATCATAGCTATAAATAAGTCAGTTCAGTTCTGGCCTTGACCATGTCTTTGTTGAAAGACACTATTACGTTGCTTTTGTAAACACTAGTTACATTCATCCCACTTTTTGTGTTTTCTCAACCACAAAATTTAACCAACAATGTTTGGCAGGTCCACTCAACCCATGCCAACGCAACACCATTAAAAGTTACTGTTCTACTTACTGTCAAATTCGTCACATTCATACTTGTTTGACAGTTATTCCTATTTCAAAAATCAAATCTGTCCACATTATATTTCTCAGACACAATCACAACATACCTTTTTTCTAAATTCTAAGCATTGTTACACATCAGCTAACAATCATAGCTAAGATCCAAAACAATCGTACCTTAACACAGAAACACAAAGCAAAGTTCACATTAACTAAACTAATTAATTAACTAAATCTTGTCTTGTACTTGGCCCACATGATTGCCTTTTCACAACAGATCTAGATTTCAGATCTTGAATGAAAATCATGGAAACACACAGTCCGAATGTTAACAATCACAAACACTGTCCTTGAATAACGTAAAGAATCATAGAATCATCAACAGTACCTTCAATACACAGTCCTTAGAGTGTCTCCGGCGAATCTATCTAAAAATATAAATTATTCCTTGAAACAGTCACAAAGTTCAGTGTAATCGAATAGTGTTTATTGGTACTCCCATTTCTGGACTACACACGTTACACATCTGTTCGCGGAGCTTGAAATATACAGCGTGACGTCACTTTTCGTGCAGCAGTAGTTAGGCCTATACGAAGTCTCTAGTCTCTCCCCTTTTTTACTCTCATCTTCTGTCTCTCAGCTCACATCTTCGATCTCTACGTTTCTGCATACATCTGTCTCGCTCTACATCTTCTGTATGGCTCTGGCTCTCCTCATACTCAAACGTATCGCTCTTATATACACACACAGTCACACGCAGATGTACATCCGGTGTTGTCAACAATGTCTATCAAGGTCAAACTATTCTACTTCGGTACCACCTATTGCATCGTTTCTATTAATAACTTGTACATTAGTCTTCAAGTTGACGAGTAAAATTCTATTTTAGTCACAACAGCTCTATCAGTTACACCATAGCTATAAATAACTCAGTTCAGTTCTGGCCTTGACCATGTCTTTGTTGACAGACACTTTTACATTGTTTTTGTAACTACACTAGTTACATATATATATATATATATATATATATATATATATATATATATATATATATATATATATATATATATATATGTATATATATATATATATATATATATATATATAATATATATATATATATATATATATATATATATATATATATATATATATATATATATAAGCCAATGTGAGCGCTTCTCTGTGTCCGCAACATTTTTTGCAACGTCGTCAGCCAGCTTGTTCAGCGATATATGGAGAACTTAAAGATACGGACTTCTGTTGAAAATAATATGGTGGACGTTATAAATGTATGAACTAAATTTTATTTAAAGAAGGAAAATAAAAATAAACGCATATTCGAATGTAGAACCGGTTTCTAACTAATACGTTTATAGCCATGACAAGAACGCAAGAAACAATGACGTCACTTGAAGTTTAAACTAAGTCTATGGAAAGAATACAACACAAATGTGGTCATCTTCCAATTTTCAATCAGAAAACGTGTTTTTTTTTTTTAATTTTAATGATAATTATTTTCTACTTTTTAGTCTGTCTGTTTGTTTGCATTCGACTCTTGCTATCGATTTTATCTTCTCGCATTCAATTTTTTTTTGGGGTAAACGAAGACAACTCGTAAAAAACATGTGCCTTTTCCAATCGACGTTTCTTCTGCGTTGCCGTTGCTTTCACCAATTTGGCCGCGCGTGCAAACCATTCGACCATCAACATTCTACTTCCTGATCAGTCAGATTTGCATAGGTTTGTACACAAACACCGCGTGACCACTACTCAGCCAATCGCGTGCTTGCTCCTTCAGTAAGCCAGAAGAGGGAAAGTACCGAACCTTGTTTTATCAAATTATAATTACTAGGTTATGTGCCTTTTTTGTACAAATCGATAGGGGTCTAAAATGATCAATATAATTTTTCCATGGATCAATTTAGTAATAATAATAATTGAATTTTGTATTGTCATCGGAAACAAAGCTTCCCTGAAAATTTCAGCGCGCTCTAGCTAACTGGGAAGTGCCCGAAATTTCGATCGCAAGATTTGATTGGAAAAACAAACAAACAAACAAACGCGAAAGCAAGTTAAAGAAAACGTGGGTAAATTGAACTGTTTCATTAAAATTTGAGTTAGATCTATTTTTTAGTTAGACGTACTCTATGAAATGTATACAACACAATTTTCTTGGCCTAAACTTATAAAATTTACTGAGTTTGGATAATGGCGGGACACGGGGTAGGTGAAGTAGAGTGAAGTAGGTAAAGTAGAGTTCAGCTGTTTCTGTGTTTTCAGCATATGAACGGATAATGTGGTCAGACCCATGCCCAGCCGAAATAGGTGTTTTTAAAACACAAAAACAACATAACTACCATCGAACAGCCGGGTTTTTAACAAAATCTGTAAAGCCTTTTAATTTTAAGTCTCTTTATCAGCGAGTACATTTAATATGCTACTGTGTTGACTAATACTGTATCTAATTTGGTTTTAATTTTTCGAATAAGTATTGGTAGTCTCTGTTATTTTAAACAAGTATAAACATAGACAGTACATAAAATAAAACCCCATCTTTTTCATAATACTAACAATGTTTCATTCTAATGCTCTTGATCAATACAATGTTTCTTGTCATAAGTTTCCAACAATGGCTTTTTAAAAAACTGAATTTCATTACTCGATTTCAGCAGGTATATACGTTTTCTTCAGACATCACTACCGTTTCTTTCCCTTTCACCTCCGAACGGTTTTAAGTCCGGCTCCCCGGAGATGATATCTAAAAAAACGGGTATCCTATATGTAAAGAGAAGAGAGCTAAAAGTCATCAGAATTGCCCGTGTAACGTATACCGATTGGCATTATATATGTATATATATATATATATATATATATATATATATATATATATATATATATATATATATATATATATATATATATATATATATATATATATATATATATATAAAGACGTCTACCTCAGCCAACATTTTTTGTCTTTTAAAATATATGAAATAATTTAGTAAAGCAACTTAAAAAAATCTTTTTAAAAATATTACTGCATTGTTTTCAGACCAGCAACTTTCAAAATGAAAAGAAAATGTTTTGATAAAATATATCCAGTTATTTTATTTAGACTTAAAGACTGTTTCTACGAATGAAAATACAATTATATATAATTATTGTCTTTAAATACATGTGTGTATTTCACTTTGGCAAAAATACATATTTTAGAAATTTTCACATAGTGCAGATGATCTGATCAAGCAAAACAAACAAAAACAACCAAAAAACGAAAAATGAAAAAACAAGAAAATAAATAAATATACAAACCTATAAACATACTTGAGTTTTAGTAGGATATAGATATATAGATGTCATTAGAGTTATTGCTGCAAGAAACAGAAAACAAACATTAACCATCCATTCTGTAGTAATCAGTGGTGAAATTTAAACGCAGATAAATGAACACAGATGATGACATACCATTAGTAAGCAGCATAGCGGCTGAAGACAATTATAAGATAAACAGAAAAGAGTTGGTACAGTGCTTGTACTTGTTAATCTTGATTAGTTAAGTTATATGATTATTATTTCAATGGTCCTGTATGTTTAGTGAATATATAATGAAAAATATTCAACTGTAAACATAAACTTAAATGGGAAATATTAAAATCTGCTTTTCTCCAATTTTAAGTTTCTTTTATGAGTCTGCTTGAGAGAATGTTAACATGGACTTTAAAAAAGAAAATTATGCGATCCATTCTGTTAAAACATCTTCAATTGTCTCTTTTATGCTGGTATTTAAAACATTGCATTAAACAAATAAAACAATTTAGACAACTTAAAATGTAAAAAAAATCTACAAAAAGGCCTGCATTACAGCTTTTACACCAAATGTCTAATCAGTAACCTAGAAAATTTAAAAACGACTGTGATTCATCGAGCAATTAAAACATTACACAAAAAGCCGACTGAAATTATAGATAATTATACTAATAGTATTTAATACAGAAATATATAGTTATTTAGATGTTTATTAACTTAACATAACATTATATTATTTTACAATTATACGGTGTGTGTCTCTTCTCAAGTAATCGTAGGCTTCATGAACCTCCATCAAAACGTAGTTATGCAAACAAACAAAGAGTTAGCCTAGCTAGTAGCAAAGTATCTCATTACTTCGAAACTTTTAAGAAAAAGATTGTAATTTTATTCACAAACGGCAATTTAGTATTAGTTACATAAAAATCGTGTTGCCTGTTATCTATCTTAAGTGTAGATATTCCCGTTTTAGAAATATCTCTATGTTAGGCATTGTTCGCTGTGTCGTAAATTTTGTTATTTCATTGAATAATGGGCTAGAAACATTTTTTATTAGCTTTTACACTTTCAGAATTATTCTTCGTAGATAAGCTCTGTTATCCAATTAACAATGTAGATTTCTTTCACGCTACCAGGAAATTCCAAATTACGCTAACAGAATTACATATTTATTTTCTATGCACACAGCTCTTTGCAGTTGTAGAGCTATCAGAACTTTTTAACGCATTTAAGTGAAAACCTGGTGTAAACGACTAACTTGAGAAAAAAGTACTATGTATAAAGTAAATTAAAATGTATATATAATTTCATTTCATCAAAAATTATCTTAAATTTTAATATATTTACTAGAAATATAGTTTTGTATAATTTAACGAGAAAGTGCTAAATAAGTAAAAGAATAGATTGATTTTTTATTCCATTTGTGGTATTTTTTAATGAATTGATAGTAATAAATTGATTATCAATAGCAGCAAATATGATATTATGATAATATAATTATTTCGTGAATTATAGAAGACCTGGTTGATAAATTAATTACTTGATTTTCAACGGAATCTAATAACATTAGATTAAGTTGTTTGTTTTTAAAATTGGATTCATAAAACGAAAAAGATTATTTCCCGTAACTATGGACAATGAACTTTTAAGTTAAACTAATATTCGAATTATTTAACTATGGTTTTACTGCAATCCTATTACTATCCGTTTACAAATGTCAGCGCCTTTTGATGTGAGAACTTAGATGTTAGTATTAACAATTACATTATAGTCACAGTATGATATTTTTACTTTAAACAGATATTATTTTCGTAAAGTTCAAAAGACAAACATACAGAACATTGTGAAAATGGCCAATATCAATTTAACCTCAATAGCGTTCGAAAATAAGACTTCAAAAACTTACGTGTACGACGTTTCTGCAAATGTTTATGATTCCATGATGACCTTCATGAACTGTTTTCTTATACATATTGTGTGTTTGTTCGGCATTTTCGGAAACATTGTAACAATTATTGTCATTGTTTACAACGGTTTCAAAGTGTCAACCAATGTTGTTCTTGCAGGCCTAGCTGTGTCCGATTTATTTTACTCTTTTACACAAAGTATGTATCGGATTCCTGACATTATAAGAAAATTTGACTATGATTTGGGAGACAATATTTCAGCGTATTATCGTGTTTATATTTATACATGGAACCAATACGCTTCAACTATCAGCATAGACCTCGTTGCAGTAGTGGCGGTTGAAAGAATGATTGCTGTATGCTTTCCATTTAATGTTTCTCAACTGATAACACCCTCAAGAATGTTATGTATTGTGCTTACATTATATGCTATTCTAGTACCAATATTTATCCCATACGCGTTACAGGTAGCTTTGTATCAAATACCATCCAGCGTAACAAACAATGTAGTTTACGCAGCTGGGCCGAGCCTTTTCTATTTTAATAACCTTGACTTTTTTGAAATATACAGAAAACATGTCCTTCTAAATACAAATGCAACTATTCCCACAGCTGTAATTATTTTATGTTCAATCATAATAGTTTTTAAGTTGACGATTTCAAACAGAAAAGTTAGAAAAATGTCTTCATCTGCTATTGCTGTAAAACGAGTACAAAATTTAAAATCAATTAAAGTTACTTTGTCCTTATGTATTTGTTTAGTTGTTTTTGTTTTAGTACCTTCAAACGTTGTAGATATTTTTTATACATATTCTGATATCTCAATATACTCTTACAGTTTTATAATTTTGATATATAGCGGACTAATGATTATAAACCAATTAAATGCTTCTATAAACTTTGTAATCTATGTGATTTTTAACCCAAAGTTTTCTAAAACCTACAGGATGCTTTTCGCTTTCAAGTATTAAACAAATGATTTGTAAAAGTGGATTGTAATAGAGTATGTTATACTATTAGTTTAAAAAAAAACTTTAATAAATTATACTTAACTTTTTGTAAAAATTGATATTGCAGTTGTTTCAAATTAATTTTTTTTTCCAATTTAAAGTTTCTTTTATGAGTCAGTTTGAGGAAATGTTAATAGGGACTTTAAAAATGAAACACATATGACCAATGATAATACATCGTCGGTTGTTTCCTTTACGCTCTTATTTTTAAAAATGTATCAAACAAATGAAATAATTTAGACAACTTAAAAAAGGAACAGAAAAAATATTAATAATCTACAAAAAGGCTTGTACTACAGTTTTTACACTTAATATCAAATTGTTAACCGAGAAAATGTTTAAATAACTGTGATTTATAAAGCTATTGAAATGTTGATTTCATTTACAGAAGAAGCTCACTGAAATTACAGATCATTCAACTAATAGTATTTAATTTAAAAATATATAGTTATTAAGACGTTTCGTAGCTGAACATAATATTATATATTTTACAATTATACGGTGTATTCTCTGCTCAAATTGTTGTAGGCTTCAAGGATCTTCATCAAAACGCAATTATGCAAACATACAAAGAATAATCCTAGCTAGTAGTAAATTTTTCTGAAACACATATTTATTACTTCGAAACTTCAAAGAAAAAAAATTATATTTTTTCTACAAACGCCAACTATGTATTAATTACATAAAAGTCCTGTTGTATGTTAACAATTTTAGAACTTTTACGTGTAGATCATTTCTTTTTTCAAAAGGGCAAGGTGATTAATATTGGCATGAAAGGGTTTTTTTTAATTACACGAGAAAATAACATATTTCTGATAAAGTGTTTAAAAGAATGATTGCTGTATGCTTTTCTTTTAAAGTTTCTCAACTGATAACGTCTTCAAGAATGTTGTTTATTGTGCTAACTTTATATTTCTTTCTAGCACCAATGTATATCCTATACGAGTTACATGTTTCTATTTCAATCATCTTCACTTTTTCGAAATATACAAAAAACATGTCCTTATAAATACAAATGCAACTATGCCCACAGCTATAATTATTTTCTGTTCAATTCTTATAGTTATTAAGTTGACGATGTCAACTAGAAAAGTTAAAAAATGTCTACATCAAGTTAAAAAATGTCTACATCAGCTGTTGCTGTAAACAGAGTTAAAGATTTAAAATCAATTAAAGTTACTTTGTCCTTATTTATTTGTTTAGTTGTTTTTGTTTTAGTACCTTTAAACTTTTATGATATATTTCTTGCTTACACTGATGTGTGAATGTATACATATAAATATAAATAAATAAATAAATGAATTATATATATATATATATATATATATATATATATATATATATATATATATATATATATATATATATATATAATTTTGTTGTTTTGTATTTGAACTAAATTTGAATTAAATATTATAACATTTAGCTTTTAACCAGGGTTCGCCTCTCGGTTTCCATGTGTGCAAAAAAAGCACGTTCTCCTGTCTGTTTAAATTCATTCTAGTCTATTTGTAAGTTGAATTGTATTATGAAATGCTTTAAAAATAATTGAACCAATAGAACTTACACATTTGCAATTCAAGAAGGGATTGATGTTTTTCTCTGTTATTACTGATTTTTAAATATTCGTTTTGATTTTTATAGTTTAAGTGATTATCTAAATATGTGTATTTTATAATTGATGTCTAATTAACAATATTTTGTTTTATTTTATGTGTTTTAACAATTTTATGGCGCTTTTTAATAAAAATATCTACTGTGAAAAACGAGAAAGAGAATAAACTACGTAAGAAATGTTAAAAGATGTCTGTTCATTTTATCGATGGATTAATTTATACAGTAGATGATTTTTTATCCCAGTTTGTTTATTTCATTGAGCTGTTATTAGAAAGTCATTCTATTAAAATAGTGTAACATAGCACTTTAATCGACTTCAATGTGTGATTTTTAAAATATTGCAAATTACTACAAGTAAATACATTTCAATGATTAATTAATTATTTTTCTGAGAGGTATTGTTTTTAAAATGTTTTAGGTAACTTTTGAATTGAAACAAACTATAAGCCATTCAAAAAAAAATATAGCATTTAAGAAATATGAAGAATTTCATATGTAACACAATTATTTCAAGTTGGATGTTGCTTTTTTTATAAAAATAAAAGAGTAATTTAACATTTGTCTAATCTTTGTGCTAACTCCATACAATCATAAGGATAATTTAAAAACAGCTTTAAAAAAAAATCTTGGACAGAAAAATAAATATATTAATGTTTTTACAATTACTAGACGATTTATATTACAGTGTGATACACACGCACTAATATAAGCTATACGGCTCATTCAAAATTAAGTAGAAAAGAAAGAATTTTAAAATCTTTTAAATTCGTCATACATTCTTATTTCACCTGATAACGACTAAATTGTATTAAGTGTTAATCAAGAATTTAAAAAAAATGACTAACAAAACAGATTAAAGTGATTCACCTCTATGTTAACACGGCGTAAGGAAACTAGCAAATAATCACAATGATATGATGCTACCTTTTAAGCGAACAGCATGGGCGAGGGATAGGGATGACCTATAAGTCATGAGTTTAGTTTCCAGATTTGCGCGTAGTTGAGGATTGTTTATTGAGTAAACAACCTTCATTTCAGAGAAGATACTTGTTTATTGAAGATGATGGTAGATTATCCTACTCGGTACAGTCATCGTAATGTGTAGAATCTTATTGTAAGCATTATAAGACCGTTGCGTTTCACATTCTCGCTAAGCATTACCATTTCTGCGATGAAGAACATCTCCCCAACTATGAAAATTTAAAGTTGGTGAATTATATTGTCTTTAATGCTGCTCAAAAGGTGTTTTGTTAGCTCTAATTACAACATAATATTCAACAGCTGGTATTCGGTCAAGCGCCGTCCTAAATAGCCGAACCAGTTCTTTGTATTGATCAAACATAGATGTAGAGCAGATACTATTTCTATGGCAACACTGGTAAGTAATATACACAGCTTTTTAACTTGCGTTCACTGTATAAACAAAATAAATAAAATACGAAATCAGGAAAAAAAGGGTTATCAACCCTTGATTGTATATCTTGTAATTACTGTTAACGCGAATTTGCTTTTTTTTTTAATGTGTCGTTTGAATTGTAATAAAACAACCAACCCAAATGGTTTTTAAAAAGTCGTGGAATATACAGTATCCCATCGGATATGCAAATAGTAACTACTGCTAGTTTTATTTTGAATGAACTAAGACCAGATGAAGAGTAAAAAGGAAAACACACAGCTATCATCTTTCCAAAGCTACCAATGTCATCATATGGACGCTGATAAAGACAGCATATTAAATCCATGTAGCCTACATACGTAAACTTCGTAAAATATGTAAATGTACATTGCTGCTTCTAGAATAAATTCATCTGATGTAAATGGCAACTCATAAAGCAACAAAGTTCTTAAGAAAAACAGACCAGAGGCCGCTATTGCTGTTAAGATAATGTAAGTTTATTGATCGAATCCATTGTGAACCAAAACAATTATAGCCTGTTTCCTAAATATCAAAAAATGCAAAAAGTCGGTGTCAAGTAAATAATTAAAAACATTTGCTGTCCGGAGCAAATTATACGAAACTTCACAGGTTGCTGACGATAAACTAACACTATTTTTCGCTGCTGTATTAGTTATATTGGGGTTTATTTAAGAAAGACACAAAATATTATCACAGAGTATAAAGAAAATAGTATTTCAGCCGTATTGCGGCGATTAATTAATTTTAAAATACTATTGATTATTCAAAATTCTAGATGGTTTAAACATTTTTTTATTTAATTATACTGTAATATATTTGTTGTAATCAGTTTGTTTTACTGACTAGGATGCTTTACCTAAACTGTATCATGTTTTTTTTAAAAAAAAAAACGAGATATTTTATCTCTTTTTTGTCGACTGCTCTTTCATAATTTGTTTAGTTAAAGCTAGCTGCATTATGTGATACTATTATTATATCGTGTTTTATTGGTAACGCATACGCTACCACAATTCTGTGTTCAAAATGTCACTTTTTAACGAAATTGCAGTTTTAATATTTATTGTAATATTTAATGTAGTATTCAATTTCAAATATTAATATTTTATAAAAAATATTCTGTGCCCGTACACCATCATCGCCGTTTCACTTATCTTTAGTTTTTTAAACTGTAGCCAATATGAAATAGACTCTTAAACATTAGTACCTACTAATTTTACGTTGTTTATTTAGCCCTTTAATTTTATTGGCTTACCTGCAATTATACATTTGTTGCTGTCTTTTTTCTAGGTCTAAGCAAAAAACATATTCATTTTCTTCTGTATTATAAAACATATAATTTTAAGATTTCAATAAAAATTTACAATTATTTTTTTTTTAATTGATATAAATTATCCGACAGTTTTTTTTCCAATGCCTTCAATTTTTATTCTCTAGGAATGTAGTTTTTTCATAGTTAATGGTCTCCTATGATTTAATAACAATACGTACATCGCAATTGTATATAATAAGTTATAAGTTATAACTTGAAAGCTCCTCTGTCATTTTATAATATACTGTGTACTAAAAATGATTGTTTGTCTTTTTGTGAGTTTGGTGACAGTGAGTATGGCATTACGAAAAATCGTTTTAATTAGCAGGACTTTGAAAAATAGTAGCTATAAGAATAACCGCGTGTTCAACTGTATATAAGCACAGCACACAACACTTGCATGCCGACATACTACATATATCTGATAGCATTGTAATGTAATCCTATGCCTAAAGCTGTTTCCTTAAGCCAATTATTTTAATATTTCGGATTAGTCGTAAGTTTGCAAGTCATTATTTTAGTTAACTTAAATTTAAAAGTAATGTTTGTGATTTAAAAATTAATCAAACAATTTAACACAAGTCGTCCTGAAAACAATATTTTTACGTGATTCTTTTTGCAGAATTAGAAATTTAAGAAACACATATCTAACACAGCACTTTATAAAAAAAACATCTAAAAATCAGAAAAATATTACAAAATTAAGAAAATTATTTACAAGTAAATTTAAATAGTTAGTTATCATCAACACGTAATGATATTTAATGACATTTGATACGAAACGCACATTTAAAAAATGGAATTGATATTGATGTTCATAACATCATTTTTGTTTCAGTAATAATTGTATATATTCGCATTGAACTGTTTATTTCAAGTATTTATAGATGTTGTTGTATTTACATTTTGCAACAAAATAGTTTTTTCTAAGTTCTCGAAAATTTGGCAATCACTGTCACATATATTACAAAATTAAGTGAAGCATTTAACTGGAAAATATTAAAGAGAATACACTAAAGTAGCCTTCCAGTATTTTGATCGAACACATACGGATCGCCGTAAAAGTATTTGATGGAATTAAGACTAGAACGACTAAACTGACACATAATGTTAAAGTTATTTTGATTGATTTCATATCATTTTTCCTTTTTTCCGATGATTCCTTTGTCGAAGAGAGGTATTTAATATTTCTCGTTGAGATGGTTAGTTTTACTATCATCATTTAACATAATATGGACTAAAATTGAGGTTAATGGGACGAATATTACTGTCGCTGGTTTTATGTTCAATGAATTTTCCTCGACAATTAGCTACATATATGAACCCTATCGTAAATACTTTATTACAATCATCACCGCCTTACTTCCTGCTGCTTTGATTGTCCTGAGCTCTGTGATGATAATAGAAATTTAACAGAAATATACAAACATATAATAGCATCTAAGAGTTGTGTACCTAACTGAAAAGGTAAAGGAGTAATAGTATTCATATTTACACATACATACATAAATGATGTACGTGATAGCTTATCTTCTGAATTTATCAAGTATGACATGTTTTCATTCCATACATCCAATATCCTCTTTAGACCTAGCTAAAAATTAGGCAGATTATAAAGTGCATATGTTTCTGGACCATATGAACTCTACTTCATTGGCCCAAGGGTTTGCTAGTTCTAAAACGATTTTTAAGATCATTTTGTGAGATGTATATCGAATTAACAATTTTTTTTCACGGGAAATCAATATTTTGTGATAGTAACTTACTACGTGACTTTTTGTTATGTATATTGTGGTTGGATAAGATAACATAAAAGAAATGATGAGTAATTATGTAATGGAACCAAACTTTCAGCAGACTTATTGTTATCGAAGCACTTCTGTTCAGATCTGAGTAGTTTATGAAATCAAGAAACTAATATATAAGCTTAACACGTCAGGTTATGTAATGTTAATTCAATGCTAATCTATCCAACTGTTTCCAGGCGTATCCAATCTTCCTTGCGTCTCCTTGCTGGCCAACTTTGCTAGGCCTCTATTTTTCGCCCAGTGTAACCTTTAAGGGCCTTTTTCGCGAGGTTACATACGGCTCATTGAGACGGTGGCCAATCACATAAGCGTTGGTACAAATAAGGAATTAAACCTTTTTACAGCCTCAGATAAAGAAGGATTTCATTCGAGTAAGTTGTGTTTTGTGTCCAATGTTCAAGTGTCATGCAATGTGTGAAATAATTATGTATTGTTTATACTGTTGTGCTATTAGATATCAATAACCGCTACTTCATCTGCTCGATGTTTGTTAGGCACGAAAAGACGATAAAAAAGATTTAGATATATATTCTTTATAGTTATTTATAATTTTAAAATAGTGATTACTTGTTATCTATTTTAAGAAAAATATTTTATTTAGTTCTTATCTGTGCACAGACTTGTTATTCAACATTTTTAAATAAAATGGTGTTTAAAACTTTATTAGAAAAAAATCGCGTAGGCTTACTTGTAGCTAAAAAGATGCGTGCAACAAATAAACGAAATGTGCGTATACACATAACATAAAAAACTGATTGAAACATCTAATTATGTTAATTAATTCAATATCGGATGTTGATATACGTGTCAAGTTTTAAAAAAAATTCTGAGAAAATCGTTCGCCAATCTCGACCAATGACGAACGCAATAAGATAAAGAAAAAAAAAACGTATGCACTAAGGCATGCTGAATACAGAGAAAGGTATCAGTATAATATTTGTATATGTGTAACTTTCTAATGCATAACCGTTTGATGCTTATTTTCTTTCAGTTTTAGTAAACTACAAGATATTAAGTCTCAAAATTAGTGGAAAAACATGAACTTTAAAACAGAAAACTTAAGCCTTCTACTGAATAATACACAATGGTATGGCAATGAAGGACAAACAAAACAAACACTGTACAGTATTTCGGACGAAGTGTTCTACATCATAGACATGTTCTTGATGAGATTTCTTCTTGAAATTCTTATTTTACTTGGAATCCTGGGAAACATCGCCACGATAAGAATTTTAGTCTACAACGGTTTCGCATCAACATCAAATATAGCTCTAACAGCTTTAGCAGTATCGGATTTGTTCTATTCAACAACAAACTTGATTTTATTTATGTTCAAATACGTACAACTGTTCAACATGTACACAGCTCAAACTATAGGTGTTATTGTGTATGTTTCCTTATATTATTGGAACCAATGTTCAGTATCTATCAGCATTCAAGTTGTTTCAATTATAGCCTTTGAGCGAATGATTGCTGTTTGGTATCCGTTTAGTGTAACCCGCATCATTACACCTGTAAGAATGACCTGTATTGTTATCTTATTTTATGTTGCCATGTTAATTGCTTATGTGCCTTATCAACTCATGGTAACATTTAAATGGACTACAATTACAATAGATGGAACCAATATTACATTTGCTAATTTAATGTATACTGAATTTCATTTTCATAATGGCAACTTCTACGATCACTATTGTATATATTTTCTTAGAATAATTACTGTTATTGTTCCTGCAACAATAATCATCGTGAGTTCTGTGATGATAATTGTAAGACTAACAATATCAACAAGAAATATTAGAAGCACGTCTTCAATAAAGGCATCGGATAAAAGAAAAAATGATATGAGGTCTATAAAAATAACATTAACATTATGTGTCACTTTCGTTGTCCTGGTTTTAATTCCTTCAAATACTTTTGATCTATTGTTTTCTTACGGGGAAGCTGGTATGTTCGATGTAAATACTGTTAGGACAATTGAGTGGACTATCTATAATATTTTCCAGCTGAATGCTTCAATTAATTTTATAATATATGTAACAATCAATTCAAAATTTTCAAAAACGTATAAAAAACTATTTCGTTGCTCAATATAAATGAATATAGTTATAAACACTTGACACATAGACCCATTTGTAGTGCTTAATTCGATGAACTTTAGAATGCTGACATGTTTTTAATTGATAAACATTGTTTCATTCAGTAAAAAAAATAGTCTAACACAAGTTTCGAACTCTCCATCAATATTCAACTATTTTATTTTCAAGCAAATAAACTATTGATGCATTACTTTTGTGAAAAATATCACAATAGTTGAATATCTATTAAATGTGTAATTAAAATAATACTATGCATTTTTGAAGACTAATTTTTTAACTCTACTAAAAGTACAATAATCCTGAAAATTTTGAACAAGCTAAGCTAAATAAATATTTTTCTAACACAATAAAGACATTGTTTTTTTGTGATCACCGCCAAGTATTTAAGTTTTAAAAATTACTTAAAATTGCTTTTACTAACTCATAAATATATGCATTTTCATCTGTTAAAATATGTTATTAAAATTGTTGGATTTAAATGTTTATTAATACATTTTAACATATATGTTTAAATATGACCAATGATAAATAAATATTTTAAAATTATTTAAAATAATATTACACAATGCACATTTTATAGATACAAATGATACATTTATATACAAAATAAGTTATTACATTCAGAAATAAATTAAGCGTTTTTTAAATTGATACGTTTACTATTTTAGATAAGGAAAACATAAACTGTTCAAACGTATCTACTTTTCGCTCTTTTTCTGTTTGTTTTACTATTCAATGTCATCAACACTCGAACATATCAAATAAAATTACTAAGTTATGAAGCCTTATGTGCATTCTCTTTAAAGTTGTAGTTTGAAAATCTAATTGGCAAAAATGTAATTTTAGATGGTAAAAGTTATGCATTTGTTTTTGAGTAGGTTTAGTTTAATACTAAATTCATTTATTATTTACCAAATATCACACCTAATAATTAATTATATAAGTATTATTAAAATTAATTTAAAATAAAATTTTTAAAAATACATCTACATGTTTATGAATTCTAAGCCAAATAATTACATCATGGTTAACTTAAAATAAAGCACAATTTTAACGTTTTCAATATCGATGATTGAGGAAAGTCTTATTTTCTCTTAAATGTCGTTAAAGTAGTTGTTCCATTCAATTGTGTTAATAAATTTACTCCGGTAGAAAACAATTTAAATTCAAATGTTGGCATGTAGATAACACTGGAGCAGATGTTTATTAATTGGTCTTTTTACAATAGCAAGCTTATATTTAGTTTTAAACATAGTGAGTTACGTAAGACAAATTATACACTTAATTCATAAAAAGACTGAGTGTACATAATAAACAAAATATATTCTGAAATATATATGCTTAGTCAAAGGAATTTTCAAACAATATTTAAAACAAACCAATATGTTTATTTTCAGTTATTTTCAAATGGAAACTGTATCATTTTCCTCTAGCACACACGTTCCATTATAATTCGATTTACTTAATAAAAACATGTTGGGTGAATAATAAATGCGGTATTTTGTCTTGATATTGTTTTTATTATTTGCATTACGACTATCTATCTATATATATATTATAATTTTGTTCATTGAGGGACCATGCGGGACACCACGAAATGCGCACGCCAAATCCGGCCCCACCCTCGCTCTCTAGTATGCTCATTGATATTATTTAACCAAATAAGTGAATGAAGCCTTTTTAGAGACTGTATAAAGCCGTAAGATTTTGCTTGGCATTATTAATTTAATTATTTTGTTTTAAAATACATGCTTAAATTTTAAGCAAAACACATAAAGTTCAATGTCGACATAATCAATCAAACCAGCTTTTCAATAATTTATTTTCATTTATGCGAATAGTTATCGATAAAAAAAAAAACATGTAAATATTACAATTTATGTAAATCAATATGCCTCAATCTAAGATTAGGTCTGAATATCACACCCCAAATTTCAAATTGTTGTGTGAATTTTTACAAACCGCCGTCATATCATTTTTAACATGTTCTTATTTTATAATATTTGCATTAATAAGTGTATCCATATACACAACGAAGTGGCATTATATTTTTTTAACTTAACTATGTTAAGTCAGAAATCCAACTCGAAACGAGCTATTTGATTATTGTAATATTTGTTTTTGAAGCAACATGAAGTCCGCAACTTATATCGTGGTTCCAATGTACTTTAACTCACCCTTCTATGGATCATCAGGTCCAAAAAAATCTAATGTGTAAAATAACTAATTGATATTTGCAATAAAATTTTAAAACAAAAAAAAACTAGATAAAAAGATTTAAACACACATTGACGTAAGTTTATTATTCATAACAAAAATTGAAAGCTTTGGTAATTTTCGATTACGCAGAGCAATCGACATGCACATTTGTTTGGGTGAATTTTCTTATATAAATAGAAATTATCTCAGCACAAAACATATGACTATTGTTAATTTTAAAAATTCATTTATAAGTACATAGATTATAATACCTACCTAATAAAGAAATTAGAAATAGTTATTACTCGCAATATGCTACATAATGACGAGGTAATATAATATAAGAAAGCTTGTGAAATATAAATAAATCCATCAGTTATATATAAAGCAATAACACAGCACTTTATCCTGTAATGATACATTGTCATTGACGTTATGAATGGAACAAAAAAATTCAGAAAACAAATGTTCTATTTTTTATTAGCATCACCACATGTAGGCTATTCTGAAAAAAAAAAACAGCTTAATGATTGGTTCCATTCTGATGTATAATCATAATAGTAAAAAATTAAAGTTAAATTGACTTTATTGTATAAGAAAGCAATAGCTCCTGGATTCTGACACCATGTCGTTGTTATTGAGTTGAACATTTTACATACAGCCAGACCTGTAAAAATAATGATTGTTGATTCATTTAATCCGTTTAAACAAAAGGATTTTTTACGTGCATACGTTTGTATTCATGTGATGTTTTGCTTAGAAATTTATATTTTATATATATTTTCTTGTATAACTTTTGCTCTTTAACCTATAAGTAAATGTTTACTGTATGCATTAACAATATTTTGTTTCAAAATATTATAGATAACAATTATATTTTATCTATGCAAATATGACTGTTTAAATAAAGACTCCTTTTTATAAATTAATTACATTGTTACAAATTCCTCAAACGGCTGTTGTGTATATGATAGAAAGTTAAGGGAAAGAGGTCATACTATAATGACAGATAATATAAGATATCGAGCCGACCCGCGGCGTATCATACGCCGCTATTTAGTTGTTTTATTTTCTACTTTTCAGTAATTCATTATTTGTGAATTCGACAGTACCACTGCTGTCACTGTAAATATTTGCCTTAAAACACTATCAGTATCTCGTTAAGGACGATAACCCCCCCCCCCCACCCTTTCCCCCCAACCCCCCCCCCCCCCCCCCCCCCCCCCTGAAAGCAGTCTCCTCTTAGTTACCTCCTCTAAGATAAAAATCGTTTCAAACTATTGTAAACAGCGTGAACTACAGCTCACGAGAACTAAAGAGGAAGAGAGGGGACTTAATGGCGCGCTTACAGCTTGGTTTTTTCTAACATCTCCAAGAAGAGAATTATATATATAGATATAAAATGTCATCAACTCTTTCAAATTATATGATGTTTTGTTTGTGCGTAAATAATGACAACTACTATATATTAGTCTAAACTGACATTTTAAATTTTTTTTTTAAATAGACCCTAATCTATCTTAAAAATTAATATATACATGTTTAGTATTTACTATGTTTTATTATAAATATTGCAAGCTTCGACTATTAAGATTCTAAATGTAGTGATGAACATTTTTTATCAGACATTTTTTTTTACTTTAATTCATGTATGAAATTTCTGTGTGTGCTTTAATATTCCAGAAAGTCTTCGAATGTGATTAGTATTGTTTTTTTTATTAAAGTTGGTTATTCGGTTTAAAGATTAAACCTCTGCAATAAAATTATGTCACGTAGTTATTACAAGGTCTTAATAATCCAGATAAGTGATTAGGATACGCTATGTAAAATTATAGTAACTCGTTACAAAATAAGACTGAAATAAATATAACCCATTTTAAAATCATAAGTATACAACAAAGATACCAGAAAAGCTGAATGTTTTAGAAAAAAACATGTAGATCTCTATAAGCTGATTTCAATTTATATTTTTACAACGCATTGCAAGTTCAGAAGTGCATGTTATTTGGATTTTTTTGTTTTATTTAAGTTAACACTTCACCACCCGATTTTTGGGTAGTGAGTCATTGTGTGCGCTAATTTTTTCTGCACTACACCTGTGTGAAAGTGCAATATTGAATTTACCAGAAGCATGTAGTTAACATGAGGGTAGAAAGCCTTTTTTCGACGGATGGTTGTAGGATGCTGTGAGTCTGCATTGTGTAGAATGTAATTTCTGTTGCGACATCTTATTTTGTACGCAGTATATATACATGTTCTGCCAGATATCACTATATTGGCAAGATGTCCGTGTAAATGTGGGCCAGATATCATTTTTCCTATTGTTTATTTGTCTGACCATAAAGCTAGATAGTATTATTTCTGTCGTCAGATGTATCTATACCATTTGACAAAATGGCAATAATACTGTCAGTCAGATTACTCTGTAAATGTCCATCTGAGGTCGAATTACCCATAAATAAAATAAAAAAAAAGAAAAAAATATTGTGGTGTAGATGTTTTGTCACATGTTTTTTATAACACTTACTTAAATAAAACTCGCTTCTATAATATAACAATGTTGTGCAAAAGTTCATGGAATATTAAGTATTCTTACATACACATTAGAATACATAATTATTAGTCTAATCTATAAAAATAACCAGTTGCAATTGGATAACCGTGTGTTTCGGTGTCCTTCATAAATTATGTCACGGTCGATTGACGATTATTGTCTTCGTCTCTTCTTCCCACTGTCTTAGATAGTTCCAAAAAAAAAGATATATATATATATATATATATATATATATATATATATATATATATATATATATATATATATATATATATATATATATGGGAGCCGGACGTTTTCCCGAAAGACACTTGCCCGAATGCCGTTTGCCCGAAGGCCGATTTCCCGAATGGACACTTGCCCGAATGCGACAAACGCCCGAATGGACACTTGCCCGAATGCGACAAATGCCCGAATGGACACTTGCCCGAATGCGACAAATGCCCGAATGGACACTTGCCCGAATGCGACAAATGCCCGAATGGACACTTGCCCGAATGCGACAAATGCCCGAATGGACACTTGCCCGAATGCGACAAATGCCCGAATGCCACTTGCCCGAAGGCCGTTTGCCCGAAAAATGTTAACATCCGATAATAAATAATATTTCCAAATAGACATTCTTTAATCAATTTAAGTTTGAAAATTTGATTTTAACACAATTCTAAGCATAAAACAAATTTGTCTATATTTTTAAATTTAGCTTTCATTTTTTTTTTCAAAACAGAGAAAGTGCAGTAAGAAAAAACTTTATTCTTTAATAAATGTAAGGTGATGTTGGCGGCGGTGTTCTAACATTTTTTTGATAATTGTTTTGAACACCTTGTTTAGCCGACGTCTTGCGGTTGTTATTTAGCTTTTATTATACGGTGTAGGCGGCGCGGCGTCTCGCAACATTAAACAGAAGCGCGTGTGTTTGTTTATCTTATTATGCTTAACTTGTGTGGTGAGCATTTAACAAAAGAATGAGGCGGGGTCTAGGTAACAAATTTAAAAACTAAACGTAGTCAAATATGTTTGATCTCTATTTAATGCACATTGTTAAGACAATGTGTTGAAGCGATTACTTAATAAAGAAAGTAAAACTCATTTTAAAATCCGGAGATGAATAAAAATTGTATTTTTGTCTAATTTCATATATGGAAGAGAAAGTATGTTTCTACACTTTTTAAATATCAAATACAAATTAATTTAAAATATCTGCGTGGTAATATATAATATTATTTTTTTTCACTTTCTTTTTTTGCGTAGATGTGTTTTACTTACCAACATTTTAAATTTAAATTGATTACGAATGATTATTTAGTAATATATAATGTTAACATTTTTCGGGCAAACGGCCTTCGGGCAAGTGGCATTCGGGCATTTGTCGCATTCGGGCAAGTGTCCATTCGGGTATTTGTCGCATTCGGGCAAGTGTCCATTCGGGCGTTTGTCGCATTCGGGCAAGTGTCCATTCGGGCATTTGTCGCATTCGGGCAAGTGTCCATTCGGGCGTTTGTCGCATTCGGGCAAGTGTCCATTCGGGCATTTGTCGCATTCGGGCAAGTGTCCATTCGGGAAATCGGCCTTCGGGCAAACGGCATTCGGGCAAGTGTCTTTCGGGAATTTGTCGTAGACCCATATATATATATATATATATATATATATATATATATATATATATATATATATATATATATATATATATATATATATATATATAAGACATCTACCTCAGCCAACATCTTTGTGTCTTTTAAAAGGTCTGAAATAGTTTAGTAAAGCAACTTTAAATACATGCGTATATATCAATTTAGGCAAAAATATAACTTTTATAGCTACGTAAATAAACATTTTAGTGTTATACACATTGTGAAGATGATTTGATCAAGCAAAACAGACAAACAGAAGAAAAAAAAATCATTAAAATTTTAAAAAATAAAATACAATCCTATAAACATACTTGAGTTTTAGTAGAATATATATATATAGATGAATGGCGTTAGAGCTATATTAAAACTTCTATGATATATATTTCCGTAGACCTGTATGTTTAGTGAAAATAGGATATCATGAAAAATTATATAAACTGAAACATAACCTTAAATTCGACATATTAAAACCAGCAATTTTTTTTTATCCTAATTTAAAGTTTGTTTTATAAGTCAGTTTGAGGAAAATATTAATAATAAAAACATATATGTTTCCTTTGTGCAGTTATTTAAAACAAAATGTATCAAACAAACGAAATAATTTAGACAAAAAAAAAGCAACAAAAAAGTATAATAATCTTTAAAAAGTCTTGTACTACAGTTTTTACACTAACTATCAAATTGTTAACCGAGAAAATGCTAAAACGACTGTGATTTACAAAGATATTAAATTATTTATTTCATTTAAAGAAGAAGCTCACTGAAATTACAGATCATTCAACTAATAGTATTTTATTTAAAAATATATAGTTATTAAGATGTTTCGTAGCTGAACATAATACTATATTATTTTACAATTATACGGTGTATGTCTCTTTTAAAATCGTTGTAGGCTTCAAGGATCTTCATCAAAACGTAATTATGCAAACATACAAAGAATAATCCTAGCTAGTAGCAAATTTTCTCAAATACATATCATTACTTCGAAACTTTAAAGAAAACAAATTATAATTTTTCTACAAACACCAATTTAGTATTAGTATTATTTACATAAAAGTCATGTTGTATGTTAACAATCTTAAAACTTTTTACGTGTAGGTGATTTCTGTTTTTAAAAGGGCTAGGTGATTAACATTGACATGAACGGTTTTTTTCAATGACACGAGCAAATAAAATATTTCTGATAAAGTGTTTTCTAATGTCAAACTGCTATTACACCTCATTGTAGTTCCAAATGATTCTATGTTTGGCATAGTTCAAAATGTATACAAGGTGTTATTCTATTGTATAACGTGCTAGAAACAAACAACTTTATTTTATAAGCTTTTTTTCATTTTCAGAATTATTCTTTGTGGGTAAGCTCTTGTATGCAATTAACATTATATTTTCGTTTCTTGCTAACGGGAAAAGTAGTACATGTTTGTTTTCTATGCACACGGCTTTAAAAGAAAACGCCGCTTGTTTGTAAAATTAGTAGAAATAACGTTTTGGCCAAACTAAAAATTATTGATTTCTTTTTGTTTATAGTTGTGGTATTATTTTAATTCATTAATTGTAAAAAACTGTTTACCAATAGTAGCTATAATGAGTGTGTAAAGATATATCAGTATTACGTGTATTAAAGAAGATCTGGCTGATCAATTATTAACTTCATTTTCAACGGAATCTAACAAAATTAGTTAAGTTTTTTTAATTGGATTTATAAAACAAATAAAAAAATATCCTGTAACTATAGTAAATGAAATTTTTAGTTAAACTAATATTCGAATTATTTATCTACGATTCTACTGTAGTTATATTATGATACGTTTTACAAATGTCAGCGGCTTTTGATATCAGCACAATGGTATTATCAGTTAAAATTACATTATAATTACAGAAGGATCATTCTACTTTTAACAGATATTATTTTCGTAAAGTTCAAAAGACAAACTACAGAACATTCTGAAAATGGCCAATATCAACTTAAGTTTAGTAACGTACGAAAATAAGACTTCAAAAACTTACGTGTACGACGTTTCTGCAAATGTTTATGATTCCATGATGACCTTCATGAACTGTTTTCTTATACATATTATTTCTTTGTTCGGCATTTTCGGAAACATTGTAACACTTATTGTCCTTTTCTACAACGGTTTCAAATTGTCAACCAATGTTGTTCTTGCAGGCCTAGCTGTATCCGATTTATTTTACTCTATTACACAAGCTATATATCGGATTCCTGACATTATAAGAAAATTTGACGATGATTTCGGACAGAATTATGCAGCCCATTATCGTGTTTATATTTATATATGGACCCAATATGCTTCAACTATCAGCATAGACCTCGTTGCAGTAGTCGCGGTTGAAAGAATGATTGCTGTATGCTTTCCTTTTAAAGTGTCTCAACTGATAACGTCTTCAAGAATGTTGTTTATTGTGCTAACATTATATATCTTTCTAGTACCAATCTATATCCCGTACGCGTTACAGGTAGCATTGTATCAAATACCATCCAGCGTAACAAACAATACAGTTTATACTGCTGGGCCTAGCCTTTTCTATTTCGATAATCTTGATTTTTTTGAAATATACAGAAAACATGTCCTTCTAAATATAAATGCAACTATTCCTACCGCTATAATTTTTTTCAGTTCAATTATTATAGTTATTAAGTTGACGATGTCAACCAGAAAAGTTAGAAAAATGTCTGCATCAGCTGTTGCTCTAAAACGAGTTAAAGATTTAAAATCAATTAAAGTTACATTATCCTTATGTATTTGTTTAGTTCTTTTTGTTTTAATACCTTCAAATTCGGTAGATATTTTTTTTACATATTCTGATATCTCAATATACTCTTACAGTTTTATAATTTTGATATATTGCGGACTGATGATTATAAACCAATTGAATGCTTCTTTAAACTTTGTTATCTATGTAATTTTTAACCCTAAGTTTTCTAAAACCTACAGGATGCTTTTCGCTTGCAGGGATTAAACAAAATTTGAATGTAACAGATTATCTATCACTATTAGAGATACTATGTTACATTATTAACTATTATAATGTCTTTATTATTTTAGTTAGCAAGGTCCGTTTGTGAGTTTGTTGCTAATATTGTAACAGAATTTGACCCACTTCTAATGCACCGATTCCGTCTCAAATTTCCGAATACCATCTCCTTCGAGGGCAATACAAGAATATATAGTTTTTTTGTAATCTAATTAGACATCAGATTAGTAATTAAAAATTAATTTAAAAATTACTTTATTCAACAATAAAAGGGGAGACAACTAGCTGAGCTTTGGTTCTCTTAAAATATTACGTAGAAGAGGCAGCCATCTGTCTTTTATATATTGGAAACAAGTAATCGTGGTTAAACCCATATATTTTAATTCTAAACCTATAGTTTGAAGCAAATTACTAAAATGTGAGAAATCAAAACATAGATAAAAAACATTTCAAATGCATTGAAAAAAAGAAAATAAAACAAACCTGTTCTTTTTAATAA
This sequence comes from Physella acuta, assembly GCF_028476545.2. NCBI lineage: Eukaryota > Metazoa > Mollusca > Gastropoda > Physidae > Physella > Physella acuta. Next base: position 1,553,808 of record NW_026731670.1, on the reverse strand, counting down.
AATCTTTTATCGCGCTTTAAATCTTTTACAATTTTCAGTGACCAAAGTTCTTATAAATAACGGTTTTTATATTTAATTTATGAAAAATAAATTCGATAAATAAAATATTTAAAAAAAAAATGGTTTGAAAATTCAGCATTTTTTGAGTTTTTATTGGGCTTTGACAACAAAATTAGACACATTTTTGAGTAGTTTAAATATAGAGCAATTTTTCTCATTGACTTGTGATGTTGATAGTCCGAAACCTTAATGTTAGCAAATGGTATTCTATTAAAAATAAATTAATAATGTTAATTATTAATGTTTTAAAAATATTTTCGAAAAACAGTTTAATGAGAGAAACCGTTTTTTTTAGTAAAATCATTCCAAAAACAAAGCTATTCAGCTACAATTTTCAAATGTTCTTTTAAACAAAAAAAAACTTTTAAAAAATGTATACAAATATAATCAATAAATTATGATATACTTTGGTTTAGATTAGGCTTACATTTTAACAGCATTCTATAATTAAACATTCTTTCAATTAAAAATGTGAATCAACAAATGATATAATTTAAAATTTAAATTGAATTATAGACATTCCAACAGGTACTTTTATTATCAATCTAAAGAAAATAACTTAAATAGCATAAAACATTGCATTAGAATAAAGACTAAAGCTGCATTATTTATAAATCTTCATTTCTAAACAAAAATCTTTTTTGTCTACTATACTAACCGTTCTGTTCAGGCCTTGCACTGGCCTCTGTGAAAATACTATCTGTAAAGGAACATGACTTGTGTGTTTATTAAGCAGCATAAACCCGGCATTGCTTGAGTTTAAGAAATATAAATTACTTGTCGAATATACCCTAACCACAACCGACCAAAACCAAAACACACAAGAAACGCAAATGTAACGCACACACAAACACAAAAATTAACAAAAACACAAACACAAAGAAAACACAAACACAAACGCAAAGAGACAAACAATGAAAAACAAATAAACAATTAAATAAAAACAAACGCAAACAGAAACAAAAACACAAACACTAACAAAAACACAAAAGCAAACGCAAACACAAACCCTAACACAAACATAAAATACACAAACACAAACGAAAATACAAACAAAAATGTAAACGTAAACACAAACGCAAACAGAAACACAAATACAAATATAAAAACAAAAGCAAACCTTAACGCAAACAGTAAATCTAAATAATGCTAAAATAAACACAAGCACGTATCCAAACAGAAACACAAACACAAAGATAACCCAAACACAAACAAAAAATCAAACACGAAAGCAAACACAAAAGAAAACACAAACGCAATCACAAAAACAAACGGAAACACAAACACAAAAAACAACTCAAAATAATGAAAAAGTAAACACGAACATAAGCACAAATTTAACTGCACACATAAACGCTTACATAATGCTTACTTGACTTGTCCAGGGCGCCAACTTGCACCCTGCCAGGGCACCAATGGGACTTTCTAATTCAACATAGTAAACGAATATAATACCCAAACTTATCCATAGTCTTTTGCAATCACTTAAACGAAACTAGGCGCCATATCGCTCACAGGAAGGCCCGAGTCGCCAAAAAGCACTCTGTTCAGGCGCCAGAGAAGGCCCTGTATTAAATTAAGTTGAGGACACTAGGAACCCTTTTTATCCATACTCTATCCAAAGTATTTCGCACTGTATTAAACGAACGTATGCACCATCGCGCTCACAGGATAGCGCCGGGCGCCAAATCAAATATATATATATATATATATATATATATATATATATATATATATATATATATATATATATATATATATATATATATATATATATATATATATATATATTTATATATCTATATATATATATGGTAATGTATTGAATTAGGTCCGTAAAATAGACCGATACTAGTGACATGTTGAAGAGGTAACTAATGAATATGGATTTAATGTGTGCACATTTATAATTAACAAACTTTTAATTGTCTTATTCATGATGAGCATATTGTACACACGTTGTTTGCCATGTAATAGAAATAAAACCTTAATTTCAAAAGAATCAACTTGTTGGTATCATTTTGATATCTGTTTCTATAACTAATTTGATACTAAAATGTAATACCTTGCTTTTTTGTTTCATTTTGTTTTCTAAACAAAACTTCATTTTATTTTTTTCCATTTTAAATAGATTTTATTTAAATATTATAACGTCTAGGCATATAATACAAAGTGATGTATTTTCTCTTAATTGAAACCTACATTGAGAACTTGTTTTGGGAAAAAAGTCATTAGTGTTCAAAAATATATGTTAAACAGATTATGAACTTAACCACGTATTATAACCAAAATGGAATAAGTGAGGATTTGTGTCTCCCATGTGATGCCTTTAATGTTTATACTGTTATCATGATAGTGCAGATTTACTAAGTTACTGTTGGAGTACCTATTGCTATAACCACAACAAAAAAGCAATGTTGTCGATTTTAAAACACGTCTACTAAAAATATCATAAATAGTTACTATTTTCAGTGTGTTCTTAATTGTGATAAATAGTAACTAGTTAAGATAAAACACGAAAGCCTATGAAATCCATTAATCAGATACAAAACAATAACACAACGCTTTATCCTGTTAGAATAAATAATAAATGTCGCGATAAATTGAAAACATACTGCAATCATATTTTCTATCGAGAGTAGCGTCACCATTTCAAACCTATTCTGAAACAAATAAAATATTGGTTGGATCCATCATGAAGTATAAACACAGTAATATGAACTAAAGGTTAAAGCGAGTTAATTGTATAAGAAAGCAGCAGTTACTGTTATTTGACATGTTTTCGTCATAGAGTAAAACATTTCACTTAAACATTTTACAGAATTGTGTCTAAAACTACTTCCTTTGTTCCTTTAGAACCAATTACTTTCCTTGGAAGATCACACAAACATATTTCCTTTAAAAAAAACATAACATCGAGAAATAATACTCTTTGTTTGTTTTGAAAAAAAAAATAATTATATAATTAACATTGACTGATAAAGTGCAAAGTGGTAGGTAAAAGACGAATATTTTAATTGCCGCTTTTTGTTCATTTTATACACTGAAGATACTGTTTAAGAATTATTAATTTTAATCAATAACAGTTTAGAAGCGGTTTCTAAACGGCCTTGGTCGCAAACAGTCCAACTCCGAAAATTTAAAAATTACAAGGGAACGAAAAATGATTATTTCAGTCTGGATCGCTTTAATTAAAAATCCTTTAATTTATAAGTACGAAGAAACTCTCTACCGTCTATACTCTAGCGTTTTGAAATGAGTTTTGTTAATATATACAAAATTATAGCAGGTTTTAAAAAATAGCCGGTTTGCTCAGTCTAAAACTCTCACTGCCAAACCGTCTATCTATGCGCGTAGACAGTCGTTTTGAACCGAGAATTTCGGTCTCAGCCACGCCCGTTCGTTTTGTCCACTGAACGTGATTTCGTTATGTTGATGTTTAAGATTTTAAATTATCATTAACACCTAATGATACCTAAAATACCTAAAATATAATTGTCTGTTCATACTTTTATTATTTGGTAAGTATTTGAGAGGCTAATCTGTTGTATGTTAATACTAGTCAGTTGAGAGAAGCTACACTGTTGTATAGAAAGACGGGTGTGTTGAGAGAAGCTGATTTATTGTATGGTAAGACTTGTGTGATGAGACAGGCTGGTCTGTTGTATGATAACAATTATGTGTTGATAAGGATGATCTGTTGCATGTTGAGACCGGTCAGTTGAGAGATACTGATCACTTGTCTCGTAAGACATTGTGTGTTGAACTATGCTTGGCTGTTGTACAGTAAGAGTGATCTGTTGAGAGTGGCTGGTCTTTTGAGAGAAGCTGTATTTTTAGAGAGGCTGGTCTGTTATATGTTAAGACTAGTCAGTTTAGAGAGGCTGATCTGTTGTATGGTAAGACTGGTCTGTTGAGAAAGGTTTGTCAGCTGATAGAGACTGGTACTTCAAAAATTTAAATGAACTTTTGTTTGTAAGTCAGACGAGAATATTTTTGTAAATACCGATTGTGTTGCTTGACAGCTTGAGATTGCAAGCTAAGTTGAAGCAGTCTTTTCCCTATGGTAGAATCTGTAAATACAATTTCATGTGTTTAATCACAAACGCTTTGTGCGGCTTTGATCACAGGTGTTTTGTCTATATAAGGCCTTTGATCACAGGTGGTTTGTCTATATAGGGTCTTTGATCACAGGTGGTTTGTTCAATGCAGGTGTTTGATAACAAGCGCTTTGTCCTTATATGGTAAGGATTAATTTTAAAAGTTGTGTAATTATATTTTAAAATGCGACAAGATATAATAGTATGTTAATTCATCTGTTATTTAGTTAACCATACAAGTATTACTTCTTTGACTATTCTGTTGGCAGGTTTTTTATCCTTTATATATGCTTTGCATTTTCAAGTACATCTAAATTATTTATTTGTTAAACATGTTATATGTCGCATTATTTGTGTTCCGTTCATATTTAAAATTAATCTATGAGGTCTAGTACAAGCCTTTATGTGGAGACTAAAATATAGTTCTTGACTATTTTAGTACATGTTAATTCCTATTAATGGACTTTCAGGAACATGTAAAAATGATATTAATTGTATCATAAATCTCGTACAGATGAGGCTCGTTAGCTGGGGACAGCCACTCTTCTAGGAGAGACAACTCCAAAATCAAACAACTGCTGCCTTGTAGTTTGTTCTTGGTTGGACAAAGGCTATGGAAGCAAATCCAAAAAGAAAAGCAGGATGAAATCGAAGTCAATGGCCTCAATGGCGCATAACAAGTTGACACGTATCCTTAATTGTGATGGAGGCGTGGTCGAATAGGCTACAGTTCATAGTTGATAAATTCAAAAAAGTCTCGAGTTCAAACCCTCTGGCGGATAAGACTCGATCCCTCCCAACACAAGATTAAAAACGAAGAAGAAGAAGTATCAAAAATTTAAACTAAAATAGCAGTTTATTATTTCTATTTTAAAATGTATAAATTATGACCCCCCTATGGTCAAAGCCCCGTTGTTGTCAAACCCCCTATGGTCAAAGGTCCGCTAGGTCAAACACCCGAGACCGAGACCATCGATATATATATATATATATATATATATATATATATATATATATATATATATATATATATATATATATATATATATGTATATATATATATATATATATATATATATATATATATATATATATATATATATGTATATATATATATATATATATATATATATATATATATATATATATATATATATATATATATATATATATATATATATATATATATATATATATATATATATACATATATATATATATATATATATATATATATATATATATATATATATATATATATATATATATATATGCAAAAGTCAGCAACATACCTTCAAGATTTTATCTTTAAAGCTAAAAAATTGCCACATTTATAGAAGAATTTTTTCTTTAGTACAAGGAGAAAAAAACGAGGTATTGTATATGCTTTATCTTAATCTTTACTAATTGTTAATTTAAAGTATTTAATGTTTTTTCTTTCAATTTAGAGATTTATTATGTACATTGCGTCTTTGGTTTATAAAAGAAGTAATTGTTTTAGTTATGGTAATTATCTTGGTAAGACATAATTACTTGCGTTTGTTTGAATCTCTGAGTTTATGGATTGATTTTTCTCCTTAGGTAAAAAATCTAGCCATGTAATGTTTTATTTTGACATTATCATGTATCAAGCAACCTACACAATTTAAAACGATTTCTAATTCATGAACTAATCCGAGTTTTCAATTAAAAAAAAATAAACATTAACTTAAAAGTTGATTAGGTAATCGTGTTTATATTTACAACTCTACCGACGTTGAAATATTATAATTTTAAAAAATCTCTTTGCGCGAGTTCTTCATTGTTTGTAAACTGTAAAATGATGTTATTTTAAAACTACTTCTATAGAAATTGTGTAATAGAAAACGTAAAAAACTACTACAGTTTTATCGGATTTAACTTGTATAACAGCTATTTGACACATTTTGGATTTTTTTTGTTCTGTATAAGCTCGTCACAAGCTTGCTAAACTGCTTGCGACAAATAACGCGAAGTTTTGGTTGTACCTAAGGGGAGCAGCTAAGCTAGAAGAAACGGTTATATAAAAATAACGTAAGAAAAAATTCGAATAGCAATAGCAAACAATATATATATATATATATATATATATATATATATATATATATATATATATATATATATATATATATATATATATATATATATATATATATATATATATATATATATATATATACATATATATATGCTAAAAAAATTAATTAATATGTGAATCTTTTTGTGTGTTCTCTACAAAGTTTATTAGCATAATATTTGTATAATAATTGCTGTAAGTTACTGTAACTAGACTAAACTCTTCCGAGGCCTGCCTCTTTATATTTTCCTATGCGCATTCCATGTGAAGGTCTGTCATGTTATGTTGAATACAGTCATCCTGAAAGAGGTCAATCCATTTCCCTTTTTTCTTGAAGATCTCTTATTCAGTAGTCAGTTTTTTTTTATTTTTATGCTTTGAATTCGTTTATATTTAATTTTTTCATTTCTATGTACATAGTCAACTAGTTTCAAGATGAGCACTAAAAGCTTAGATCACAACCTGTATTAATAAACAGTTACGCTAATGTAAATTACCAATAAACAATGCAATCCGTTAGCAAAGAGACAACAACTAAATACGCACAAGATATTAAATAACAAAATAAATAAACATATCTCATTGGTGTAGTCATTAAAGTTACTGATTAAAAATATTTATTTCTATATTTCTATATTTATTTCTATATATTCTATATTTGTTTTTGTTGTATTAATGTAATGTTGGGTCTTTTTTAAAAATATGTTGTACATTTTTATTTCAGAAACTAAGAATGAGTAAAACTTTCATATGAATTTCATCTAAACATTTTGTGAGTTGTTTTTTTTTAACTTTTGATAATTGTAGAAACAAAACTGCTGCTTTCTCAAAGCGAATATGGCTGAGAACATCCTTGAATCACCATTATCAAATACCAGTGTATTTAATAACATTTATAGTCCGATGTGTGACGTTTCTGATGAAGTTGTAGCTACTGTAAGGCTAGTCTTATACTGTGTCCTGATTCTAATTATTTCAGTGTTTGGAGTAGTCGGAAATGTGATGACAATTATAATTTTAACATACAATGGATTGAACGAAAAAACAAACATTATTTTAACGGGACTGGCTGTGTCTGATCTTTTTTTCTCAGTAACACAACTGGTGGCTGAGATTCCATTTATTCTGTTTTATTTTTATTTTGATGTTTTTATTTCAATGACTACCTATTATGGAGTGTTTTTAATTGGATGGAACCAGTACACAGTTTGTGTCAGTATTCACATGGTGACACTGATAGCTCTAGAGAGGGTTATAGCTGTGTGTTTTCCTTTTATGGCTTCAACGGTTCTAACGCCATTTAGAATAAAATGTATGGTTGTTACCATATTTTTTTCAGATGGAGTATTTTACATTCCAAGAGCTTTTATGTACCGAATACAGTGGACATTTTATAGCGGAACCAACAGTACCGTTGCTTTTGGGTATTCGTCTGAATTTGGTATGAGCAAAGGATTTGCTATTTACAACCAAGGATTTATTAGCATTGTTTCAATTATTATTCCAACAGTTATTATTATACTTAGCACATTGGTTATCATAATTAAATTAACAATATCATATAAAAATATGAAGAAAATGTCTTCAGCTAATGCGGGCTCTAAGAGAGTCAAGGACGTCAGATCTATTAAAATAACACTTACTATCTGTGTTTGTGTGTTATTATTTGTTCTTATTCCAACAAACACTTTAAATTCTTTTATATATGATCGAACACTATTTTCTTTTAATTGTTCAAGTGTAATATATATTTCGTTATTTCTCATCTATCAAACCAATGCATCTATAAATTTTATTATTTACGTTGCTATGAGCCCAAAATTTTATAATACATATAAAAACTTAATTTATTGGCTTATCTGTTATTGAAAATAAATCAATTGTTTACATTATTTTTAAGTAGTTTTTATATAGATATCAAGTTAAACTCGAAAAAGTATTCCTAAAATGAAATTCATTTAACGTCGTAATAAATTGACTTGCCTGTATTATAGTTTTGTTTTAAATTTAAAAAAAATAATCGTATCTTGTAAGTGAACATGTTATATGTATAACTTGTTTAAAATGCACAGATTTGTTATTTATTGTTATCATTAAGAGGGGCAGTTTGTGTTGTTAAAACTAGGGAAATGACCTCTAGTAACATCTTTTAACAATGCAGAACTTTTAAAATTTATTTGTGTTATTTTCTCATTGAAACTATTTTTTTTCTTAGTTGTGTGCAACAAAATTAATCTGTTTGATATGACTTTAGTAATTAGTTGTAGAAAAATCAGTCCCAAACTAGAAACAAAAAAAAATAGACTATCATTAAATATGTTTGAATCAAGCTTTAACTGTCTCTCTAATTTTGAAAGTTATGCAATGATAAATTAATATTTTGGTACAAAAAGGTGATTCAATAGCAAAATACTTTTATCGAAATTGGTATTAACAAAATAAACCTTTTTTTCACAATTATTTCTCACTTTTATAATTAATGTATAAAAAGGTGTAACTGTTAAAGTATCATTATTTATCTCTTATTTTATTTCTATAGAATTTCAATTTTTTATGTTTTCCGAATAAAATTAAATTGTTAATAGTATGATGAGTTGTAATATTACTCGGCTATTAAAATAATATCTTTTTTCTACCTTTTTTTTTAATTTTATATTATAAATTGGATGTGATATTTTAAAAAATTCAATATCTTAGTATTTTCTTTTTTTTAAGTTTTCATGTACACTCTGTTATTAAAAAATAGTAGTATATTCGAAAAATGGTGATTTTTATAGCTATGTTCTACTCTATGTTCGTTTTTTTTTTTTTGATATTAGGTAATTGGTTGTAATATTTTAAAATAATCAGTAAAATAACACTGTATTATCGTAGCTTAGTTTTCATGTGCACTATGTAGGAAATTTTGTAGTATATTAATAAAATAGTGATTGACATACATGGTTTTTTAAAGAAAAGCATGTTCATGAAAAAATAAACAAATCCTAGCTTGTACTAAACCATTATGTTCATTATTTTGTGAAAAGATAATGATGGCAAAAATTAAATTAAATAGTTTATTTTCTAAAAAGATTTATATATATATATATATATATATATATATATATATATATATATATATATATATATATATATATATATATATATATAGTAGTATATTAATAAAATAGTGATTGACATACCTGTTTTTTTTTAAGAAAAGCATGTTCATGAAAAAATAAACAAATCCTAGCTTGTACTAAACCATTATGTTCATTATTTTGTGAAAAGATAATGATGGCAAAAATTAAATTAAATAGTTTATTTTCTAAAAAGATTTACATATATATATATATATATATATATATATATATATATATATATATATATATATATATATATATATATATATATATATAGTATATTAATAAAATAGTGATTGACATACCTGTTTTTTTTTAAGAAAAGCATGTTCATGAAAAATAAACAAATCCTAGCTTGTACTAAACCATTATGTTCATTATTTTGTGAACAGATAATGATGGCAAAAATTAAATTAAATAGTTTATTTTCTAAAAAGATTTATATATATATATATATATATATATATATATATATATATATATATATATATATAGTAGTATATTAATAAAATAGTGATTGACATACCTGTTTTTTTTAAGAAAAGCATGTTCATGAAAAATAAACAAATCCTAGCTTGTACTAAACCATTATGTTCATTATTTTGTGAACAGATAATGATGGCAAAAATTAAACTAAATAGTTTATTTTCTAAAAAGATTTATATATATATATATATATATATATATATATATATATATATATATATATATATATATATATATATATATATATATATATATATGTATATATATATATATATATGAAAATGTTTCTTATTTCTTTTTTTTTAATTAATTTAATTACGTACACATAAACAACCTCTTATATGTTGTTGCAGATTTACGGCTTAGTAGGGCGTAAATGATAAAGTTAATAGGAGCGTTTATTTGGTAGATCAAATAAACACAAATTCGAAGGAACAGCGAGCAGTTAATGGAAAAAAAGATTGAATTTCAGAATCGTAACCGTAAAAGTTACTTGGAAATAAGACTAATACTGTAACCAACAAGCTAATAGCGAGTGTTATTGTTACAGATCTGATGTCTTCGACTCGCTTATACACTGCAACAGATGAAGAAAATGTCCTTATGTTTTTGTATGAAATGTTGAGTTTTACTATTATCATGATAGAACATATTATTATAGTAATAGTGGGGAAAATTATAGCTATTATAGCAATGAAATATTGGTTGTAAATTGAAAAACTGTTGCTCATAACGAACTCTGTAGGATAATAAAATGCCGCAGTGCTGTAAGTCATGGTATTAAATGACCACGTCATATAGAACATAAAAGCTCGTGGAATATAAATAATTCCGTCAGACAGAAAAATGGCTATAACACAACACTTTATCCTGTAAGGATTGAGAACCGATGAGGTTAGGAATGGAAAACATACAGCAATCATCATTTCTATAGCAATTAGTGTCACCATATGGATACTTAAGCATACAGCATATTGGTTCCAGCCCAGTAAATAAACTGTGTAGTAAGCACTAAGGTTAAGTGCAGCTTCTACATTAACGTATGAAGTAATTGTTGGCACTAGGCTCTATATGTTAACCAAGGAGTAGAACATGTCAGACACAGCCAACCCTGTCAAAATAATGTTCGTTGAACATTATTTTCAAGATGTTTCAAAATACTCCAAAAACAGTCAAACATGGACTTAAAATGCAGTTAATGATAATTTTTTCCTAAAATTACGACATCGTAAGGTAAATCATAGGCTAGAGCAATTATATCTTTTGTCAAACTTTGATTATCAGCCATATTGCAGATATGTATTATTCAAAACAGATTCCAAGATATCCTGAAAATAATAAAGCAATATGTATATAACTTTGACTACGTATAATTACAATAAGTAAATCGATCTTTGTAGGCCTATATGTTTAATACAAAACAAAACAAATCATTAATATCTAGTTTATAGGGATATTTTTTCTGAAATATTTAGTCATAGAAACTTGCATGAGTAATATAGGTAACAGCATCAATATATATATATATATGTACACATAAAACTACTTTTAAAAAAGCTTTTCGATACATATCATTTACTTTACAATTATTAACCTTGTTATTATCATATAGATGACTGTGGTTACTACTGTTTTGCACGCGAATGAATAAAAAAATCCTAACTAGAAATGAAATCCTTCTTAAATACATTTTCTATAATATATTATAATTTAATAAGATGGGGATGATCTTTAATATTGATTTGTAAATATAAGTATAATGACAACCATTCTGCAAAAACCATGCATTAAAACTACTTTCTCTATTTATCTGAGTTCATTTTCATTGAATTTCATTTAACCTTTTCGTTAACACGTATAGACAAAAGTTTGCAGCAAAGCAGTGCCTGTCGCAATCAATTAAAACTTAATTCCGTCCAAATCATGTCGCAAAGCAGACTCGTAGCCTTTGCAACAACTTTAATAGAATGTGATTACGCTTCGACTCTGAATTGAAAGAATAAGTAGAAACTTTTGCAAAGAAGAACGCACCGAAAAATTCCATTTTAATTTTGTAATCTACTTGTAAAATGTATGTAATTGATTATAAGTAAACTAGCTGCATACCCGTGGTCCGCCACAGTGAATCTTTTTTAAATGTACAGAACAAAATTAAACACGAATCCTTATACCCGTGCTTCGCTACGGTGTGGATATGGATATTACTTCTAGTTTACCGCAATGTACGCAGATGGGGGTACCTGCATTTGGGCGGATATTCTTTAACGCACCGCGCTGCGTGCGGGTGTCGGTAGCACTTTGGTGTGAATATGGAGAAAAAATGGTGTAATTCTCTTTCTCCACCCAGACATCTCTCCTTCTCTAATCCGCTTCGTCATCTAAACCGCCGCCAAACAATACGTTTTTCCATGCGTCCGCTCCCAGGGAGAGTCTTCCACATTGTTTTTAAAATCTATAGCGATGACACGAGGACTGACGCACTACCACCAGCCTTATATATAATACTAGCTGCATACCGGTGCCACGGTAATTCCTTTTTAACTGTACCAACTTGGGAACAGAACAGAACAAAATTAATACACCACAAACACAACACAAACAAAACACAAAAGCAACACAAACACAACAGAAACATAACACAAACACAAAACAAACACAATATAGCACAAACTTAACACAAACAGAAAAGAAAACACAACACAACACAATAAAAAGACAACACAAACACAAATAAAAACACACAAACACAAAAAACACAAATGCAACACACAAACACAAAAGACAACACACATAAATTTGCATTCACATTTTGCTAATTATATTATTGCAACACTAATTTTTTTTCTAGTAGGTCCACAGGATTTGCATTCACATTTTGCTAATCATATTATTGAAACAATAATTCCTTCTAGGAGGTCCGTAGATTTTGTATCACATTTTTTTAATTAGCGTGACTTGAATTTATTATTTAATTACCTCCTTTGGAAAATTACAAAACAGTTTAATTAATTCGTTTTTTCGACCCTAATATTATTAAATTGTATCCACTTTTTCATGGAATCTAAACGAAAATGATATTTGACATTGATCCGTTTAATATGTATTAGCAATGTGTATGTATTTAATATTTTCTTTACGTTATGCAAAAGAGTAAAACTGTAGTCATCAACCCTTATTGGAGAGAAGCTACAAAATTGAGCAACCCTTGTATTGCAGATGTTCTCTAGTGAACAAACTCTCAGGAATTACATCCAGAAAGAAAGGGTTAAGGTAGTAATATACAGTATAGTGTTGATCATAGTGCCATGTAATACTTACTTGTAACAGAAGAAAAAAATTCAATATTTTTTTTTGTTATCTTAAATTAGAATAAAGGTGGAGAGCTTTTATTATAAAAAGTCATAAAATTTACTATCGTAAAAAAAATTTCTAAATTAAAAAGTATTACAAGCAGTGATGAATTAGAAATACATACGCATGGGCATATAGGAATACTTTAAAAATACTTCATTCAGTTTAAGCTGGCTCTTCTTCTTCTTCTTCTTCGTTCTTAATTATTAGTGTTGAAGGGGGAACGTGAATTATCTGCCAGTGCGTTTGAACTTGAGACTTTTGTTCGAATTTATTAGCCTTTATGAACCATGAGCTTTTTGCCGACTCGACCACGCCTCCAACACAATTAAGCGTTACGTGTCAACTGGTTATGCGCCATTGAGGCCATTGACTCCGATTTCAGCCTTCTTTTCTTTTTGGATTTGCTTCCATAGCCTTTGTCCAACCAAGAACAAACTACAAGGCAGCAGTTGTTTAATTTTGGAGTTGTCTCTCCTAGAAGAGTGGCTGTCCCCAGCTAACGAGCCTCATCTGCCTGAGGGTTTAAGCTGGCGTCATTAGATGTTACTATTAGTATATCATGTATTATTGGTAACACATACGCGAACACAAAACTGTTTTCAAAACCCACTTTTTACTTATATCGCAGTTTAACTATTACATGTAGAATTCAATTTAAAATATTAATGTTTCATTTAAATATTCTGTTCCCGAATATCATCATCGCCATTTCACTTATCTCTAGTTTGTTAAACTGTAAACAATATGGATTAGGTCTTTAAACATTAGTATCTACTAACTTATGTTGTTTATTTAGCAAACATAATAGCGCCCTGTAATTGTGTTGGCGTACTTGCAATTATATATATTTTGCTGTTTTTTTCTATGTCTATGCAAAAAATAATTTTTTTAAGATTTCAATAAGACTTAACAATTTTTAAAAATTGAATTGATATAAGTTATCCGACATTTTTTTTCCCTATGCCTTCAATTTTTTTCATCTTGGAAGGTAGTATTTGCATAGTTAATGGTCTACTAAGTTTTAATAACAATACGTACTTCTCAATTGATTGAAACACTCGGGTGAAGGGTTCTGTAAAAAAAAATTATTTCCAAGGGCGGCGCCACGGGAGAGTGCGATTTTCCTCTATATACGGTATAAAAAATAATAAAAGTGAATTGCAGTGACACCGTTAATCCGATAGGCATGAAACTTTAAGGAGTTCATTATAAAACTCTAGACAAGGTTTCTGTAAAAAATAATTTTTTATTTTGCAAGGGCGGCGCCACGGGAGGGTGCGATTTTTCTCTATGTAGGCCTACGGTATATAAAAATAAAAGTTGATTTTGGTTTGACACCGTTATCCGATAGCCATGAGACTTTCGGGGAGTTGATTGGGACACTAGGGAGATTTGTTTTGTAAATAATTATCATTAAAAAAGTTTTAAAAAACCCACGTTTTCTGATTGAACTAAAAAGTAGAAAATAAATACTATACATCACAATAATGCAAGCGATCACTCTACTATAAGCGATGAAAAACGTGGGGCGCCGAAGTAAAAGTTTTTTATCGGTCATTGTTAATATAAGATGTAAAAGTTATATTACTATTGATTAGATAATACTATTGACTTTTATTAGGGTGCTTGTTGAGAGTCAACAGTATTAGAAACTGTAAGAAAATCACGGCGCCCCACTTTTTTCATCGCGTTAGATGGGGCGTTAGAAACGCTTACTAAATTGAATCAGGCGTGTCCTCTGGTGCCCTGGTAGGGTGCGATTTGGCTGCAAATAAAAATTTCTGTTTCGGTCCCTAAAGGCTAACATGGGCCGCTGAGGGCCATGCAATACATTTTATTTTAATAAAAATGAGAAAAATTAACCATGGTTAGATTATTAACTGGAGCGTTCCTTTTTGTCCGTAAAAAATCCAAACAGTTTCGACGAATGAAGCAATTAGCATCTATATTTAGATAATCCAATCAGAAATTGAGATCGAGCATCTAAGAACAGACCATTAGTAACGCTAACATATTGCATCAGTCACACTGATGTTTAAAACACGTCAAATATTTTTTTTACGTGTTAAATAACAAATCCTGTTCATTTGTGTCACTTTAGCGAATGAAGCAATATGCATCATTGTTAACAGGATGCTATTTGGCACGATGGCGCCTGTTAGTTTAAAGGAGCCAGGGGTCGTACGCCGCGGTAGTGTAATCGAGTGGAAGGGGGGGGGGGGTCTCCTGAGAGAGCCGCTCTACGTCTTTGACACATGGGCGGTCACCGAAGTGTGTTCTACCATATTATTTCGGTGAGTGATTAATGTATACTCAAGGTTTTCATGCGGTAGTGTAGGTAAACCCGTGTCCCGATATATATGATCCAAGCGCAGGCATTGTTTACATTTAAATAACTCACTTTTAGAAAACAAGGTCACGAGTCTAAGAATATAGGATTGGTAACGTATGGATAAAACCATTCTTATATATTTCGTCAAACTTTCTTCTATCCCCGCGGGAAAGCGCGGGGGACGGGGACGCTAGTCTATCATAAAAATTAATATTTACATGTTTAGTATTTATTATTTTTTATTACAAGAATTGCACGCTTCGACTTTCATTTTTATTTCATACATAAAGTTTATGTGTGTGTTTTAATATTCCAGAAAGTGTTTAAATGTTATAATTATTATTTTTTAAATTAAAATTGGTTATTCGGTTTAAAGATTAAACCTCAGCAATGTAATTCTGTCACGTAATTATTGCAAGGAGGTAATAATCTGGATTAAGAGATTAGTATACGGTATGTAAAATTATAGTAACACGTTACAAGATAAGACTTGAAAAAAATATTACCCATTTTAAAATCATAAGTATACAACCTAAGATACCAAAAAAAGCTGTATGTTTTAGAAAAAACAAACATGTATAAGCTGATTTCAATTTATATTTTTACAACGCAATGCTTGTTCAGAAGTGTGTGTTATTTGGTTCGTTTTTTGTTTCGTTTAGATTAACAGTTCACCACACAATTTTGAGTTGGTGATTCATGGTGTGCGCTATTTTTTTTTTTGTTCAGTGCTCCTGTGTGATAGTGCGATTGTGACTTTACCACAAGCTGTAGTGAACATAAGGGTAGAAAGTCTTTTTTTACGACGGATGTTTATAGAATGATGTGAGTCTACATTGTGTGGAATGTAATAACACAGGCATTTTTTAACAGAGCTGCAGATGCGACATCTTATTTTGCACGAAGTATATATACATGTTGTGCCATATGTCACTGTACCTTTTCTTCTTCGTATTTGTTTAGTGTCAAGGAATGTTAGTGTAAAGGTATTTGTGTCTATGTAAAATTGACAAATGTATAAGTAACATTATGTTTTTTTAATACAAGTACCACCATGAGTGTATGTATATATGCTGTTAAGTTAAAAGTGGGTGCAATGTATTTTTGCATATGATCTCTGTAAAAACACATCATGATATTCACATAATATAGGTAAAATGTAAACATGTAGGTAGATCCAGTTAGTGGAATAGACATATTTATCTACACGTTCTAAGCACAGAAAAAAAATATTAGTCATTTTTAGAAATTCTATTATTAAATTGTTTTTGTGTAAATCAAATACAGTAGAAATGTTCTTTACAATTTAAATATATATATATGTATATATATATATATATATATATATATATATATATATATATATATATATATATATATATATATATATATATATATATAACACCTATTACAATTTATGTGCACAATATACATTAATTGTTAAAAAATTAAAAGATCTAGGAAATAATGTTTTGATACATTACATATTTTGATAAAAGAGTAAATGACGTTTACCTTTAAAGTTGCATTTTTAACATACATTTACATTAGTAAAATGCTTTTAATTCTATAACTTGCTACTAATCTACATTAAAGTTCACTCAAAGAAGTTATTGAAGTTAAAAAAAAATACAAATTAAATATTTCAAAATGTTATAGAATATCTTAGTATTAGTTGTTTTCTTTTGTATTATTTTTTTTAAATACATTACTTTGCCGATTGTTCATTCTATTAAACAAAAAATTATCAAATTTTCAAAAGCAGATAAATACATTGAAAACAATCTTTCTTTACTGTAATTGAAACAGAATCCACCATAAAGAAGTTGATTCTGTTTTTGTTTTAGAGTTAAATTTTAATTTTTAATCAAGAAATTAAAATTGTAAAGATATTAAAAATAAATGATAAAATACATGAGCATTGAATTACTATATTGATATATACACCAACACACACATACATAACTGAGTTTACTTAAAATCAAGGGAGACTACACATATTTTTGATTATTATTTTTGTTGCAGACTTTACTCACAGTTTAATTTTTTTTTAATGTTTTTAAAAAGTGTTTATGATATATTTTTTATGGGGAAAAACATGTAATCAATCTATCAGTTAACTCCTGTTCTGTTTTTTATCAGAATAGATAATAAAAAAGTTTGAAATATATTAGTGTTTATAGAAAGATTGATGATATTTCAACAAGGGTGTTAATTAATGTTGTTTATGCAATACTAGAAACTATGCATTGTCTGTATTTTTATAACAAGCAAATATTTTTTTATATGTTTTAGAAAATTTTGAGTTAAAAGTAACATAGATGATAAAGTTAATTGAAGCATTTAACTGATAAACAATTTGTAATAAAAAAAATATTAATGATAATAGTCTGTAGCCAATAGGTAAATTTTCAGTGTAAGAAGCATATAAATCAAAAGAATTTGATGGGATTAACACTAAAATTACTAAACTAAAACAAAGTAATAGCGTTACTTCAATGGACTTTAAATCTTTAACTTTTTTCTGAGAAGCAGATGAAGACATTTTTTTTACATTTTTCCAAGACATTGATAACTTGAGAACAATCATTACAGAGCATGCAATAATAATAACAGTAGGAATACCCGCACTTGCTACAGGCATCACAAACTGACGATATATTGTATAAAAATGAAAATTATTTAATATAAAAGGGGTTGTTGTAAAGTATGTTATTGTAGTGTTAGCGTCATTGTTCATTTGAATGACACATAAAAGTAACGCTTGTGGATAATAAAGAGACACAATAATTATAAAGACTACACTAATAATGCAGACCATACGTTTTGGTGACATCAGACTTGAAACTTTAAAGGGAAGCCATACAGCAATCATCCTTTCTACTGCTATGACTGCGACAATTTCTACGCTGATTGTGACTGAACATTGGCTCCATCCATAGATATACACAACAACGTAGGAAAGGACATTATAAGCCAGATCCAAGTCAAATAAAATAATAGTTGCTGGGATTTTCATTAGCCACTGTGTTACCGAATAAAATAAGTCCGATACAGCCAAGACAAAGAGTGCAACATTTGTAGAAAATTTGAAGCCGTTGTATAGTAGAATTATGATTGTAATAAAATTTCCTAGTATCCCAAAAAACACATGATCGGCATTAGGAAACAATTTATAAAAATTGACAATGCATCAAATGCTTCTTGAGAAATTTCGTACATATTCACCTCTGATATGTTGTTTGTACCCTCCTTTAAACTTTGATTGTCATTATCCATCGCAGGAGTTTATAGTTGCGTCCTGAAAAAAAAAGATTAGATTAGCAATCACGACCAATGATTATTAAATGTCAATTACCTACCGTAAAATAGTGCTGAAACGAGGTATGCTTGCGACATGATAATTAAGTAAGTAGCAAAAAATTAGTTAAATGTTGTACATAATTCTAAACAGACAAATAATTGAATTATTGTGTGTATCTCACGTCTGTTTTACTCTTATATCACATTAATTTTCTGTCTGCTGTTAAAAATGTTGACGACGACAAATGATTTACGACTTTGCAGTTTCTATATTGTACCACTCTTAAAATTATTATTTAACTTGGCATACTGCCTAGCTTTGCTAAGGTTTTTAAAAAAATATTGAGGATTTGAATGATTTATTAAATCGGTGATTGGCTGTTATGTTGAGTGCTTAGGACCTTTGTTTAAAGAGACTTTTGTAATTTTGTGTCATGCAAGCATGCGTATAGTATTCGAAAGCTTTTTACTCGCATGGTTATTAGAGCTGCAAAGGCTTACTGAACAGTATAAACAAAAAATTCAAATAAATTTAGTTTCACTATTAAAGTTTACATTTTTAGTAAAATAAATAGTTTAATTAATAAAGATATATCAATTTAAACGAATGCCATACGTTGTAATTTTTTTTTCTTTCTTTAAAATAGTCAAAAGATTACTTAAAAATATTATTTTAATAAGTAACCTCTCTTGTACAAAGACCGAATGACATTGTGTTTGTTTACGTTTTCACAAACAATTGTTTGTATAAAAGTAACATCTGCTGGATAAATCTAACGACAGTAAAAAGTTTTTTTTCCGATGGGAATAAATTTTTTTGATACCCTCCCGTGTCGATCTACGATTTCACAAAATATTAGAGTGGGAGGGGGGGGGGGGTCGTTCGTCAATTAATTTAAATATATCTTATGTAAGGAGAATTTCACTCGCGGTCATTTTTTAGCCATCGTCGAGGGCTTAGTCATCTATATAGTTGCATGCAAAAATTAGCCAGATATATCCTAAAATTTGTGTTGAAATTAGCCTCTGTTTTCCCCATAAAATACAAAGATTATATAGGGAAATACGACTGGTCAGTTTTGACCCATTTGCAAAATTTTCCCGGATGTGGCGAATTTTTTGTGACACCCCTAGGCTTTTTTCTACCAAATGACAAAATATCGAGGGGGGGGGGGGTCGTTGGGCGAAAGATTTTTTCGTAATATAGCACATTTAAAGAGAATTTCACTCCCGGTCACTTTTTAGCCCTCGTCGAAGGCTTTGAGTCAAACTGACAGTTTTTCCATACGGCATGATCATATTTATATGAGCATGCAAAAAATAAGCCTGAAGTTCGGAAGGTAAAGACCCTAAAATCTGTGTTGAAATTACGTACTGTTTTTCCCATAAAATACAAAGATTATATAGGGAAATTAGATTGGTCAGTTTTGACCCGTTTGCAGATTGTTTCCGGATATTTTTCTGACACCCCTACGCGTTCTTCTATCACCTCACAAAATATCAAGGGGGGGCACCCGACAACTTTGCTTTTAATATATAGCTAAACTCGGATCTACAAATATTTAATACGAGAAAAATGGCCCGTTGAGGAAGGATACAACGGGCGCTAGGTTGATAGTGCTGTCTATTTTTTTAAAACTAAAACCAACCCCCCCCCTCCCCCACACACACCCCAAAACATGTCTACCGTCCCATTCAACGAAATATAATTATATACTTTTTCCAGTGTCCGCCCCCTCCCAGTAAATTCTACCCCCGCCCCCGAAAATTTCAAGTACCCCCACCCCTCTCCGGGGAGGAACAAGTCTGAGAGAAACACTGGTCGCATTTGTAGATCATACAAACTAAAGGAAGAACCTTGGCGATCCTTCGCCCCTACCGGAAGAGATGCGTGAAAAAAACTGTGCACGCTAAACATTTTTTAGATAGGAAAAAGTCTGAAAGAAACACTGGTGTCGCGCCTAGCCACTACCCGAAGAATAGCATGAAAGAAACTCTTCACGCAAACCACTTTTTAGATTAGACACATGAATTCGGCTGTAATTTTATTATAGAGTATCGATGACGACATTTCTTTTGAGTTGGGGGGGGGGGGGGTGCTTAGACGTTCTTACGCGGGGGATGGGCTTCGCCCCTACCCGAAGAATTGTATGAAAGAAACTCTTCACGCAAACCACTTTTAATATTAGACAAAATTAGCTTTTTAATTCAATGTTTACTCGAGAATCAATGACTTCATATTACATTGTTTTCTCTAGAGCGTTCTTGTCAGATACATAGATAGATACACAGACAGTGAAACTATTAGTATTAACGAGAAAAATGGCCCGTTGAGGAAGGATACAACTGGCGCTAGGTTGATAGTGCTGTCTATTTTCTCTAAACTAAAACCAAAACCAAAATCACCAACTGAATTCAATTTTACCGGAAACGAAAAATGACATTGAAAACCGATTTTTATCCAGAATCGGTACTTTAATTAATACAAAATATAGTCATAGGCAAATCCCTAAACAATGCACCTAATCTCATTCATGACAAAAGTCGCATTTAGAAGTTTCTTTCAGGCAACTCTACTTGGGAGGAGGGGGCTCCGCCCCCCCCCCCCCCCCCACCACACACACCCCAAAACATGTCTACCGTCCCATTCAACGAAATCTAATTATATAATTTTTCCAGTGTCCGTCCCCTTTCAGAAAATTCTACCCCCGCCCCCCAAAAAAAAATTCAAGTACCCCCACCCCTCGCCGGGGAGGAACAAGTCTGAAAGAAACACTGGTCGCATTTGTAGATCATACAAACTAAAGGAAGAATCTGGGCAGGGCTTCGCCGAAATAGATGCATGAAAAAAACTGTGCACGCTAAACACTTTTTAGATTAGAAAAAGTTCCTCCCTCCGGCGAGGAAAAAGTCTGATAGAAACACTGGTGTCGCGCTTAGCCACTACCCGAAGAATTGCATGAAAGAAACTCTTCACGCAAACCACTTTTTAGATTAGGCACATGAATTCGGCTGTAATTTTATTATAGAGTATCGATGACGACATTTTTTTTTAGTTTGGGGGCGGGGGGTGTCGGCTTAGACGTTCTTACGCGGAGGAAGGGCTTCGTCCCTACCCGAAGAACCACTTTTAAGATTAGACAAAATTGGCTTTTTGATTCAATGTTTACTCGAGAATCAATGACATCATATTACTGTGTGCACTCTCCGTCTGTAGACTAATTTCTACTATATGCTTCAATGTGACGTCATTAATTTGCTTGTGTTTTCTCTAGAGCGTTTGCCAGATACATACAGTGATACACAGACAGACAGCGAAATTATTAGTATTATATTAATGTATATGTTGCTTAGTGCTATTGTAATAATTTAGAATTCGCTAGTTGTTGTTGCTGTGTGCATCTTGCCGCACATTTAAGAAGAAAGTGTATTAGTTATTTGTTCATTATAATGAAAAAAATCACACTTTATTTAAAGCATCATAGTATTTTTTGACATAGAATGTAATGTTCGTGGAGGCGTGGTCGGATGTAAGAAACTACGCCAGGTCATCTCGAGTTCGAATCAATTCGTTTCAGTAAAACTTACCTGAGTCTTCTCAGCTCTAATGGATATCAGAAATCAGACGCATGCTAAGGAAAGTAATGAAGGTCGGGCATTATGGGGAGATTAATATGCTTAGGTCACTGCCTATATGCGTTTGATATGTACATCGATTTCTGCAATTACGTGCAAAATGTTAGATGGCAAACTATAGAAGAGTATGTTACATAAGCAAACTGTTAGGGTTGTGTAATTACATTTTTAATGAAATTTACAAATTTTACTCCTAATTTTTAGAGAAAGTTATTATTTTCATAGTTTTGTGTGTATAATCATCATAGTCCATATTAGAATTATACTTGCTGTAATAAATACTGCAATAGTCCGTTCGATCGCTTGTCTGTAAACAACATAGAACTTATTTAAATAAAATTCACTTATTTTATATTCTTATGTTACACCATACAAATATCGTGTAATATAAAGTATTCTTTGATAAACATTAACATAAATAATTGAGAGCCGTAAGGATAATAGACCAGCGATTGTCGTAGATTAACAGTTGGTTCGGCGTCATTCATAAGTTAGGTCACGATTGTTTTACGATTAGTATCTTTCCCTCTTCTTCCTACTACCTTGTACAGATGTATATATATATATATATATATACATATATATATATATATATATATATATATATATATATATATATATATATATATATATATATATATATATATATATAAAGACGTCTATCTCAGCCAACATTTTTTTGTCTTTTATAAAATATGAAAAATTTAGTAAAGAAACTTAAAATAATATGACTAAGTTGGTTTTAAGACCAGCAACTTTTAAATTAACGAGAAAATGTTTAGACAAAATATATTCAGTTATTTTATTTAGACTTAAAAGGGTGTTTCTACAAATATACAAAAAAATTAATTATTGTCTTTAAATTTAAGTGTGTATATCATTTTGGGAAAAATACGTATTTTAGCATTCTGCACATAGTGCAGATGCTCTGTTTAAGCGGAATAAACAAAAACAAACAAAAACCCAAAAAGAAAAGAAATAAATATACAAACATATAAGCATACTTGAGTTTTAGTAGAATATAGATAGACAGATGTCATTAGAGCTATTGCTGCAAGAAACATAAAACTAACATTAACCATCCTATATGTAGTAATCAGTGGCACAATATGAACGAAGATAAATGAATATAGATACATGTATCACATTGTTTACATACCAATTGGTAAGCAGCATAACAACCGCAGCCAATTATAAAATAAACAGAAAAGAGGTCTTGTGCTTGTACATGTTATTCTTGATTAATTTAAAAGTTCTATGATTATTATTTCAACGGTCCTGTATGTTTAGTGAATATATAATGAAAAATATTTAACAATTAATTTTGATATATCAAAATCTGCTTTCTTTTAATTTTCAGTTTCTTTTATGAGTCTGCTTGAAAGTGTTAATATGGCCTTTAAAAAAGAAACGTATGCGGCCTATGCTGTTAAAACATCGTTGGTTTTTACTTTATGCCAGTATTAAAAATCGTATCAAACAACTGAAACAATTTAGACAACTTAAATAAGTAAAAAAAAATAATATACAAAAAGGCCTGTACTACAGCTTTTACACTAATTGTCTAATCGTTACCCAAGAAATATAAATACGTATGTGATTCATGAAGCTATAAAAATATTGATTTCAGTTACACAAGAATCTGACTGAAATTATAAATAATTATACTAATAGTTTTTAATACAAAAATGTATAGTAATTAAGATGTTTAGTAGCTTAACATAACATTATATTATTTTACAATTATACGGTGTATGTCTCTTCTCAAGTAATTGAAGGTTTCATGAATCTTCATCAAAACATAATTATGCAAACAAACAAAGACGAAGCCTAGCTAGTAGCAAATTTTCTCAAATATCATTACTTCAAATCTTATAAGAAAGAAATTATAATTTTTCCACAAACGGCAATTTAGTATTAGTTACAAATAAGTCGTGTTGCATGTTATCTATCTTACGTGTAAATATTCCTGTTTAAAAAAAAAACGGTTTTTAACCTTATTGTAATTCCAAGTATCTCTATGTTTGGCATTTTTGGAAATGTTTTAAATTTTGTCATTCCATTGAATAATGTGCTAGAAAAAAAAGTATTTTATAAGCTTTTGCATTTTCATGATTATTCTTTGTAAATGAGCTTTGATATTCAAATAATAATGTATTTTTCTTAAACTCTACAAGGACATTCCTAATTACGCTAACAGTACTACATGTTTATATTCTATGCACTCAGCTCTATGCAGTTGTAGAACTGTCAGGATGTTTTAACACATGTATGAGATAGCCTTGTATAAAAGACTCAAATTATAAATAAAAAGTATTGCGTATTAAGTAAATTAAAAGTTATATATAATTTGATTTCATTAAAGATTATTTTAAATATATATATATATATATATATTATATATATATATATATGTGTATATATATATAAATATATATATATATATATATATATATATATATATATATATATATATATATATATATATATATATTTATTTATTTATTTATTTATATATATATATATATATATATATATATATATATATATATATATATATATATATATATATATATATATATATATATATTGCCGCTTCTTTGTACTCTTAGTAGAAATACATTTTCGTATAGTTTAGCGAGAAAGTGCCAAATTTGAAAAAAATAGATTTATTTTTTATTACAGATGTGGTATTATTTTAATGAATTAATAATAATAAACTGATGATCAATAGTACCTAGTTCAAAAATCAAACTTACAGACCCCTTGTGAAAATGACCTATATCAATTTAAGCTCAGTAATGCACGAAAATAAGATTTCGGAAGCTTACGTGTACGACGTTTCTGCAAATGTTTATGATTCAACGATGACCTTTATGAACTGTTTTTTTATACATATTATGTCTTTGTTCGGCATTTTTGGAAACATTGTAACAATTATTGTCCTTGTTTACAACGGTTTTAAAGTGTCAACCAATGTTGTTCTTGCATGCCTAGCTGTATCTGATTTATTTTACTCTTTTACACAAACAATATCTCGGATTCCTGACATTATAAGAAAATTTGACTATGATTTGGGAGACAATATTGCATCGTATTATCGTGTTTATTTTTATATATGGACCCAATATGCTTCAACTATCAGCATAAACCTCGTTGCAATAGTGGCGGTTGAAAGAATGATTGCTGTATGCTTTCCTTTTAAAGTTTCTCAATTGATAACGCCTTCAAGAATGTTGTTTATTGTGCTAACATTATGTGTTTTTCTAGCACCAATGTATATCCCATTCGCGTTACAGGTATCAATGTATCAAATACATTCCAGCGTAACAAACAATACTGTTTATACTGTTGGGCCTAGTCTTTTCTATTTCAATAATTTTTACTTTTTCGAAATATACAGAAAACATGTCCTTCTAAATACAAATGCAACTATCCCCACAGCTATAATTATTTTCTGTTCAATTCTAATAGTTATTAAGTTGACGATGTCAACCAGAAAAGTTAGAAAAATGTCTGCATCAGCTGTTGCTGTAAAAAGAGTTAAAGATTTAAAATCAATTAAAGTTACTTTGTCCTTATGTTTTTGTTTAGTTGTTTTTGTTTTAGTACCTTCTAACTTTGTAGATATTTTTTTTTGCATATTCTGACATCTCAATATACTCTTACAGATTTATGATTTTGATATATAGCGGAATGATTATTATAAGCCAATTAAATGCTTCTATAAATTTTGTTATCTATGTGATTTTTAACCCTAAGTTTTCTAAAACCTACATGATGCTTTTCGCTTGCAGGGATTAAAAAGGTATTAGTAAAATTTGAATGTAACAGAGAAAATATAACTATTGTAATGCCTGCATTCTTTTTTATTACAAGCTTTTACTTAGTTCACAACGTCCGTTTATTTGTGGCTAAAGTTGTAACACATTTTTTTACACACTGTTAATGTACCGATTCCGTTCAAACATTCGAAATAACTTCTCCTTCGAGGGCAATGCAAATATATCTATTTTGTAATCTAATAATACATCAGATTAGTAATTAAAATTAAGGGTGATAATTAGATGAGCCGTGGTTCGTTTAATATCATCGAGTAACTAACTTAAAAAGGGGTTTATTTCTATTATTTGTCGACCACTTGTTTAGAAAATCGTGATTCATTTGTTTAGTCAATTGTTGAAAAAAATTAAAAATTAAAAAGTATGATGCGCTAAGATAAAGTAGGAAATACATACATTGAGCATATTGGAATCATTTTACAATTGTTCACTGTATTTGATGATGGGTTATCCTACTCGGCAGAGCCATTGTAATGTGTAAAATATTACAAATAAGGATAAAACACTAAATTACACGCAGCCTTGTTTTGCATGCCCAAACTGTCAGTAATATAATACAAGGTGTGTTATTATATTATACACTGTATTGGGAATGGAGTTTTGTTTTTTAATCAACTAGATCAATGTAAATTTGCTACGTATAGTTTATGCAGATAAACATTGGAATATTGTTACATTCAATATTACTGGTTTATAAAAGTTTGTTTATGAGTTATTGTGTTAAATATTAAGTTGTATTAGGCTTATTATTTTGGCTGAGAAATATGTATTTTTTCCTTTAACTTCGGATGTGTGAAGGATAAGTTACAAAATAATTGTTTTTGTGAAATGTATGGCACTTTTGTGGTCAACTGCTAACATGTTTTATGATATCAGATCATTGCCATTACAACATCAGTAAGTGCATAAATATTGAAATTGGTTATAATACCGAAGTATAATCTTAATAAATGTCAGTATATTTAGCATATTAGGAAATATTTAGATACCTGGCTTGCCATACTTGGTAGAAGCATTACCAATTCGTTGACAATATCTTTGAGCGGCTATCTATATCCAACAGTATAGCCTCAGGTTAAATACATTTCATTATTATGTAGGTCTAAGCATAGACTAGATAAGTAGATGAATAGATCTATTTATTTACTCAAAATTAAAAATATAGCACTTCATAACCATAAAAACGAGGTTTAAAATGTTTACTGTTATTGTTATATCTAAATCTATCTACCACTCCAAACATAAGTTGTTCGTTGTTATGAACTTAGTGGGGTACACAACAAAATTACTACATTCCACATCTATCAGCCCAGAGAGTCTCGAAACACTCAAGACTAGATCTAGATTCTAGACTTAGAATCTAGAATTCTTTCTTCTCTTGTATCTAGATTATCAGGTAAATCTACATTTAGAATCTAGATTCTACATAATCTAGATAATTTTGAACCGCATTCAAAGTTTAGATTTATACGTCGTGGGCTCTTTAAGTGTTTATTTTAAAAAAAAACCTCTCATTTCGTGAGAAACGTTAACAAAAATAACTAGAATCTAGATCCAGTGGTTCTAGATCTCTAGGGACAACACATTTGTTGCCACTTTTCTAAATTTATGGTTCTTTGTATTAATTAAAAACAAACAAACGCAAATGTGGTCTGTCACACACCCTCACTACATTAAAGACGACGGCTATTACAATTTAACACGAAAACAACAATACATAATCTTTCGACTCAGAACAGGCCACAACAGACTAAATCAACACATGCACAAAAAACTGAAGGTTGGGTGTAGCGAAATGTGCCCTTGTGGCAAGGCCCCGGAAAACACGGAGCACGTACTCCAGGATTGTACTCTGTATGGCCAGGCAAGAGTCAGACACTGGCCCCAGCCCACCCCACTCAGGGAAAAATTATATGGGACACCTGACAAACTGGAAACCACAGTCCGGTTTGTCCACGAAGTTGGACTTGTTGTCTGAATCCTCCACCATATTCAAAAATTAAGAACGAAGAAGAAGAAGAAGAAGGTTCTTTGTATTCTAAAAATTAGCGACTGAAACTTCTGTAAAAATGCGAAGCAAATTAAACGAATTAAAAAAAAAAAACCTGATTGTGTAAAAAAATTTTTTATACGTAGCCTACTTTGCAACCTTCTTTTTAGCAGAAACAAACAACAATATCATATCAAGAAAATTAAAATTGAAAACATCTGTAGTTCCTATGTTTAAAAAAAATATAATCGGTCCGACTTTGGATTAAAAAGGTAAAATACATCATCGTAAAATGTAGCTAAATATTCATTACCCTGACAACAATGGCGTTAAACGAGAACACAATTATTAAAGAAATATCACTGAACGGGATAAGTGCAAAAAGCGTGCATGCAAGAAACACGATAGTGATTGAGCGTGAAAGTCCAAATGTTCATCAGATAACTGAAGAAATCATGTCCAAGGTCGTTCAGTTAAAAGTCGGCATTGCAAGAGACGAGATTCACGCCCTCTACGATTTAGGAAATCATTCCATCTGGTACTTGAGCTAATTGTTTCATCAGTCCCAAAATAGTTGTTACAAAACAGAAGGGACATGAAAGTTTTCCATTTCTACATATTAATATTACGCAAGGGACGCAATAAGTAAAAAAAAACTACGAATTGAGTTAACTAAAAGCTTGTACAAAATCATATTCTTATGCAATAAGTCATACATAACACAGAAAAATATATCAGTATAATGAGTGTATATTTGTACTTTTCTAATGCATAACCGTTTGATTCTTATCTTCTTTCAGTTTTAATAAACTTCACGATATAAAAACCTCAAAATAAGAGGAAAAACATGAATTTTAAAACAGAAAACGTGAGCCTTCTATCAAATGATACACAATTGTATGAAAATGAAAGACAAACAAAACAAACACTGTATAGTATTTCTGACGAAGTTTTCTACATCATAGACATGTTTTTGATGAGATTTCTTCTTGAAATTCTTATTTTACTTGGAATCCTCGGAAACAGCGCCACCATAAGAATTTTAGTCTACAATGGTTTCGCATCAACAACAAATATAGCTCTAACAGCTTTAGCAGTATCGGATTTGTTCTATTCAATAACAAACTTGCTGATATTCGTTTACAAATACATACAACTGTTTAACATTTACACAGCTCAAACTGTTGGTGTTATCGCGTATATTTCTTTATATCATTGGAACCAATGTTCAGTATCCATCAGCATCCAACTAGTTTCAATTATCGCCCTTGAACGAATGATTGCTGTGTGGTTTCCCTTTAGTGTAACCCGCATCATTACACCGGTAAGAATGAGCTGTATTGTCATCACGGTTTATGTTGCCATGTTACTTGCGTATGTGCCTTATCAACTCATGCTAACAGTTAAATGGACTACAATTACAATAGATGGAACCAATATTACATACGCATATTTAATGTATACTGAATTTAACAAAAACAATGGCGAGTTCTACGATTTTGTTCGTATTTTTTTTGGTTTAACTATTACTGTCATTGTTCCTGCAACAATAATCATCGTGAGTTCTGTGATGATAGTTGTAAGACTAGCCGTATCAACAAGAAATGTTAGAAGCATGTCCTCAACAAAGGCATCGGATAAAAGAAAAACTGATTTGAGATCAATTAAAATAACTTTAACATTATGTGTGAGTTTAGTCGTCCTGGTGTTAATTCCTTCAAATACTTTTGATTTTTTGTTTTCTTACGGGGAAGCTGGATTGTTCGATGTAAATACTGCAAGGACAATTCAGTGGACTCTCTTTAATATTTTCCAGCTAAATGCTTCAATTAATTTTATAATATACGTAACAATGAATTCAAAATTTTCAAAAACGTATAAACAACTATTTTGCTGCTCAGTATAAACGAACTTATAAATAGACCATAGGATGTTGCTTATTTTGAGGAACGATAGACAAAATAAGCACGTGGATAGATCCTGTCACATCCCGTAAGACAGGTTTTGAACTCAACCTTTATTTCATAGCCGCGATTCAACCGATCCTGCAAGGCAGCGCTTGATAAATATAGTAAAAGATAATATATTTAACAATAAACCTCTACTTACATTTTAAAAATATTCACTTCTGTTTAATATTTCTAAAAATATGTATGCCCCAATATATATTATAAGCTAAATATAGCGACCATATGTGAGAGGATCTGATCACATTGCTTATTTCCTCTATAGTTGGCGGATATATAGCACTTCCAGCCACGGATGTAGTATAGATATTTAAAGAGTGGTAAAGTTGTCTTTTTTGTAATTAAGGGCATTTGCTGTTAATTTTTTTCTGGAGATGTTTTTTTTACTAACCAAAATTGTTTTCAGAGTATATATATATATTTAAAAAGAGTTAAACTATAAACAAAAATGACAGTTTTTTATTAAAAAGTTGCTAACGGATCTTTAGTAGCACATTTAGATACTCTTTTTCAATATTATGGGTTAAACATTTAATCATGTACTTATAAAATATAACTTAAAACTTTTTAAAAGATATGCACTTTAATTTAATTGCTAGTTTTATTAAATGTAAGCACAAAGATTGTATGTTCGTAAAAAATATCTTGTGGTTTTTCTTTTAAAAATCTGTATGTAATATACTATTTTCAGAAGAAAAGTTGTACTTTAATTTATATACACAAAATACAATTACTTTATTGTGTCCTTATTTTTATAATATTGAAATTGAAAATATTGATTTGCAAAGGTAATAGAAACAGGCAGTTAACTGTAATAGGGAAAAACATTTTTAACTTATTGTTTCTTCAAATGTGTTTTGGGATTCTTTATTTAATAGAAACTAAATATGGGAAATTGAGAACATTAAATTTACACATTTTAAAATAATAGAGATACTAATGGTCTTTAATACATTCATAAATATTTACCTTTTGTAGGAAGTGTCAAAATAAGTTAGCAAATATGATGTATGATGTAAGACTTTTACATTAAACTGAAGTAGTTTAAATTAATATTTTAAAGATGCATTCATTTTCCAAAACTTTTTTTTAAACAAGTGTTTACAATGAATGGTGCAAAATTGGATTGTTTTCTACATTGTAAGATCTAATGCCTTACAATTAGTATTTTTTAATTTACTTTATTTTAGATAACATGCTATGAGATTAATATGCAATTTACTTATACTTATATGTGACTTATGTATACATTGCACTTCACTATTTTATAGTTGTTTAGCAATTATACATGCACACTTTGTTCACAACAAAAGAGATCTTTTAAAAACTTAACAATACTTTTACTTGGTAGTGCTAACAAATAAGTAATCCTAATTGCAATGTAATTATTGTTATTTTTTATTTTTGCTTAGATTGTGTATTCAAAAGGTCATTGTTAAAAAGCATAATCCACTTTTCAAATGCCATTAAAGTAGTTACTTTGAATTATTGCTGTTTGAAACATTATTTTTTCTGACATGTATGAATATAAAAAGATGAAAATGTTGATGGGTTTAGTAATAAAATTACACACTCACATTTATATTAAAATATTATATTTTTATCCAAAATAGAAGTTAATACAAATGTAACAACTTTTTATATGTGGAGAAATACCTTTCCTACACATTTTCAACCATACTTGGTTACAATATTTTTATTTTTGTACAGATAAAATTGAGAAACAAAATACAAAATTACTTTTATTTACTGACTAAATGTTACTATGTTTATGTGTAATGTCAAGAAATGTGTAACCCAATAGCTCAAAATAATACAGACACTAGTAAAACACTAATTTTAATGAACAACTTGATAAATCAAAAGTAAATTCCTAAAGAAGTCTATTGAGCTGATGAAGTGATGTTCACATATATATATATATATATAACTTTTAAGTACTTCTTTACTTTGGCACTGATTTTAGCCACCATTACATTAAATTGCTTAAGAGTGGTGACTTAGAGATGTGGCAACACATTCAACACTATGCCACTGGTATAAAAGTCCATAAAATACTTTGTAGCCTATTGATCAGCACACTTTTAAAAATCTATACAAGGAAAGATAGACACCATTATCTGTGGGATTAATAATATATTTGTGGCAGTAAAAAGGACTCTGTAAAGCCATTTTTGCAAATTGTAAGTAGAATTCAACCTGATATTTGGGTTCTGCACATCAAGATATGATTCTATAATAAACAAAATATCTAGTAAAAAAAGATTAATACCATAAGTGCTAACATTGCCGCAGAGAAATCTGATGAACAAGAACAACTGAGGGAATGAGATTAAAAAATAAATAGATATGAAACAAACTTATTTATAAAGTCATTGGAGAATCTCAGGTTAGTTTGATAAATAAAAATATATTAATCTAATGGGAGCAAATATTCCCAGTGTTCTAGATTTTGGTAAATATTTGTATATATTTATTTAGATTTAGACTTAAAATTTTAGAGTTTAATCACAGACTTCAATACACTGCACTCCAATAACTACTTACATTAATATAGAAATGGATCTAGAGATCAATATAAAAAATAACAACTATATGACCTATTCAATAACATTTACACATGTGTGTTAAATTTTCAGCTTGCCATCATTATTCTACTTAACAGAAAATATAGCTAATTGTTTCATCAGTCCCAAAGTATTAAGTTGTGTAAGGCTACAGGTTCAGTAGACAAAAGTATATTTTAACATATTTATTTATACCAACAATTTTTCAAGACAGGTAACTGGAATTTACAAAAAAATAGAGATTTAAAAACAAAATACACTAGTATAGATTACATGTCAATCAAGATAAATATGCAAGACAAACAAAAACTGTTTCACCATTCTAATTTTATTTTGATTATCCTAAAGTTTTTTTAAATAGAATTATTTGGATTTTTATGATACATTTCACACAAAAACATTGTTATCTTCTGGTAATTGATGTGTAGATATATTTTACCTGAAAGTAACTCAGTGGAAACAAAAAAAAAGCTTTCAAAACATTTACATATGAAAATTAAATAAAACATTGCTGACATATGAGTGAGAAAAGTAATTCTTCAAGTTGCTCTTCAGACTGGCTGATTTGATTTTAGAAAAATTAAATTTAAGCAGGCCCAGATAGAAGTCTGGGAATGTACCAACAAATCTACCAGCATTACAAGATTTGCAAGCGGAAAATTCTTAAACCTGTGATTTGGTAATATTGATAAAGTTTCAGTAGTCAAGCTTAATACTTTATCAGTATTTCCAGAATGCAGTCTTGAAAATAATTTACATTGAAGCTAATATTGCCAGCTCTAGGAGTTGTCCATGACACAGACAATCCTTCAAGCTCTGATTGAAAAAGTTGTGCCAGATTGCAGGCTCAAAAATCATCCACACATAAGCCAATGTTGTTTTCATTATTAGTCATGGGAACAGTCTTTAAAAAAATTATCTGTGAATTTGTAATGTAATGTAAGTAATTTATGGGTAATCAGATTTATATTCAATACAAGTAAATGAATGTATATTTAAGTTAGGTATGTATGAATTTAGCTTAGGAATCTTAATTTTTAAGGCAGATTAATGTATCAGTCTTAAGAAAATTGCTAATACTTAGTCTTCCTTTAAAAATGTGAGGTTTCCCAACTAGCAGCCCAATATTCAAATCATCTCTTTCCAGTTTTGAAAAAAGTGTATTTTGTATGTGTTAAAGGTATGGCATGGTTGGGTGGTAGAGTGTGAGACTGCTAATCTCATGACCAGAGTTCAGATCCTTGTTTGAGTCAATAAAGCATCACTAAGAGCACACAAAACTTCACTAAATATGCATTTGTTGATACAGACAGATTCATGGATTAAATGTCAGTGTGAATAAATGGATAATTAAGAATAATAAATGTCACTGCAGATTGGAGGGTAATTTTGGATAGTAAATGTCAAGAAACACTAATGGACAATAGGGTAAATAAATATCACTGAACATATGGATAATTATGGAAAATAAATGTCATTGAATACATAGATAATTATGTCTACAAATGTCAGCTAACACTGATGTATAATTATGTCTAAAAATGTCACAGAAGAGATGTATAATTATGTCTATAAATGTCACTGAACACTGATGTATAATTAAAGAAAGAAAATGTCACTGAGCATGGTACTAATGGCTGACAAAATCAGACAAGCTTCAGTTGATCTGCCAACATGGAATGGCATGTATGCAAGCATTGTTTGCTTGTTACTTAACACCAGAAACTTGCTGGAAATAAAACTGCGTATGCAGTTGAATCTTTATAAACATGGTAAATATTCTCAGTTCACCTGTGCACCTCTGGGAGATGCTGCCCTGCTACTGGCTATCGTAGAAGGTGACTTATGTAGCATGTTAATTGTGTAGCCTTTGTGTTTATCTGTTAGTTTTTCCTCCAAATTAGAAAAAGCAGATGTTTCAAATAAATGCTTTACTTTTTAAAGAAAACAAAAGTTATTTTTTCATCATTTCATTATTTTGTAAAGACAATGAGTTTATGTATGTATTTAATTTTCACTTAATTAAATGTAATGCAATTTTTTATTTTCTCTTCCACAGAATTATTTTTTTTAGCTTGTGTCATTTTATGAAAATTTATAAAGCTGGTAAGTATCTTTTTTAATGATTTCTTGATAAGTATTTTCTTCAACAAGCATCAGGGTATCAAATTAAATATAAAATATTTAATGTGTTAGTTATCTTATTCACCTGACTCTAATTGAACTTTGAGACAGTTTTGTAGTTAATAGTGCACTTTACTGCTTGAAAAAGTAACCACCCACGCACTGTATCTTCTTAGATAAGTTGAAACTTTGTTCAATTTTGGAGATACTAATTGCTTTTCAAGTTGTAAATGAGCATGTCTAGATTTAAAATTCTGTTTGTTTTTGGGTTTTTTCAATTATTTTTAAGTAAATGTTAATAGTTTCATGTTTAAAAAAAAAAGAAAAAAAAAAAGAAAAAACAAGAATGACTGGATTTAAAAAGTTAGTAGATACATCAAAATCCTAGCCTAAATAACGTGAAACATGTGTAGCTAAAGGCTTACTTCTAAAATATGTTGCATGTCTTTGATTGAGGTGTTAAAATAGTCATCAACAACAGGTTTGAATATTTTATTTTATTTTTGTTTCAAGAAAGCATCCTAACCAACGTTTCATAATAATTGTGTTAATGTTTATGAAAATATCAACAAAAAATGTGATTTTTAAATTGTTTTTACATTTTTAACTTATGATGTGTCAAAGTGAATTTTTAGTTAAACAAAGGACTTGGGCTGTTTGATATTGAAAGAAGAATAGAACTGAACTTAAATTCCTTTTGTGTTGGAAATTTTAAAGATAACAACAGTGGAATAGTGTTTCATGTGATATTGCTGTGATTTAAAAGTGATGTTGATGTACCTGTCACTTACTTAAGGAATTCAGTTTGGTGGATGAGCACCAAGGGTAAGTAACCCATCTTTAACAACTTTTAAGACATTTCATCTCGTTCATCACTTTGTTTTTAATCTGAAATTAGATAAATCACTTAAGAGTAGTTTTTCTCTTTAGTAAAATATCATCAGGGAGAGTTTCTAGATAGGGGCCTACATCATTGTAAAATAAATAAATCAGCTGCCTTATAATTATTTTGACCCTCAAAGTTTCTTTAAAATCTGTATTGCAATAGAGATGACAATTTCAATTATTTGCACTGTTATGGTTTATTAAAATGTATGGTGAAAAAATAGCAAATAAAAGTGTGTCATGGTAGGATTAGTTTTCTTAGTTGATGAAAAATAATATATACATATTCTGAGTACTTAATTTAAAACCTGGTTATCTACAATATATTAAGCACTTGTAAAATACAATTCATAACATGTGAAGAATTCAAGTGTCAAATCGTACAAAATATACCTAGGACTGAATCTACATAGGTTTATGCAGTTTAAAAATAGAATTGCATACGCCCATGTAAGATGCAGTATATGGTGGATCTACAACTGACTAGCTCTTCATTTTGAACTAATTTTAAACATACAACGAACATAACTTTATTGAATGTACTAAAATTCAGATGGAAAGTAAATGTCACTGAATACATAGATATCTATGTATGGAAATGTCAGTGAACACTCATCTATAATTATGTTTACAAATGTCACTTAACAGATGCATAATTATGTAAACAAATGTCAGCGAACACTGATGTATAATTATGTCTACAACTACAAATGTCACTTAATACTGGTGTATAATTATGTATGGAAATGTCACTGAACAGTGGTGTATAATTATGTTTGACTAGACACCACGCCAAAAACCAAGTGCGTCGAATTGCACCACGCAGGGGCGCCGGAGGGCGCGCCTGATTCGGTATATTCAACAATTGTTGTTGCCCATCGTGTCTTTAGTGTATAGCCTTTTTAACGAAGGTAGGCGCCATAATGCTCACAAGGCAGCCGGGGGCGCTTCGGGTCAAGCAATAGCAAGGGCGCCGACAGCTGCACCTGGTTCAGTTTTACCCCTTACCCATTATGCAGGGTGCACGACTAATGGATACTAAGTGCTAAGATAGCCGCTCTGGAACTCTGGACGCCAAACCATGTGTTGACGAAAATCGCACCCTCCAGTGTACTGCCTATTAGACTTTTTTTAGCAGAAACCTTCTCGGGAGTATTCTCCCCTAAGTTTCATGGCACCGCCTCAGACTTTTTTGTTTATATGACGTATTAATCTAGAGAAAAATCGCACCCTCCAAGTGGATGGATGGATGGATGGAAGGATGGATGGATGGATGGATGGATGGATGGATGGATGGATGGATGGATGGATGGATGGATGGATGGATGGATGGATGGATGGATGGATGGATGGATGGATGGATGGATGGATGGATGGATGGATGGATGGATGGATGGATGGATGGATGGATGGATGGATGGATGGATGGATGGATGGATGGATGGATGGATGGATGGATGGATGGATGGATGGATGGATGGATGGATGGATGGATGGATGGATGGATGGATGGATGGATGGATGGATGGATGGATGGATGGATGGATGGATGGATGGATGGATGGATGGATGGATGGATGGATAGAAAGATAAATAAATATTATTGTAAGTATTACATAAGAAAATTTAAAACAAAATAATAATTGAGTAATTTGGATAATCGCGATCATTAAAATAATAACGAAGACCTACAAACCTTGAGAGGTTTTATTAGACAGATATTACACATAGATCTTTTTTAGAGACTTATATTGAAGCAGAAGCATTTTAGTCATCCTAGTGTACGAAATGCTCAGTATAATTGCAATAAAAGTGTTAAATATCACTATTGTAGTTATGTGTGTTACATTAGCAATCGTACCTGTAAAATATTTAGTAAAAACTATTTTACTTTGCCAGCCAGAGGCAAAGACAAAAAAAAATAGAAACTCTCACAAGAAACACAAGCTTTTGGAATATAAAAAATGCAATCAATAATTACTGTTTATTTTATCATTTATGGTATATAAATGTTAAGCCCTAAAATGAAAACGCAAAGCAACCATTTTTTCTCTTGTTTTGCATTTTACAACGTTTTATATTCTACGCTACTAATATAATTATTATGCTTCTAAAATGATAGCTTACAACAGAAAAAAGCGCAATCTTCAACAAAAAAAATCCATGAGTATTTCCGCACATTAATATTATAATAGTTTTTATCAGAAAAAATAACAGTTAAATTGTAATTTCAAACTAATTTACTTGAGATGCTATGGCTAAAATATTTCAAGACTCATAATTATATTAATGGTCGATTTATCTCTATTTTCCGTAAAGTAATAATAAAACATTATTTGACGGCACGCAATTGCAAATTAAAATGGTTACAACATAGTCGTAGTAACTATTTCAATTATACTCAATTATAAGTCATTCCAAATTATAATAGTTTTATATCAAACAAAAAAGGGTACTTTGTTATTAGCTTGTTTTTGTCAGACAGTGTTTTAGACGGATAATTATATTTTCACAGTGAAAGATTATTTTACAAATGATACTTAATTACGTATGTAATTGTAGAAGAGCATTTCCTCTAGAAACTCACATCAGAGCAATCCGTTTTAAAACTAAATCATTAAGTAGAACTATAATAATATTACACATATTTATTCATGTATTAAACGTTTAATATTTCAATATTTCTGTTTAATATGACGTGTTTGTATTTTATTGATGCAGTTATTATGTTAGTATTATGGATCAATAAGAAATATGCATTTAAAAATATATAGGAGAACAAAATCATAAATATAGTTTTTCTTCGAATTATGGAAGAACTGTTTCTTGTTAAAAAAAAAAAAGTAAAGATCCACATCATATGTCAGCTACACATTAGAGCTCAACTAGCTCAATGACGTTCCACAGTAAAAAGTCCGAACCGAAGCATGAACACGTTTCACGTTTAAAAGATTTTAAAATACAACAGTAGTTACGTGTATTATAAATCCAAATTCTGTATTTTTTTACGTTTTTTAAGTACTTTGATATTTACTATTTCTATTGGATTATACAAGGTACATATTTTTAAATATTTCGCTATGTGATTCAATTAGGCTCAAACATATTAAAACATCTCAACTTGTTCTTCCAGCTCAACAATTGAAACAGCAATAGCTTTTATAAATGTCAGCACAGCAGAATAACACCAACACTGATGACTACATGTATGACATGTCAGCGGAAGTTCTCAGTGTAATGATAATTTTCTCAAATATTGTTTTGATGCCGGTATAGTGTTTTACTGGAACTCCAGGACATAGTATCACAATTATTGTTTTAGTAAAGAACGTTTTCAAATCAAATCATCTACAAACATAGTGCTGCTAGCTTTAGCGGTATCCCATTTATTCTACTTACTGTTTAAGTCTACATTTCAATAAACGTATGCAGAAAAATATTTTGAGATACATCTTACAAACATGATTTATTCGTATTATTATGT
Source organism: Physella acuta (assembly GCF_028476545.2). Classification (NCBI taxonomy): domain Eukaryota; kingdom Metazoa; phylum Mollusca; class Gastropoda; family Physidae; genus Physella; species Physella acuta. Next base: position 1,514,461 of record NW_026731670.1, on the reverse strand, counting down.
GCATTTTATTTATTGGAAACTGTATTTTCTACAGTTAAGTATAGATCTTGTCATGGTGATAGTAGAAGAAATGGTGATTAATGGATGGTATCATTGTAACGTTTCAACACTGATGACGCCATTTAGAAATACGTGTGTCGTTCTTTCTGTTATCATCATTTTGATGCCATTGTCTCTGTATTTTGCTTTTAATGGCTATTTACGTCTGTTTGAATTAAACAATAGAAACAGTGCATGGATACAACATACACATTTTTAAAAAGAAAATATTATTTTTACATTAAATATGCGGTAAATGTATATCAATTAGTACGCATCATATCACTCTTTCAGAATAATTATAAAAGGTTCCCTATTGATAGTAATCAAATTTACCTTCTCATCTAGAAATGCTAAGAGTTTTGTCAAGTCTTGAAGATAATAAGAGAGCTGCTACTGTTAACTTGTTAAAATAGTGTTAATGGTTTCGTTTAAACCATTCTAGATACAAATTATAACTGTATTACTGTTTGCTTGGCAACTACTTCATAACCAACATCAAACAATTGGTTTAGTTGTGTTTTTAATTATGTACGATTTTGTTTAATTAAATCGTAGCTTTGTATAAGTTAGTTTCTAGTATGTAGAAATAGATGATGCATTTAATGGATATGAATATCTGCCATTTACTTAATAGTGGTATAATAAATTACTGAATTTAAAAAAAAAAGCATAAAAGTATTTTGAAAATAATAAACATAAATGTTAAACAAATGACATCGTTTTTTCAAACGAAATAAGGTTAATATAGGCGTTAGCTTTCTTTGTGTATGGAAACAATAAAGTAAAGAACAATGGGCTATTACTGTCCCATCCTTCTTACTTAAGAAACTGCATGTTTATTATACCCTTAAATATTACATAATATATGTCTGTTTGGACTGTTATAAACACATTTTTTTTCTGTTCACTTCAAAAAGTTTCGAAAAGTAGTATATAATAAATCATGTCTATATTCCAAGTTCCCATCCCTCGTAAGAAAAATATATATATATATATAGATAATATTAACGATTCGAATCTATGTTCGTATATAAATTCAGCTGAATTTGCATATTTTCTTTGTCAATAGCAGATTTAAGTCATGGTGTCACATCCCTCCCCTCCACCCGTTTCGGTGCTGACCACGCTATCTCTTTATATGCCGAGGTCACAGAAACAAGTGAACTCTACTTCACCTGCCCCATAGACCGTCAGGTTTGAAAGGGAAACTTTACTTTACTTTAATTAATCATTTAATTAAGTGAAAAAGTGAAATTATCAATTTTCTCTATATATTTTGCTATTTTTTGCCTTGGTGTCACCCCCTAAAGGGTTTCACCCAGTGCGGTCCGCTACCAGCCCCCCCCCCCCCCCTCCCCACGTCTCTGCTTGTTGTGTTATATAAGAGTGATAGAGAAAGCTTAGGGGCGATCACTCACGCTTAATTTATACAGACAACAAATAAGACATTTTTCTTCTTCAAATACATTTGAGCATTACGGGACTAATGAAATTTTTAAGTACTGATTTACTTACCAAGCTATGAAAATTGTCTAAATTAATATATTTCGTGATATGTAATTTGTTACGGAGAAAGCTTCAGTAAAGTTTTAATATATTTTAATTTTTCCAAACCTAGATTTATTAGTTTTTGCTAATTGAATTAAATAATAATTAATTTAAAAATCTAAGTATTCAAAATTATGCTTTTAAAGTCCATGTTTCCGTTAATATATAATGCATAAAGTATAAAACGTTATCTTACGGGATGTTCGTGTGCTATTATTTTGTTTAGACAATTGCTTAGATTAAATGAGCTTGCATATGACGACATATTTGGTAATATTATATTTTGTTTTGGTGTTTTAAAAGTGGTGATGCGACATGAAAAAACAGTCCTCAACTATTCTAGACGAAACTTTTAAAAGGTACAATTTGAATAGAATCATAACACAATGTATGTATTGAAGGAAAAGCAAGGTAAAATGATTTTATAATGCAACACATAGATTGAACTTTTTTATTGTAAATGCAAAGATTAAAATTCACCTGAACGTAATATGTTTATTTATTACATATATTAATTACACATTATTTTGTTTACATACCTAGTTTTAAAACAAATGAAATAACAGAGCTCTAATGAACGATAACAACCATGCAGCTTGCAAATTATTTATACAACATATAGATACATACAATAAATACAAACAACAATATTAAAGCATTACGTTAAACTTCCTTATGCCAATATGCCAGAAATTAGTACGAACAATGTACGACACGTTGATAATCTCAAAAATATGTTGATTGTATATACTACTTTTGTTAACAAAGTTTAGATATATGTTTTATTTTCTGTTCAAGAACATTAAAAATAAATATAAAGCTAACTTCCAGGTTTAAACTCATACTACTCCAATCCTACTTACTTGCAAAAGAACAAAGCTTTATAAGTTTTAGCAAACTTAGGGCTTAAGAAAACGTATACGACAAAGTTGACTGTTGCGTTTATCTGTAGGACAAACACAATTAAGTAATTGACCAGCATACGGCAGTAAAACGAAAACAAATGTTCATGTAATTTAGGATGTTAGCTGGAATAAGATTAAATATTAAGACACACAAACAAACTGTGAGAGTTACTTTAATTGAATTATCATTTTTCACCCTTTTAGACTGTATATACAATACAGCCCTAGCAAAATTAAAAACGATTTTTTACAGAAACCTAGCCTGGACTTTTCTGATCAACTCCCAACAGTTTGATGGTGATCGGATGAACGGTGTTAAATGGCAATCGACTTTTAATCTTTTATACTGTGTATTGATAGAAAAAAAAAATGCGCCCTGCCAGGGCGCCAACCTAGCTAATTTGAATTTTTTTTTCGCAGAAAACTCTCTAGTAGTATTCTAAAAAACTTCCCAAAATTTCATGGCGATTGGATGAAAAGTGTAGTAATGCATAAAAGACAAACAGACAAACACACATACATTGCTTTCCATATAAAGATAAATAGATTTCATTAAAAAAAAGAACTTATATATTAATTTCCAAAAAACGTGATTGAAATTCTGTTTAACACCAGCTATTTTATGAAAAAAATGACATACGATTGTAAAATTCTTAATTACGTGTACAAAAATGCATTTTCGATCATAGCTTACACCTGTCTCTGAGGGTGACAGGAATCGTTTACACTCAGGTATTAGTAAACACTAACAAACTCATATAGGGTTAGGTGCAACAGCCTGTTTAATCCAACGAATTTTCTTGTCCATCCACAAACATCAAGCCTTTCTTTTCTCCCCCAACCTTCAACTGTCCTCCGCATTCATTCCTACACACCTCCTTTATATCGATCACAAGACACCCGCTGTCCCTCGACCAGTCGTTTCCCTCGTTCACTCGGTACAACAACATACACGTCAACACACCCGTCCTCGCTTATCTCTATAGTACATATACACACACGCAGTGATCCGTCCCACGTATACACCTTTCATACACATTACATCACTACACTGCTGTTTTTCCATTGCATTACTACTGATGCCTTAAATTCATATCAAAACGAACTCTTTTAACAACTCAAAAAGTATAACTGCATATCTTCGCCGAGAGTTAACAACTTTTATTTTATTAAGTAATGTTTGAATGTAATGTTTTTTTTTTCAAATCATGAGTATTTTATACTTTGTTTATATAATAAATTATGATGGTTAAAAATGACTTATTTCTAAAATAGTAAAGAACTAAAAATAAGCAAGTAACACTCTTGGCTGTTTGAAATGCTTTGCAATAAATAAACTTTATTTGTTTAAATTAAATTAACTAATTAAAAAACAATATTTATACTGATTTAAAACAATGAAATCTTTTTTTATACCCATTGACAAATTTTGGACTCAAAGCAACGTATACGATAAAATTGATTGACTCATTTGTCTGGTAGATTAAATAAGCAATATATTGTATTCTTAAAGCGCAGTTAACAGAAATTAAACTCCGATCATTTGTTATAGACCTAATTATGTTGGTGGGAATAAGTACAAACATTAACACACTTATACACAGTGAGAGAAATATTAGTACTGATCTGATATCCTTAACTCTTTTCAAACGGGCAACAGTTGAAGCCAATATTTTCATTTTTCTGAAAGATATTGTTAGCTTCATAGCGATAAGAATGCTGCAAATTATGATCAAACATGTAGTGATAAGGATAGAAGTAATACTAACAACTACTTTGTCGTACATTTCAAATCCTATGCTAAAGAAAAATGGTGTCACTTAACCCATTGCAATGGTAGTGTTAGTTACGCTGTAGAAACCCCAAGTTATTCAAAATACAAAAGCTCGCTGGATATATAGTATTCCATCTGATACATATATAGCAAAAACGATACATATCATTTTATATTGCGTTAGAAATTGTGATGCTTTAAATGGAAAACCAACAGCAATCATTCTCTCTGTTGCTATTAGTGCAACCATGTGAATGCTAATGCAAACACAATATTGATTTCATCCTTGTATGTGGTAGCCAAAAACAAGTTGTACGAACTGATTGCTATAAAAAAAACCCAATAAAATGTGGGATTTGGATTTGTCTCTCCTAGAAGAATCGCTGGCCCCAGCTAACGAGCCTCATCTGCCCGAGGGTTCAAACTCGATACTTTTCGGTTTAGCAACCATGATCTTTACCGACGCGACCACGCCGAGCTTTACCGACTCGACCACGCCGACTCCTTCATTATTTGTAAAAATGTTTGCTTAATTAATACATTTTTGTGAATTTATAAAGTTATGTATATATATATATATATATATATATATATATATATATATATATATATATATATATATATATATATATATATATATGTATATATATATATATATATATATATATATATATATATATATAATATTTTAATGATTATATTTTAATGCCCTTTATAAGTGTTATATGCTATATATATCAATATAGTACCTTCGTTTGACACATGAAAAGTTTCGTGTAAGTTTTTTTTAAATTTTGGGCTAATGACAACGTAAATAACAAAGTTGATCGAAGCATTTAACTGATAGATCACAAACATAAATTTAAATACAAATATGTAACAATTAACAGAGATAATCTGTCCATATGAGTAAATGTAATTGAATATGTTTGTAGGAAGTAAGACAAGCAATAAAACACAGAAACTAAGTATTAAAGTTACTTTTATAGATCTCACATCTCTATTTCTTTTAGTCAGTGCTTCAGCTGAAGCCATTGTTTTCATGTTTCTGTAAGAGGATTTTAGTTTTACAATTATCGTGATGCTGCTGATTAATATTAGGACGGTCGGAATTATAACTGCAATTGAAGAGCCCAGAGCTAAAAGTACTTAAGTCACATTTTTGTGAAAATCAAACCAAGCATTGATCGTTATTCCTCTAGTTTAACTTTATCTTGTAAACAAATAGTGATACTGAAGAATTTATTTAATTTGCTCTTCCAAAAAAACAAATAATATAAAAACGTAATGTTTCATAGTAAATTTTAATCTTTGAACTCATTTTTCTCAAAATGTTGTTTTTGTGACTTAAGTACTTTTAGCACTAAGGTCTTCAATTAGTGTTGTCATTTGTTTGTAAAAGACAACGTACGCATCACTGTAATAAAAATCAGTTGGGAACAAAACGGGAACATTGCTTTTAGTAACGTAATAATACATATATTTTATACATGTCAAAAAACTACGGGGGATGTAATAAATGCCCACAAAAAAATACACAGCGAAGGCAATGCAACAAACCCTATATGGATTAAGAACCGATGATGCAAAAAAAGGAAAACACACAGCGATCATCCTCTCTAGAGCAACTAACGTCACCATGTGAACGCTGATACAAACAGCATACCGGTTCCATGCAATAATATAAGTATTGTAATACGCTAGTATGTAAATTGTGACTTCAATATTAAAAAGTTTTGCGATTGCCGCTGTCTCGCTTATAAACAAAGTTAATGAAAAAAACAAATCGGAAACAGCAAGTCCTGTCAATATGATGTTTGTTGTTTCGTTTAATCTATTGTAAGCCAATACAACTAATGTTAAAATGTTCCCCAGAATTCCAAACATACACATAATCGGCATCAAGCAAGTGTCAAAAACCAAATTTGATAGCTCTAACACATCCGAAGATACATCACACAAATAATCACGTTGTGCAATTAGTGATTGATTAGTTGAAACGCTGTCATCAGTTGACTTGGCCATTATAATCTAGAGAAAACAAAATTCGATCTGTAAATAAAATTATTACATTTAATATATATATATATATATATATATATATATATATATATATATATATATATATATATATACCTGACTGTTCCTAAACCATTTTATGTTTAGAATCGTATTGTACCAACTCAAAACAACATAAGGTTAGGATAGGAGTCGAGTGTTCCACCTTTGTATCTATTCTACTGTTTAGCTTATCAAACAAGAGATTATTTTCAAAAGAAAGGTTGGTACTTTTATGCTGCATGGGACCGACTTAAATATCGATCAATCATTATTCTGTATCATGTATGATGTAGCACCGCCAGGCGATTGCTTTTACCCTTGTTGTAGACTTATCGATTCCCTTCTAACAACAGACATTTACTGTATTGGACACAATTGAGTGTCCAGCCAACGGATTGAACAACGTCAAAAGATACGTCACACATAGGAGATTCCATTTTCGTTATAGCCATGATATTGAAAAGAAGATTTGTCACTCACATTTTTCTTCCAATAACCAATTTTTAACTCAAAACACTAAAATATTGTTCTATATTCAATATTACATTCACTGATCGTTAGAAAAGACAAAGAAAAGAATAATTGTAGATTTGGTGATTGCTTTCATAACAAAATTTCTAAATGGCATTTGAAGTTAAATAAAGAACGTTTGTTAATATAGCTATCGGTTCAGTATTGCACTTTTATATGTGTGTATGTGTTACATAGAATGTGTATAATGCTGCATCAGTTGGGTTTTATTTTATAGGTCCAATGTTAGGAAGAAGAGATTTTTAGGGGAAGGATTAAGGATAATTGTATCCAATAGTCATCAGTTTTTTTTGTACAACGATTGATAATTAATTTAGACTTTAAGTAGTGAACGCAGAAGGTAATGGGGTTTGAACTAGGAAGAGTGCTTGTGGTGTTAGGAGATTTGTGCATAATGTAAGTCTGCAAATTTAGTTGTGAATAAGGCATTTTTGGTGCAAGTGTTTTGTCAAAAAACGATATATCATAGATTACACGGGTTAAAACATTGTCAAATATAAATCAAGAAAATTCATGTATCAAATATGTCGAAAACTTTCTGAACTATTTTTACTTGTCTTGAACTTTCAAAATTCTATTCATATCTAAATTGTATGTATCACATACCTGTTTTAATTATATTTGCACACGTCCTTCTGCACTGTCAAATTTCTTTGCACTGCTAATTATATAATATTTTTAAAATTTTGTTTTTAAAATTTAAAAATCTCTAAGAATGTTAAGACTACATTCAAAACAATGGTTCATTAATCAAACATCATGCTATAATTTTTTTCTACATTACATGTTTGAGAAAACATTTTTTCTCGGATGAAAGACAGATTTTCTTCGTTGTACCGCATTTAATGTAATAGGTATGTATTTTTCAAAAGATTTAATATAAAATAAATTAGAATACACATGTACCGATCACCATAAAACTTTATATAGTTGATAAGAATAGGCTTCTCCCGATAGAGATTTCGGTTAAAAAAAAGCAAATTTTTTCGGCATCAAAAATGTCCTGAAAGGCTTAGAATAAAAGTAAGGATAATTATTGAATTTATTTGAATCTGGGTTCAATTGAGTGGAACGTCCCTGAATCCATTCAACTCTGAAGGGTACCTAACTCACGTTATTTAAAGTAAAGACGGATGGGTTTGTTGATGAGCAAATTATCACTTCATATTACGAGGTAAACAAACGCATGAACTCTACTTCATCTGCATAATGAATATGTACGTCCAAAGATGAATCTTTACGTATAAACACTTTAGTTTATGTTTATTTTGTTATGACGAATAAAAATCCAGAATTTCCCATAAATGTCTTATAACTGGTTAGTCTTTAACTAAATATTATATTGTATCTAGAATGTAGCTTCAAACAAAACTATGTCCTTTGAAGCGAAAACAATGACATGATTCATCGTCCTTTAATACTTAGATAATTGTAGAGAAACTAACATACCATTAAGACATAGTCGCTTCGCGGCTAGGGGAAAACAAATAAGACGTTATAATCATACAAAATATTTAATTTGAAATTAATGTGATTTATATGTCTTTTTGTGTATGATTAACAGCGAATCGATGCTTTAAATATTTATAATGAACATTATTCCTTTACAAGACACAATTTTACATAATAATACATTTTAAAATTATTTTAATCTCATGACAAAGAAACTAGTTGTTTTCGAATGGTAAAACTAGTTTATATTTTAGCCTTTCATTAAGTGATAAAGAGGCCAAAAGTTATTTGCTTTATATACCTCTCGCTGAATCTTTGTGTTGATTCACAAAAAAGTACATCAATAAATATTAGGTATCATGTATTTTACAATTGTGTTATGTTATATATATATATATATATATATATATATATATATATATATATATATATATATATATATATATATATATATATATATATATAAAATATGTATTAGCAGGTGAATTTTAAAACAGCAAATCACTTGTTCATTTTCTCAAACAGATTGTTTATTTTTGGGTTGCAGTGTTTTATATGCCTAGAGTTTTCTCATGTGACGTAATGTGGGTATTAAATAGCGAAACTAACAGCAATGTAGCATATGGACATTATAATGACTTTAACTTAAGTTACTGATTTACTGTTTATATCACATATGTTGTTGGCACTGTAGCAATATTTATAACAACAGCTACGATTGTAATGTGTAGCTGTGTTATCGCTATCAAACTGAAAATATCGTACAGAACCATGAATAAAACGGCATCATTTAATGCACAAACCAAACGAGTTAAAGATGTTAAGTCTGTTAAAATAACCCCCTTGCAGTTTGTGCTTGTGTATTATTATTGGTGCTTATTACAACACGCACGTTTAATTATATTCTGCTAGATCAAAGTCTGTTTTCAATAAACTGTGCTTATTTAATAAACTATTAATGTAATGTTTGTAATGTACAGTACAATTATTTACTATTGTGTCACGTCTTTTTTTTTTACTTTGTTGACAATATTTTTTTTTTATGCAACGAGCTGTATAAAATATATTTGAATGTCTTTAGCGTCACTAAAACCACTAAAATATTGGAAATCCTCTTTAAGTCATTTCTTTCTAAAATTTTACAATGGATGAATCGTACAGTCTGTTGCAACTAATGTGTACAGCACAACTATAATATTTAAAATGTTTTATATTGTTATAATGATCATCAACTTCACAATATTGCACAACCATCTGAAGAAAAACAGAGTTATCTAAAAATAAGTTGTAAAATGTATTTATGGACGTTCTACTGGAATAACTCTTTCATAATTTTAGTTTTATTATTATTACAATTCAAAACAAGCATCTTATTAAACGATCAGTGTAAACAATGTATGCAACCTAATATTATTTCTTCCTAAACATTTCGTATCTTTATTCTATAAAAAAATGTGTCTATTAATTACTTTATTCACACTGTTATGAGCACATTTTATTTAACGCGTACAAATATTCTTTGTATGTTATGCATTTATTTCTCAATAGTTCCAACATTATTGTTACAGAGAAACGCTACAAATATAAAAGACATCAAATATGTTAGATATGTCTATTAGTCAAGTGGATTTTTTCTCAAGAGAAATTTTGAATAAACTTCTTAAGTATTTATTTAGTAAATGTATAAGTAACTTTGTGCTTTGCCTAGAAATTAGAATTTTTTTAGATTAGGTATTTTCAACAATCTATATATATAATTCTCTTCCGGCAGACGCTAAAAACAAGCTGTAAGCGCTCTCCCTACCTCCCCACACCTACATGGTCTGGTGAGCTGTGGTTCACGCTAGATTTTTACATTCGTAGAGCCGGGTTTAGTGACGGCTATTATCGGCAGATAGTTTGAAACGACTTTAAACTTAGGGGAGGTAACTAAGAGGAGGCTGCTTTCACGAGGGGGGGGGGGTTGTAGGGTAAGGGTTGGGGGAAAGGAGGGTGGGGGTAGAATCGTCCTTAAAGACCTACTGATAGTGTTTTAAAGCAAATATTTTCAGTGGCAGCATTGGTACTGTCGAATTCACAAATTATGAATTACTGAAAAGTAGAAAATAAAACAACTAAATAGCGGCGTATGATATGCCGCGGGTCGGCTCGTTTATATTATTCTGATTACGTAAGCTTATGCGCACCTCTTAAAGAAAATAAGACTATCTAAAAGCAAAGCATATTTTCTTCCAGAAATTCACAAAGCTTCGCTCCCCCTCACGACCATTTTAATAAGAGTGGCGCCTTTTTCAGAGAATAATGAAATTCAAAGTAAAACAAGTTATTCAACAAACAAATAAAATAATAACAAATACATTACTGAAACTACGAATTAAAAACTGTCATGTTATGTACCCTAAAGATCATGTTTTAAATAACTTAGGCAAGAAGATCTGTATCCTATTTCTTGGCTTAGCCTAATTCTCGGCGAGGCGACAAAGTCTGTCCACTTTAGCGCCAGTACTTCTGCTGTTTGTGCTATTTCTGTTTGATGTAGACCGTCAGCCACCTACAGATCGATCTTAATTCACAAGTGTAGTCTTTCCTTGAGTTATCACACTCAATACGGGTATACCTCTCTTTGACGGGAGGCCTATTAATTTTAGGTTTAAGACCAGTCTAGAAACGTAGGGTAATTTATTGTTTACCTAAAGTGTGCACCGTAGATTAGGATTTTGCTTATCTTCAATTTTTAAATTCTAGCTGGAAGGTAAACTGCAGGTCCTTTGCCTGTCAGCTGATCTAGTACTGTTTCCTAAGGCATCGAGTACAGATGTACACATTTTAGATGGATTGTGTTAAAAAACTCTATGCAACTATATGGTGCAGGGATGGGTGTGTCGTAGAAAGGTGCATACTTGTACAGTAAAAAAAATAATTCAAGAACGTTAGAATGAGTCAAGATGTTCAGCATATACTGACGTTTAACTAAAATAATATTTTAAAAAACTGTGGATAATAGTATAAATGCATACAAAAGATGGATAAACAAACATAAATAAATAATAAATATAGTTGTTTATTTTACAATCAGATTTATAGATTTCGCATCAAGTTTGTTTAGGAAATTTGTTATCAGGTAAATTGTATATAAGTCTAAATAATGTATATAGGGATACTATTTAAAAAAAAAACATTTTGGTTTTCATTTATTAACAGTATTTTAATTACTTTTGTTTTACAACACAAAGAATGTCAAGTATTTTAAATATTTACACTGACCCTATGTTATTAAACAATACATAACTATATGAAATAGAAGTCATTTTTAAGAGGCGTTGTTTTTCTTTTAATTTTTTAAATTATTTTAGCGATATAGTAGAGTGGTACACAATGACTTGAATTACGTGCCCGCTATTGATGAACACAAACAATAAATTAAACGCAATATTACTTTTAACAGAGTTTAAACTTATAAAACAAGAAATCATTCATTTAGCAATTCTTAGATAAAAAATAGCTAACTATTATCCTCATTTATTTCAAGTAGGAAAGTATCTAGCTTTTCAAGATAATGTTGGACTGTTAAAGCAATAGATATCCTCCAAAATTATTAAGGCCATATAGACCTATTTAAATTTCATATTTGCAAATCTTTTTAAGCGATAAACATTGTTTAACATCTTATACATAGTAATAAAAATAATTACATTTTACACGTTCTACTAAAAAATAAAAAAATAAAACAAATTTAGCACAACATAATAATATGATTAACAATATGATTGTTTTGTAAAATAAAATACATTTAAATGAAATTTTTTTAAGAAGTTGGCAACTTTAGCCATTATCTAACGTCTTTAGAATTTTGTGTTTTGTGTACATTGTAATGAATATTGTACAAGGTACTAAATTCTGAATGACCTCGGTACATATCTTAAAGAGACCTCTGCTTAAAAAAATTGCAATTTTGACGGGAGGTTTATTGTGACGAAGAAGTTTGGTGTGTATGTGTGTGATGACGCAAGATTACGTCAGACATGTTAGCAGATATAGGTTAGCAGAAACAGACTATAGGCCTAGTTGGTTGGTTAGAGAGGCCAATGGGCGCACAGGGCTGACCGGTCACGTGGGACGGTCAGCTGACCACTGAAGCGTGGGCCACTGTTAGGCCGGGAGATCATGATTGGCCAGCGAGGGCAGAAGGTGTTAGGAAGCGGTCAGAGACGGTCGTAATATGTAGAGCTAGAGAACGGTAGTTAGTGTTAGGATTGATCATGGGAGTGCGTAGTTAGTGGTATAGTGAACAGTCAGTAGCAGAAGTAAATAGTAGAGAGTATAGCTAGTTAGGTAGAACATGATTATATACATATGAATAAAGAACTTTGTATTTGGAACTTGAACTGTGTGTTATTGGATTCATTCGTGACGCCCTCCTAAAAATCCCCACCCTCACAACTGGTGGAGCGCGGGTCGAGTACAGGAAAGACTATATATCGGGTTACTCATGACGGAGTACATCTGGTGTACAGCTTTCTTCAACCGGAACGAGTTTGGATTAACAACACAAGGAAACAGTCAACATGTCCAAAAAGATAAGTACCTTCAAAAATTGTTTTAAACGTTTGGGTTTAGACTCGTGCTGGATATTTGGTGCCAGCGGATTTTCTGCCTCTTTCTTATCTATTTCTTCAACCACACTACCTTTAAAAATGCCTCCACTGTACGAAGTGGTCCCAAAAACTGAGCCCAAGTCAGGCCTAAAAGAGTCAGGTAGAATTGATGACTCGTTGCTAGATATAAATGTTCAGAATACAGTCAATGTGAAACACAATTCAAGAAGTATTGAGGATCCAGATGTTCTGGATGAAGTTATTGTTAGGCTTGGACAATACAAGACAACAAAAGATGTGGACTGGTTATTGACTGTTAAAAAGATTGATGTAAGAACTTTTGATGACTCAGATGCTTTGGAAGATTTGATTAATAGACTTGTAGATTACAAGGTAACCAAGGATCCAGACTGCTTGTTAAATGAAGAAGAATACGATGCAAAGAAAGATGCCGAGTTAGCAAAGAAACTTGAAATAATGATCGCCGAAATTCTGTTGGCAAGAGCAGAGAAACAAAGAGAAGAAGAAACATATATTGCCGGAATTAAAGAAGAAACAGAGAGAATTCGTAAAGAAAGAGAAAAAAGGAGAGAACTTCGCCAAGCCAAACAAGAAACGGTGCAAAGTTTAGATACAAATAATAACAACCAGATAGCCGAAACAACATTTTACTATTCCTACGACTCAGATTCAGATGACACGTCCAGTGAAGTAAGCGAAGTACCTACTACAAAAAATGAAACACCACATACACTCCAAAAACATAATACGGCAAATCACACCATTCAGATTAACTACAGTCAACAAAAACACAATTACAGTGTCAGATGCTACTATTGTAATAGAACAGGCCACAAACAAATAAATTGCAGAATACGATATTATGATAGACGCCAACAAGATGTACAACACAACAGAACACAATATAGACAGATTAATAGAATAGCATTTAAGTCATCGTTTACAGAAACCAGTAAAAGAACAAACACATTTACGCCAAAAGTCAATAACAAATACGCCACAGCAATTAGGGATACACACTGCTCCACAGTGGCAGTACGTAACACATTCGTACAACGCCACCAATACACAGGCAGAACACAACGTGTTCACAGTTCAAGAGGCAGCACATATGTTTGGCCAACAGCCATAGTCACCATAGCCACACCCTCAGCGTGTAAAACAATTGAAGCAGCTGTTTTTAAAAACGGTCCATACGATGTGATATTAGGAAATATTAGAGGTGTGAAACAATTTAGAGTTGAAACTCGAGTGAACTACTTGGAACAACTAAGCCAACAACGCTCATCTTCAAGGAACGGACCTTACCAGAGACCACAGCGAACTAATAAAGAATTCAATCAAGCCGGTCATACACAGAGAAACAACCCTTCACAAAACCATAACCAACCAGTTGAAAGAATCCACCTACTAAACACATCAAGCTCGTTACCAACATTTAAGTCTAAAGTAAACGGACAGATAGCAAACGCAATCCGAGACACTGGTTGTTCAACAATAGCAGTAAAAGCCAAATTCGTTAAAACATGCCAATATACAGGCCAATATGTAAATGTGGAATTATTCGGCGGTATAATCGCAGAATACAAAACGGCATTGATCAATATTCAAACCCCATATCTAACTAGTCGTGTAATTGCTGTGGTCACTGACAATGGATCATATGATCTGATCATCGGAAACATAGTGAGCAACGAAACTATTTCCCAGTGGAAATCGACAATTGGGTACAAAGGGAAATAATTCAGATGGTCGAAACAAGAGCACAAGCAAGAAAAGCAAGAGAAAGCAACAAAAGTCATGAACCAACCGTCGACCTAAGTAGTCATCAAGCAGAAGACCAACAGAACAATGCCATGGATAATACTGAGGCCAAAAACATTTGGGAACCAGAAAAATTTCAGTTAGCACAACAAGAAGACCCGTCACTAGAAAAGATATTTAGACTCGCCCGTAAACACTCAATCACTACATCGAGGTCATCAGAACACTCTTTCTTTATTAAGAATAACACGCTTCAAAGAAAATATAAAAGCAAAGGACAAGAAATAAACCAATTAGTAATCCCACAGAAATACAGACCACAAATTCTACACCATGCACACGACCTTACACTTGCAGGACACATGGGAAGAAAGAAAACAAAACAAAGAATTGAAACTACCTTCTACTGGCCGGGCATGGACAAAGACATCTCACAGTACGTGAAGTCATGTCAGACATGCAGGAATAGAGATACCACTAGACCACCCCAAGCCCCATTACAAACCACTGATTTAGCTAACAGACCATTCGAAAAAATAGCGATAGATATCATAGGACCACTGCCTACCCCACCAAAACGTGGTAACAGATACATCCTCACAATAGTCGACTTTGCAACACGTTGGCCAGAAGCCTTCCCACTAAAGACGATAACATCTGAGGATATAGCAGGCGCCCTACTTACGTTCTTCTCAAGAACCGGGTTCCCGGACACCATACTGTCAGATCGGGGCACACAATTTACCTCCGACTTAACGAGACAACTCACGAGCGTGCTGGGGATTAAGCAAGCATTCACGACGCCCTATCACCTTCAAAGCAATGGCGTGTGTGAACGACTAAACGGCACCATTAAATCGTTACTCGACAAAGTCTCCAAAGACAATCCAGAAAACTGGGATACCATGCTACCATGTATCCTATTCGCCTACCGAGAAATACCTCATTCTTCTACTGGATTTTCTCCATTCGAACTCGTCTACGGCGCCAACCCTAAAGGCCCCATGGATATACTCAGGACACTGCTCTACAAACAGAACATAGAACAAGAAACCAGAACAACATATGAAGCCATTGTCAATCTTAGAGAAAATATAATCAATGCATGCCAGGAAGCAAAGCTCGCGCTGCAAGAAAAGGGAGAAATAGCAAGACACAGGGTGAACAGGAATAGAAAGCTACGCCAGTTCACAGTAGGGGAACAGGTCAGAATACTGTTACCTTCTAAGCACAACAAATTACAGCTTGCATGGCAGGGTCCATTCACAATCACAGCCAAAATTTCAAATGTAGATTACCAAGTCGAAATAAAAGGGAAGAAAAAAACGTTTCACACAAATATATTGAGCCCGTACACCTTAAGACCAGAAGAGCTTGAAATTAAACAAACGGCAACAATAAACTGCGCAGAGTTACACGAAGATGACACAGACTCGATCGGCAAAATATACACATTACCTACTAGCAAGGAAACATGGCAAGATATCAAAATCGGCAGAATGCCGCCAGAAATCGAAAAACAAATCAAGGAAATATTAGAAAACTTTAAAGAGGTACTGTCCCCACAACCTGGTAAAACAGATGCAATCGTCCATGATATTAAGTTGACTTCACTTAGAGCAACCAAAATGCCCGCATACAACATTCCCATACATCACAGAGAAAACGTACAAAACCAAATCCAGGAATTATTACAAGCTGGAATAATAGAACATTCCAACTCCTCATATGCTGCACCTATCGTATTGGTAAAGAAAAAATCCCACGACCTTAGACTGTGTATTGATTACAGACAACTGAACAGCATTACAATACCAAATGCCAAATCCAGAAGACTTATTCGCTAAACTTAAGCAGGCTAAATACTTTACAAAGCTTGACTTATCCAGGGGTTATTAGCAGATACCAATAAAAGAAGATGTGAGACACCTAACAGCCTTTATAACACCATTTGGCTTGTTCCAGTGGAAGTACATGAGTTTCGGGCTAATGAACGCACCGGCTACCTTCAACAGACTCATGCGAAAAATACTACAAGGTCGAGACGACCTCATATCCTACTTAGATGACATACGTCTGTTCCACAACACCTTGCAAGAGCATGTGAGAGGACTGGAAACACTGCTGGAAATACTAAAGCAGCATGGACTAACTGCTAAACCTAGCAAAATAGAAATAGGAATGGAAGAGATAGAATTTTTAGGTCACTCCATTTCACAAGGTCAACAAAAGCCACTCCAACCTACAGTGAATAAAATACTGGACATAAACGTACCGACATAAATTAAAGAGGTCCGTAGCTTGATCGGTCTGTGTAACTACTATAGGAAGTTTGTACCCAATTTCGCCACCATCATAGAGCCACTAACAAATTTAACAAGAACGGACAAAAAGAATAAGAAACGACTGTGGACAGAAAAATGTGAAACAACACTAAACAGAGTAAAACAAGCATTCGCATCGGAACCTATTCTCAGATTACCAAATACAGATCAACCCTTTATCCTCTGCACGGATGCCTCTTCGGTCGGTATAGGTGCATGTCTGTTACAAGAAGTTAACAATGAATTACACCCAGTTCAATACATTAGCCGAAAATTGTTGTCAGCTGAGAAAAACTACGCAGTCATTGAGAAAGAATGTCTGGCCATAGTCTGGGCCATAAACAAGTTTGCCAGATACCTGGCCGGTGCACACTTCACTTTACAGACCGACCACGCGCCCCTACAAGCACTAAAAATCAAAGAAGCTGTCAAACGCAAGATTGGTACGCTGGGCACTGAGCTTACAAGATTATCAATTTGACATTGTTCCTATCCCCGGCACACAAAACGTGTTGGCCGACACGCTGTCACGCAACTAGAACATAAGTCATACAACTCTGATCATCAAGAATGTTAGGAATTTAAGTCGCCGAGAATTCGGCGTGAAGTAAAAGTCAGAACTGAAGTCAAAGAAGTCATTTAGAGTCAATCGAGGTCAGTCAGCGATGTTTATGAAGTTGGTGATGTCGTTGAAACCTTTGAAGTCAAAGTTAAAGTCTTTGAAGTCATATTGAAGTTGTTGAAGTCAAAGTGAAGTATTTGAAGTCATATTGAAGTTGTTGAAGTCAAGGAAAAGTCATTGGAGTCAAAGTGAAGACGTTTAAGTCGTCGAAGTTTAAGTCAGTCAGTGAAGTCTTTTAAGTTGAAATGAAGTCAAAGTCAGTGAAATAAGTCGTAAATTGAAGTCAGTGAAGTTACTGAAGTCAGTTAAAGTGAAATAAGTCAAGCTACTGAAGTCAAAAGTGAAGTCAGTTAATTATTCAAGCCAGCCAGTTTAAGTCAAGTCAGAAGTCAGATAGTGAGAGCTGCTCCACTATATGATTACGTGTTGAAATATTGATTTGAAATGGCAGAATATTATTGATATACACTCACATGTCTATTTTTTTTGTGAAGCTATTTCTAAGCTCTGGTAGTGTTTACGTCTATTGAGTTTATTAGGCTTTACAGATTGTTGTTAGATTAGAGTGTACTGATTTTTTTTTGGTTATGTTGTAATGTTATTTTCTTAATGTTTTTTTATGCCGCCAGACAAATGTTCATCACGTATAAATTTGGGATTGAGTTTTTTTAATGGAAGGTACCTCTGTCTGAATACTTGTCTGCGCGGGCACTAAATTGTTCACGTAAAACCATTGCTCATAGTCTCGAAATACCATTTTCAGACCCACCAACGCTTATCCAGAATGAGACGAGATGAAGCAGACACTTCAAAGAATGCCGCCACTTGAAGCTTTGATCAGGTTGAGTTACCTGGACAGCGAACAGCCTGCTGGACGTGAATTGCCCTGGTCAAAACAGCGGACGCATCGCCACCGCTTCGCCCCCGCACTGGGGTTGAATAACAGACCGCCAGCTACGTACACCTACGTCGGCACATACAAAGGGTAGACGACCCATCGTCCAAGTTCCCAGCGTCGGAATGTTACGTCATTGTTCGCCACGCACCAGACAGCTCCAGTTCATCGTATAACCACTCTACGTGGACGTCTCAACCAGCGTTGAGTTTGTTGCGTCATCACATTGACCAACGAAAGTTACGCCTACACCGGCCTCACGGGAATTTACATCAAAACTCGCCACAACCCACCCACCACAGAGGAACGCCAGCAATTACATAACACGTACACATACACTTACACTGCTCGCAGAGCCCGTTCAACCAGTTACACATTCTACTAAGATTAGCTCAAGGCCAGTACACGACAACCTAGCCAGAACTGAGTTACACATGATTGAATTCACACATACCATAACATAGACATACATTAGCAAGCAGAGACACCAGTCACACCACAAGATTTCAGGAACTAGAACAATGACATTTCTTTCAAGAACACAGACACAAGAGTTTATGTTTTTGTAAACTGTGCTGTCCCATTTTTTTTTATTGATGTTAGGGATAGAATAGAGTAGCAAGATAGATAGTTGTTAATGTATTAGATTAGTAGTAGACGCTGAAAAATATAATTTGTCAGCTACAGAAAGGGAGGGAGATATGTGATGACGCAAGATTACGTCAGACATGTTAGCAGATATAGGTTAGCAGAAACAGACTATAGGCCTAGTTGGTTGGTTAGAGAGGCCAATGGGCGCACAGGGCTGACCGGTCACGTGGGACGGTCAGCTGACCACTGAAGCGTGGGCCACTGTTAGGCCGGGAGATCATGATTGGCCAGCGAGGGCAGAAGGTGTTAGGAAGCGGTCAGAGACGGTCGTAATATGTAGAGCTAGAGAACGGTAGTTAGTGTTAGGATTGATCATGGGAGTGCGTAGTTAGTGGTATAGTGAACAGTCAGTAGCAGAAGTAAATAGTAGAGAGTATAGCTAGTTAGGTAGAACATGATTATATACATATGAATAAAGAACTTTGTATTTGGAACTTGAACTGTGTGTTATTGGATTCATTCGTGACGCCCTCCTAAAAATCCCCACCCTCACAATGTGTAAAAGTAAAAAGCGTTTTAAAAAATTAAAATAAGTTTATTAATATTTTTGGCAAATATTTATGAAAGTGAAACCAATAAATATTTTTTTAGCACTTGAATACTTTTTTGTAATTTTTAACAAATTTTGGGCTCATTGTGAAATATATTATAAAATTAACAGTAGCGTTTATTTGATAAATTAATTTAATGAAATCTTCTATAAACCATTTCGTATTAAAGGAAAGCCAACTATTTATTTGCGATGCAAGTAACAAATTGTATGTGTTTGTTGGTATTAAGACTAAAACAATCGCACACAAACAAATTGTTAGTGTTATTTTTATTTTTATCATATCCTTTGTTCGTTTGGATTGTTTGTACGATAAGGACTTTTTATTTATATTTATGCGTGATGCTGAAAGTTTTATAATTATAGAAAAAGTGCTTAAAGGTATCACCACGGTTGGAATGATAACCGCCAACGGTCCAATTATTGCAGCATTGTATACATTATACAAATTTAAATGGTATTTCAAAAATATACCGTAGTCTAAACTCTGTAAAGTCATGTTTAATTCACTATAGTAGATTGGAATTACTGTGTACATAAAAGCACGTGGAACATACATTATTGCTGAAAACGAACAAATAAAAATAACGATGAACTTTATACGAAATGTTGTAAGCAGTCTTGTGGCAGAAAAAGGAAATACTACAGCTATCATTCTCTCCACAGCTATTAGAGTTGCCATCTGAGCACTAAAGCAAACTGCCTACTGGTTCCACCCAAGCATATATGCAGAAAAGTATACACGCGATCCGTATGCTGCAAGTCTATCGAATCTGTTTATAATGTATTCTTGTTGATACCAAAGCTGCGTCAACGAGAAAAAAAGATCGGACACTGCCAAAGCTGTTAAAATAATGTTGGTTGTTTCCTTAAAGCCATTGCGTACCAAAATTATGATATTTAGGCTATTGCCAAGAATACCAATCACACAAATAACCGGAATAACGATACAGTGTATAATAATATTGCTAAAGTTTAAGACTTCATCTGAAATATCCAGAATTATTTCTGAACTTGTATTGTTTATTTTCTGCATCTTTATAGCTACACTCTTATAAAAATAAACTGAATGAACGCAAAAACTCTAAATTAAGATGTCACACTTTGGTGTCGTATATTTTTAAATATAAATATTTAATTAGTATAACATTTTACAACCAACGTTTGTTAAATATTATTGCTGTCAGAGAAATTTTCTTTAAACAAAAGAGTGTGAACTTGGTGTCGCATTTTACAATAGATATGTTTGACTGTAAATCTTCTTCGGGCTGACGTTATGCTTTGGGTAATACACTGTTCTATTCCTCGTTTTACCCAATGTTATATTAAACATTTGACATAATAAGAAACTATTTATTGATCTATCCTTTAAAGTATAGAGTGAAGCGATAAATATTACCGGTTATTTTTATATGTTTATAGCAGGGGTCTCCAAACTCATCCGGCCCGCGGAGATCTTTTTGTCCACGGAAAAACCGTTTGTTGGTGATGGCTGAGGAACTTTGTCCAGAAAAATCAAAGACATGCTTGAAAGAAACTGGCACCCGAACTGAAATTTTATAGTTAATGCGGCCCTAGGACAATGCATCACATGAAGTTATTTTCTTCTTTTTTATGCTAGATCTTGTTAGCTTTATTAAAATTAGAGATGTGCTTAAAGTAATACTGTAGATAGGGAAAATAACTGCAACGATATTCAAAATTTATTTGCTATATACAAGAATAAAAATAATCGCTTTTGCCAAAATCTGATTAGCGAATGACTAGTACGGTGTTTTTTATTATACTAAATTTATTCCCATGACAACTTGCACATAAAAGCTCGCGGAATGTAAAGTATTCCATCGATAACAAATATAGCAGTAACTGCACATTGTATTCTGTATGTCGTTAAAATAGTTGTTGCAAAAAATGGAAAACACACCGCTATTATTCTTTCTGTTGCTATAAGGGTCACAATGTGTACGCTAATACACACAGCATATTGGTTCCATCCCAACACATGTGCTTGGAAATAACTATTCAAGGCAATAGCAGTTTCCACATTAAAGTCTCCAGCTATGAGGGACATCTGGTTGTATAATAAAGTAACAGAGAAAAACAAATTAGATGCAGCCAACGATGTAAGAATAATATTCGTTGACTCGTTAAGTCTATTGTGAATTAAAACTTTGATGGTGACGATATTCCCAAAAATTCCAAATAAACAAACAGACGGAGTCAAATTAAAGTTTAAAACAAATCTGATGATTACTGCTACATCGTAGGAAATATCACAACCCGAAGAACTTCGTGTTTCTGTCGAACTCTCATTTAAATGTGGAGCTACACTGGTTCCTAAGCCACAGTGTTATTTTATGTATATAAGTTTGACGGCGAGATGGTTTAGCCAAGCACTTGATGACTTAACAAAAATGTATCGGGATCAAATCACCGGATCGAACCAGTGCTACGTTTTAAGTACACCCATCGTAAGTTAACCAATAATAACAACACCATATATGCTGTGGTCACATAACAATGTTAACTCTTATACATCAGCTTTTTTTACTTTATTTTAGCAAACACAATTAGAAATTAAAACACGATCTTTAGAATTTAATCAAAGTAAAAAAAATCGGAACAACGGATTGTCTTTTTAAAGCTGCTCGTATAAATCTTAATCTTAACACTACAACTAGCTTTTGTACTGTATTTGTAATGCCAACATAAGTTTAAAAAATATATTTATATCATTTATTTGACTAGATACAATCCATACGCACTATTTGAAATGTCTTTATAAAAAATGTCATGAAGCGGTGGAGCTAACCTAAAAGTCGAGTTTGAATCTGTGTTCAAGTCACTCAAACGGGCGTGAATCCACCCAGCTCTATTAGGTACTTAGTTTACCTTAGAAAAAGTAAAGAAGCCTGGCCATATTGTTGACCAGATTATAATATGCCCAGGTCAAGAAAAACATGAAATTTACTTTATCTGCGTACTGGATCGCTACGTATAAAGAGGAATCTTCATTGATACACAATAGTGCAACACCAGTAAATGAAGTTGTTTATGTGCTTGCAATGATTACGTGCTTGCGACGATTAAAAAAGAAAAAAAAAATTATAAACCGCCGAAAAAAAAAGGTATTGATTGATAAATCTGTAAAGCCATTTCTAATGTTTATTTTTATTTTGCATTTGACGAATAAAAATTCAGCCCTTTCCATAAATCACTAATAACCAGTTTGTCTTTAACTAAATAGTGTATATAATGTAACTTAAAACGATACTTTGTCCTTTGTAGCGAAAAAAATTACAAAACTTGTTGTCCTATAATCAGTAGATAAATGTATAGGCACGAGCATACCTTCAAAACATAGTCATTAGACCTTTAGAGGAAAACAAAACAAATATGACATATTAATCATACTAAACATTTAATTCTAAATTAATGTATATTATGTCTTTTAATGTATTATTAATGACGAATTAATGTTTTTAATGAGTTATCATAAACACTATCCCTTTACAAAATTATCCTTTCGGAATATTTTATTTTTATGATAAAGAAAATATTTGTTTCGGATAGAAAAACTATTTATTATTTTAGCTTTTCATTAAATAATAGATAGTGAATTACTCGAACACTCTCTGAATCTGTGTTGATTTTAAAAATGTTAACATGTCATACAATACACAGTAGGTAACATGTATTTTACAACAAAACCATTAGCTTTTTATCCAGTGCGATTTGATCTGATTGAACTATGTTATATATCAGTGTATGTCTGCCTGTCTGTTTGTCTTTCATGCGTCACTACACCTTTCACCAGATCGTCAATAAAATTTGGTAAGCGGTTGAGTATATTCTTGTGCAGGTTTCTGCGTGAAGAAGGGACATTTTTTTCCAAAAGCGGTTTCATGAAATAGAACGGAAAATTCTTCATATACAATGTTAATGATGTGTTTATAGTAACGTAGATGTAAAATCAATTAAAATATATTATTCTTATAATAGTTTAAATGGACATTATAATATTAAAGCCTGAATTAATTCCTACTATTTGTTTTACTGATACAATAAATTTACTTTAACATTTTTTCAGTTTTCTTCATTTTTTTTTTAAATTGACAAACAGTTCTTATAACACAAAGATCGAATCTTATTAGTCAGTGAAAAATAATGAGTTGATTTTTCCCAACAGTGAAACAAAAAGACGATCTAATAATGTTTTTCTCTTAAACGGAGTATAGATAGACGATTATATTTAACGGTAATGCAAATAATATAAGTCTAGATTTTTGTTAAATCTCGAATTGAAAAAACTTTGTTTTTTAACCGTGTTTGTTAGTCGGTATGTGAACACGATAACCCGTTTAAGTTAAGTTGACGAAGTTTCAAATGAAAGTATGATATTGAATAATGAAAGTATTATATTCAAATTATATTTAAACTGTTAATAGATTTCTGTTAACCGGAAGTGACCTTTACTTTATTTCCGATCTCTCTAACGCCAAAAACTTGAGTAGCATTCTTTAGGTAAATGGGATTTCTTATTTAAGTATGTGATTGCATTCGCAAGTTTCTGTTAGCTTTTGAATGAATCCATTGTACCGGAAAATGTATTTTACTATATTGTCTTGGAAATACAATACCTTGAGTAATGTTTTAGTTAGGTAAAAAAAAAACTAATATAGAAGTATTTGATTCTATTCTTATATAACTATTACGTGGTACATTATTTTATTTCAGTTTTCTTAAATACCGATTACTTAAGTACAGTTTCAACTAGTAGCATACAATTGCACATGTATAAGTTAACCCCTATACGTAGATTGCTAACATATTTTAAGAGATTTCCGATAAACGGTACTTTTATATGATTTTCCACAAACGTTTTTGATTTTTGATAAATTTACACATTAGCTCATATAGTATATTTTATGTGGTATTATCACATCTATATTTATATAGCCCGATTCCACTGTAAGTTCAATCCCAACTCTAACAACTGGTATACAAATATATACTAGATAATTTAGTGGAGATCACTTCCGCTTTATTTTAAAACCTGACAAAGTATTAATTAAGTGAAAGGTTTATAATACATTTAAGCGGAACCCATTTATCAAATTACATTACATCGGAATTGTCATTTGTAAACAAATGTATCAATTCTATAAAAATTGAATGTATACAATTGTACATTTTAACCAATTTCATTTAATCACCAAAAAAACTGATTGTTTACTTAATGTATATATTTTCTATTTCAATTGCAAATATTTTCTTTCAGCGCGTGATTTTACACAGCTGCCATGGCAAGTGCAAATGCAAATGCAAATCAAAGTTTGAAAATAGTCACCCATAATTTATCAGATGCTCAGGTGTTAGATATTCCAGATGACATATTTGACGCATTGTCTATATTTATAAACTGCTTTTTAATACACATTATGTGTTTATTTGGAATTCTGGGAAACGTGCTCACCATTATAATTTTATTTTACAATGGATTTAAGACATCAACAAACGTTGCACTTTGTGCATTGGCTGTGTCTGATTTGTTTTATTCCATCACACAGTTAATATACCGAGTTCCAGCTATAATCATCAATTTCAACTACGAAATGGCGTATGATGTTTTCTCGTACTTTATGGTGTATGTGTATATATGGAACCAGTGCTCAGTTAGCATCAGCATAGAAGTAGTTGCAATCATATCATTGGAAAGGATGATTGCTGTGTGGCTCCCATTTAAAGTTTCAAGACTGATATCACCAAACCGAATGATCGGCCTTACTGTTGTAATAATTATTATCATAATACCATTGTATGTTCCAAGTGCACTGATACTTTCTATAGTTAAAATACCTTATGGAACGAATAAAACATTAACCTTGTATCAACAAAATTCTTTTTTTTTCCACAATCTGGAAATTTTGGAAATCTATCGTCAATTTATTTTACCTCTCTCAAATGCTGCTACACCTACACTTGTGATCGTGGTGTGCTCTGTAATGATAGTAGTTAGACTATCATTGTCATCAAAAAACATTAAGAAAATATCATCTTCATCTGAGAAAAGAGTGAAAGATTTCAGATCCATAAAAATTACATTAACGCTTTGTTTTAGTATAGTAATTTTAGTGTTGATTCCATCCAATACAATTGACTTATACTTAACATATACTGTTAATAAACCTTTTAGTAGCAAAGTCATAGCGCTAATTTATTCTTTACTGCAAATTATTTCCCAATTAAATGCTTCAATCAATTTTATCATTTACGTCACCTTCAATTCAAAGTTTTCTAAAACGTATAAAAAACTTTTTCGCACGTGCTAATTAAACTACAAATTAATCAGCTGTAACATTAGATAATCCAGTTTAAATTTGTATTTCTTTGTTAACAACGTATTAATCAAAACGTGTAACCTCTCTGATAATACTTTTACATCTATTTATTGTCACCTGCTCCATGTAATATGTTCTTACAAATGAAGTCCAAGTCTGTACATTATAAGGCTCACAATTTCGTTTGTAACTCTAAAAAATTATATTTTACATATACTTTTTGAAATTCCTGAATTATTAACAATGTTTGTATCGCAGATTAGAAGTAAACTACTTAAAATGTGACTGTAAACTGTTTAAATTGTGTAACAATACATATACTATATTGTGCAATTAGGTAGTTTTTATTTCGTTTGTTGCTGTTTACACGTTCGATATTATTATCGTCAGTTTTAAAATGACACAAGAGCTAAGAATGTATAAACAATGTGGCAAAAATAAAACCAGTTGACGTTTTACTTCGTAAGTTGGATTACTTGCGTATTTTCACTAGCATTCGTTTACTTGTTGGTAAACCGTTTTTCATTTAACATACGCACACACACTGACTGCTACAAATATATATATACATACATATATATATATATATATATATATATATATATATATATATATATATATATATATATATATATATACATATATATATATATATATATATATATATATATATATATATATATATAAGTTAAATGAGCGTGCATATGGCGAAACGATATTTGGTAATAACACATGCTGCTTTGGTGTTTTAATTGTGATGCGACATGAAAAACTGTGCACAATTATTCTAGGCTACACTTTTAAAAGGTACAATTTGAATAAAATCATAATTCAATATGATTATATAATTAAAAATATAGATTGAACTATTTATTGTAAATGCGAAAATTCATACACATCTGAACTCACCATTTTGTTTTACTTACATATATTAATTAGAAATTATCTTTCGTTTACATACATAGATTTTATACACATTAAAAAAAAATTATAATAAACGATAACATCAATGCAGTTTGCAAAAAACGTATACAGCAGATAGATACATAAAACAAATACAGAAAAACATAGATTAAAGAAATACTTTAAACTTGATTAAGGTAATATGGACACAAAATTAAAACGAACATTGTACGATACACTGAAAATCTCAAAAATACGTATAATTGTATTCACTACTTTTTGTTAACACAAATTTGGTATTTGTTTATTTTTCTGTCGAATAATCTTTTTTTAATATAAGGTAAACTTCCAGGTTTAAAACTCATACTAATATAATCCTACCTACTTGCAAAAGAGCGAAGTTTTATAAGTTTTAGCAAACTTAGGGCTTAAGATAACGTATATTACAAAGTTGGCTGATGCGTTTATCTGTAGGACAAACACAATTAAGTAATTGACCAGCATACGGCAGTAAAACGAAAACAAATTTTCATCGCCTAAAATATAATTTAGGATGTTAGCTGGAAAAAGATTGAATATTAAAACACACAAGCAAACAGTGAGAGTTACTTTAATGGAATTTACATTTTTCACCCTTTTAGACTGTACTTCGGATGAAGCCACTGTTATGATGCATGTTTGACTAGGGCAATGGGTGCGCATGATTGATGGTGCGGCCGTATATTGAACGAGTGAGTGTGTGACGCGGTACGCAAGAAAGTGACGTTTTAGTGTGAGTTCGTTGTTGCCAGGGAAGAAGATTGAAGTTAGTCTTGTCCGTGTTATGTTAGAGTTAGGTTGTCTAGTTGTAGTATCGTTTATCCAAGCTGTCCGATGTCCATTTCTTATTGTGCAATAAATAGAGTTAGTAACCGATGTCATTCTGTGAAATCCTTCGTAAGCGTTGATGTCGTCGTGTCTCAAGATATACTGTAGCATAGCTAAACATAATCAAATGGTAGTGATATGGAAAGATGGTATTGGATCAGGTAGTTGTACCCTCTCACTGCATAACTGTGGTACACATATAGAACGCAGCAGTTATAACATGGTGGAGCAGCGGGGTAACATGAAGCAGCATAACAACGTGAAGCAGCTAGAACAGCTTGAAGAAGTATAACAAGGTGAAGTAGCTTGAAAGCAC
This sequence comes from Physella acuta, assembly GCF_028476545.2. Lineage (NCBI taxonomy): Eukaryota > Metazoa > Mollusca > Gastropoda > Physidae > Physella > Physella acuta. The sequence goes on along the minus strand of NW_026731670.1, from coordinate 1,486,299 downwards.
TTGAAAGCTAGTCGGCGGATATCACATCTAGTCAGAAAACGCTATCACTGTCTAATCGTACGGATTATGTCTCTGTGATATATGAACTGTTATTGTGAAAACCGTGTGTGAAGATCCCAGCGTGAAAACCCATGTTGAAGACTCGTGTGTGAAGACTCGTGCTAATAAGACTCGTGTGTGAAGACCCGTGCTAAGAAGACTCGTTTGTGAAGACCATGCTAAGAAGACCCGTGTTTGAAGACATATGTATGAAGACCAGTTCTAAGAAGACCCGTGCTCTGATGACCCATGCCGTTATGACCCGTGTTGTGAGGACCCTGACGTGAATACCGTGCTGGGAGGATCTGTGTTGTGAAGGACAAGGGGATCTGTGTGGGAAGTGTGTGTTGTGTGATGAAGCCGACGATGATGCCCAAGTTCTGCAAATTAGATAAGTAGTACCTCTTCATATATTTTTAAAGTAGTAGGCATGTACATTTTTTTTTTCTATTACGTCTTAGTGGAAAAAAAATATAGTGATTAAGCAGGGGCTGTAGGTATTGTGAGCCATTGCTGTGTTATGCTAATGAGGGTTGTTGTATGATAAGTAAGAGATCAGTATTAGTGATAATTGTTATTGTTATAGTTAATGTAGACACGCCGGTTTGAGGGCGGTGTTATGTTGTTGACAAGATGATGTCACTATGATCTGGATTTGATTTATTATAATAATATGATTTTCAATTTATGATATGTGATGATATGTTATCCTATGAGGTTTGTTTTCTTAGCGTAAGGAACCCAGTAGATTAGGATAATGTTGTTTAATGATAATTTGGTGTCGTCACCCGGCCAGCAGGGGTATAGTTCTTTGGTCGGTTGCTTCATCGGTAGTTAGTTGATTTCAAGACTGAGGATGCAGTCAGATTTTTTTTTTTGTGTGGGTAGCTCGAGGATGTACCGAGTACCTGGACATGGATTTAAGGGTTCTAGGGAAAATATTCCTCTATGTGATATCGTATTTGATTACTGAAGATGTGAAGAATTATTATTGGTGTATGTCATTGTAACATGAGATGAATAACATGCAGGTGATATAGTGATTATGAAATTTGATGTGGTTACTTAATTACTTAGTACTAAATTAACGCGTGAGATGTGATTTATTATATAAATAATGTAGCGTAGTTAACAGAAGAGGTACTACATTAGATTAAGTCTAATACATTAGGTTAGAGAGACTATGTTAGATAATGATAACCGAGTAGTAGTGACATGTTGTTTTCCGTTAGAAATAATTTCTTTTCAGTACAACTGAGGTGATGTTTGGGTCGACATTGTATGGAATCATGGCCTTTACGTGAAGTGTGATTGTAGGATGTGTACCCAACTGGTGATCTGAGATGTATACTTTGCAGAATCGTCAAAATATGTTTGTGCGCGCGGAGACATGAACTGAACTGGAACTTCAAGAAATAGTTAAAATTGTTTAGCCTTTAAGGTCTATGTGTGAAAGCTACTATAGTTGCTATTGTTAGGTAAAACATAATGTTGTATTATTGAAGTAATAAATAAAGCTAATGTGATTAGCTTAAAGGGAGAGGGGGGTAATGTTATGATGCATGTTTGACTAGGGCAATGGGTGCGCATGATTGATGGTGCGGCCGTATATTGAACGAGTGAGTGTGTGACGCGGTACGCAAGAAAGTGACGTTTTAGTGTGAGTTCGTTGTTGCCAGGGAAGAAGATTGAAGTTAGTCTTGTCCGTGTTATGTTAGAATTAGGTTGTCTAGTTGTAGTATCGTATATCCAAGCTGTCCGATGTCCATTTCTTATTGTGCAATAAATAGAGTTAGTAACCGATGCCATTCTGTGAAATCCTTCGTAAGCGTTGATGTCGTCGTGTCTCAAGATATACTGTAGCATAGCTAAACATATTCAAATGGTAGTGATATGGAAAGATGGTATTGGATCAGGTAGTTGTACCCTCTCACTGCATAACTGTGGTACACATATAGAACTCAGCAGTTATAACAGCCACTTTCTTTATTTTTTTGTAAGAAAGTGTTAACTTCATAATTATCATCACAGTGCATATAAGTATTATAATAGCTGGAATGAAAACTGCAATTGATAGTGTAATCCCATGGCTGTAAATACTATATCCATTACTAAAATATAAATAAGTTTCATACAATGTAATGATTGTAGTATTAGCTCTCCTATTAAACGCCGATGTTATACTATACTCAAAAGATCTAGGAATATAAAATATCCCGACACACATATATTAAGAAATAATTGAGATTTTTATTCTGGATGGCGGTAAAAGTAATTTTACACGGAATGGAAAACACACAGCAACCGTCCTTTCTATAGCTATTAGTGTCACCATATGAACACTGATGCATACAGCACATTGGTTCCATACCAGTAAGTACGCGCAGTAGTAGCCGTAAATAGCGGCAGAAAACTTTAACGAATATAAACCGACAATTTCAGCAAAAGTATACACAGTTTGGGTTGCAGAAAAAAAACAGGTCAGACACAGCAAGTGCTGTTAAAATAATGTTTGTCGATTCATTCAGACAATTGTAGGTTAAAACTATAATTGTTGCAACGTTTCCAAAAATTCCAAAAAGAGAAACAATAGGAATCAAAATACAATTCACAATTAAATTTGCGGAAACCATAAACTCATAAGAAAAATTGCATAGCGAGATTGTAGCAGGTTGTGAAAGGCTTAATTTTGTTATTTTTGATGCATTTAAATATGCCATAATTATTTTTTGCATGAATCTGTTTGATAAAATGAATATTGATTATAATTGAATCGGTTAACTCTATTTTTTTTAAATGACGCAATAAAAGATGTTAAACACGATAGATTTAGTAGTTTTGTTGTCTACCTTCACGCAAAACAATATTTGCATGTATTTGAGCGATTTGTATGTAAGTGTTTTACGTACTAGTGTCACAACACGTTAAGTAAGAGATTTGTATTTACTCACACACACTTAATTTAAGGTAACACACTATTAACTTTATGAACGATAATTATTCTCTGTGAAATACAAATAAAAGGCTTAAAAAAAGGCTATTATTAAAGTTTATTATCTACTCGGAAATACGGTGGATGAGATTAGAGGATAAACACATCTATAATAATATTATTTTAAATGTTATCAATCTTGGTAAATTTTATTATACATTAATACTATGCAGCATTCAATCCATATTTGAAAATACCGGTTTCAACAAAACTCACATATTACTTTAATAAGTATTTATATTTTCTAAGAATAAATATATATTTATATTATAATTGATGATCAAACTCCCCGTGGGCTAAGTTAATAAAAGATATTTCCATCCTTATACAACACAAATGATAAACGTTAATAATAGTTATGATTATGTTATTTTCATAGAACTAGTTTGCATTTTTAAAGAAGCAAGTAAATAATTAAATAGTTTAAATATTATTTCGCAGCGACCTGAGAATGTATATAAAACCATGATGGTTTGTGAAGAATAAGTTTAAACATTTTGGACTCGACAATATTAATTTTATTGTTGAATATATTTTATATATGCAAATAATAGTTAATATATAATCGAGGACAATTTTTGATGTGCTTTTAAAGTTCGAAACTTCATCAGTATACTCGTATATATCTTTCCAAAGTAGCCTATGTGTAAGTAAGATATTTAAGTAAGATTTATTAAACCATATAAAAAATAAAATCTTATTTCTAGGCCGATTCAAGGCAAACGTAATGTACGAACACATTTTATATCTAGAGTGTTTTAGGACGTATGAGAATGTGTTTAAGGGTGGGATCGAGATTGAACATGTGTGTTTTTGGTGCATAGTTTTGTCCGAGTACCGACGGTTGTGCAAGTAAAAATATATTATAGATGTAGACCATCGACAGGCGTCACTAAAATAAATGGCACAGAACTAACAGATTAGTAACGCTATTTATACCGCATTTAAACTATACTCAGACTGTAGGATACCCGTAATTCCTCCCAACTACGAAACATCACAATCATTTGAATGAGGAAAATATTTTAAGTACAGTTTGAAACGACAACGCTAATATATATACATTCAAGATGCAAAGATTAACTAGAAAAAGCAATTAATTTTACACTTAAGATATATTAAGGCGCTGCTTTTTAAAATTATTTTTATATCACACCCTACCCATTATCAATATTTTTTAAAAAAATGGTTAAAAATAATACAACTTAATCAACCAACAATTTAAAAATAACAATTTCTTATTTTTACTTTCTCGTATACGAAGTATTTTTGCCAAAAATTGAATTTGAGGTTTTCCCCTCTTGAGTTGGAACATATTTATTTTTGCAATTAGTCCGTATGTCTGTCTGTCTCTGTGTGGATTGTTGTTTGTATATCTGTAAAAACGATAACTTGAGTTCCTTTAAAGCTAAATTAAAGCTAAGTTTTGTTCTGTTCCAAAGTTAGTACATTAAACAACGTTTCACTGTGGCAAAGCACGGGCATGCAGCTAGTATATATGTATATCTCTATATATCTATATACTACTAAAAGTCAAGTTTGTTTACATGTTTGAATATTTATTTGTTTTTGTGTTTGTTTTTTTGTTTGTCCGATCGAGTATTGTGATATGTTCGACTCTATCTGGAGAGCTGTAAAATAGTATGTAGGTAGAGAATAATTTTTTAATGCAGACAGACTGTTAATTACAAATTTATTTAAAGACGTTAATTAATTTATTGATTTATTCATACGTAGAGTAACCCATTTTTTTTTAAAATGTTAAAACATTGACTAAACTTTGTGGGAATAGTGACGTCACAGGTTTTTGTTTACTCTTTAGTACAATAAAATGGCGGCGTCTATCGAAGAAAATTGTGTTTCCATTCAAAAGTTTAACGCGTTCTAAATCTAATTTTCTGTCGGTCATAACTTTAACAATACGTCCGTTTGCTGTATTTATTACGTTCCAACACTCATATCAATTTTCAACTGTCTTTTTCATTTAGTTTTACGATAAATTTCTCTTGATCTAAAATCTGTCCAAGAAAGTTATTTATAGATCTAGATCTAGAATCTAGAATCTAGGACAATCTAGGTCAAATCAAAGATTTATTAGTTATAAATACAATAAAAAAAAAACGAGACTTAAGCAAACCAGTCGTAGATCTAGAATATAGATAATTCTATCTAGATTTAGATAATAATGAGTTTCTATATACTAAACTATTTTAGACCTTTATTATTTTGTATAAATCTTTGTTTCTAATATGGTAATTTTGAAATGCTCGCTCCCGGGCCTATTGGTGTAGCTTAAGATTCATACGCGGCTTAGATGCCGATAATTTTGCTAAATTATAAACGTAAATTCTAAATATAGCTCAGTCGTAGATCTAAAATATAGATAATTTTCTCTCTAGATTTAGATAATAATGATTTTCTATATACTAAACTATTTTAGACCTTTATTATTTTATATAAATCTTTGTTTGGAATATGGTAATTTTGAAATGCTCGCTCCGGGCCTAATGATTAGATCTAGATTCTAGATCTAGCAAGAAAAACTAAACTTAAGACTTAAGCAAACGAGTCGTAGAATCTAATCTAGATCTAGATAATTCTATCTAGATCTAGATAATTTCAGACCTTCTTTATTTTATATAAATCTTTGTTTGGCTAATTTAAGATAAAATTTAATTTGAAAGTTACTACTACTAGACTTAGATCTAGATCTATGCGCGTAAATCAAGTTGCAACAGGAGACTTAAAATATAGTATAAAAATTCACTTGTGACGTCACGAGTAAATAGCTAAGTTGGTAGCGTAGTCCACTCTCATGCGGGTGGCACAGGTTCTAGACCAATATGTCAATGACATTTTTTGTTTAAATTTTTTTTTCTAGATGTGAATGATAAAGTTGCCTATCTGAACTTGGCAGGATACAGAGCAGGTGAAGTAGAGTTCATCTGTTTCTTTGTCCTAAGCATATGAAAGGATAGTGTGGTCGGAGACATGCTCGGCTGGAATCGTTTTTTAAACGATAAAAACATGTTGTCTGAGACTTGTCGGGACACTGGGCAGGTGAAGTAGAGTTGAGTAGGTCACATGTGACGTCAGTATATGAAGGGATAGTCCGAAATCGGTGTTTTCGGTGTTTTTAAAAGATAAGAAACATATTTTTGAATGTGGGGTCTGTTTTTTGTGACGATAAGTGACACTGCAGTAGCGTAACGAGGAGGGGGGGGGAAGGGAGGGGGGGTGGAAGGGGAGGCGGGGGGAGGTGGAAGGGGGGGGGCGGGGAGGGGGAAGGGGAGGCGGGGGGAGGTGGAAGGGGGGAAGGGGAGGGGGAAGGGGAGGCGGGGGGAAGTGGAGGGGGGGAAGGGGGGGGGGGACATATGTTGGGGCGCCAAAATGGTTTGGAAAAATAAATTGAAAGGTTGAGGGGGGTGCAAATCGAAAGTTTGAGTGGGGGGGGGGTGCACATCAAAAGTTTGAGGGGGTGGGGGGGTTGCAACTCGAAATCTTGCGGAGGGGGGGGGGTTCAAATCGAAAAGTTTGTCCCCGGGCGCCGGGAAGGGTCGCTATGCCTCTGAGTGACAGACGTGATGTTTTTTGATGGATGACCCCCGAAACCCACAGTTATCCAACGGATGACGGGTATTCTAGTATATATATATATATATATATATATATATATATATATATATATATATATATATATATATATATATATATATATATATAATGTAAGCGGGCTGTCTCTGTCCGTCCTACCGTCATCGCTATGGCTTTTGGAACCATAAAAGTATACACCGCGCCATCATGTGCTTTTCAGTGCACCGCAGTGTCTTATTATAAGGAATAGTGTAGGGTTTGTTTATATAACGGCATAGAGCTATTTTATAATTGCCACCGTTTTTACTTTTTTATATAACGTAAAGAAAATATTAAATACACGCACATTGCTAAAACATATTAAAAAGATCAATGTCAAATATCATTTTAGTTTATGTTCCTAGAAGAAATGGATACATTTTCATAAAAATAGGTCGAAAAAACTAATTAATTCAACTTTTTTTTGTAATTTTTTGCAAGGGAGGTAATTTGAAAATATATTTAACTCATCAATAATTTAAGTTAATCTTTTTTTTATTACTACCGCATTGATTATTATATGTTAAGGTTCATAATTAAAAGAGAAAAATGTTAAGATTATTTATATTATTTATTATTATTTTCTAATTAGTCTATGATTTCTCAAAAATCACTATCTGTTTGCTTTTGTTTTTCGGTGTTATAAAAACAGATGTTGAAATTAGACTTTTTGAGAATAATGGAAAGGCTCTCTCTATGCGCAGACGCCGGGGAAAACGTGTTTTTAATATTCAACTCACTGTCAATAATTTAAGTTATTTTTTTTATAACTACCACATTGATTATTATATGTTAAGGTTCATAAGTAAAATAGAAAAAAATGTAAGATTATTTACATTATTTTCTGATTAGACTATGATCTCTCAAAATCACTATTTTTTGTTTTTGTTCTCGGTGTTAACAGATGGTGAAATTTTAGAATTATAGTATATAGAATGCTGGAAAGGCTCTCTCTGGTCGCGGACGCCTAGGAAAAGCGTGTTGTTCGGTGGTGATTCTATTGTTGTGGTTGTGTTGTGGTTGTGTTGTGGTTGTGTTATGGTTGTGTTGTGGTTGTGTTGTGGTTGTGTTGTGGTTGTGTTGTGGTTGTGTTGTGGTTGTGTTGTGGTTGTGTTGTGTTTGTGTTGTGGTTGTGTTGTTGTTGTTTTGTATTTGTGTTGTGGTTGTGTTGTGGTTGTGTTGTGGTTGTTGTTATGATAGATTATAAATATCTATCATGGTGTCTCCACCTCTCCCCCCTTCTTGCTACCCCACAGGTAACGGTATACACATGAACCTGAGTCCAGCGGTATTGTAAGGCTGACCGGGCCTCGACCTCAGACTGCGGTCGTGAGGGCGGAGCCTGAGTCATGTGACCTGTAGGGTAGGGACGCTACAGTCCGGTCACTCTACCTTCTCCCCTCTTCGGAGGTACACGTTTATTTTGGTGCTTAGGCACTAGCCATTATTACATTATAATTATTTTGGTGCTACGGCACTTGTTCTCCTCGGAAAAATTAAACGTACGTTTGGCAACGTGTGTAGAGGATTGTGTGGCTTCTTTGGAAGGTAATTAACACTTACTTTTATTAGCTGTAATGTTATAACACTAATTAATAAGTATGGAATGAGTATAAAACCATGTATGAATGAAAGCATATTTCCTAGTAATAATTATTGTAGGCCTTATGTAAGGCTAATGTAAATGTATTATCTTGGTAACAATTTTAAACTTGTATGTGTCTGAATGAATGTGTATATCACACATATGTTAGGAAGTTGTCACATGTATTTTACAGCCGGCCAGCTTGGGGCTAAAACCTAGACAGCACAGAGGTCTGTGTGAGCGAGTGTGACCACGCCGCCCTGAAGACCAGTCGCCTATTCCAGGCTAATCTATGTTATATCATTACTCTATGCCAATAATTAATGTATTAATAAAAGTTAAATGATTGTGAAACTGAGTTAATTACTCAATCATAATTTTAACCTTTTTCACTGAGCCAAATATCGGCAATCAGTCAATACTAATAACACAACATTAATAAACGCACAACACTAATTATTAAGGGACCTCTTGTCCAACGAGACAAACCCTAGACTAAACAGGTCATTCTGTAGCTGCGGCTATAACTATTTATGTGCGGTATGACTCGCTAGAGCATATTTGCCACAGTTGTGTTGTGGTTGTGTTGTGGATGTGTTGTGGTTGTGTTGTGGTTGTGTTGTGGTTGTGTTGCGGTTGTGTTGTGGTTGTGTTGTGGTTGTGTTGTGGTTGTGTTGTGGTTGTGTTGTGGTTGTGTTGTGGTTGTGTTGTGGTTGTGTTGTGGGTGTTGTTGTGTTGTGGTTGTGTTGTGGTTTTGTTGTGGTTGTGTTGTGTTGTGGTTGTGTTGTGGTTGTGTTGTGGTGGTTGTGGATGTGTTGTTGTTGTGGTTGTGTTGTTGTTGTGGTTGTGTTGTGTTGTGGTTGTGTTGTGGTTGTTTTGTGGTTGTGTTGTTTTGTTGTTGTGTTGTGTAGTGTTGTGCTGTGGTTGTGTTGTGGTTGTGTTGTGGTTGTGTTGTGTTGTAGTTGTGTTGTGGTTGTGGTTGTGTTGTGGTTGTGTTGTGGTTGTGTTGTGGTTGTGTTGTGGTTGTGGTTGTGTTGTGGTTGTGATGTAGTTGTATTGTGGATGTATTGTTGTTGTGTTGTGGTTGTGTTGTGGTGGTTGCGGATGTGTTGTGGTTGTGTTGTGGTTGTGCTGTTGTTGTGGTTGTGTTGTGTTGTGGTTGTGTTGTGGTTGTTTTGTGGTTGTGTTGTTTTGTTGTTGTGTTGTGTAATGTTGTGTTGTGGTTGTGTTGTGGTTGTGTTGTGGTTGTGTTGTGGTTGTGTTGTGGTTGAGTTGTGGTTGTGGTTGTGTTTTGTTTCTGTTTCTGTTTGTGTTGTGTTTTTGTTTGTTTTGTTCTGTTCCAAAGTTGGTACATTTAAAAAAGATTTACCGTGGCGGAGCACGGGATCCAGCTAGTATATATATATATATATATATATATATATATATATATATATATATATATATATATATATATATATATATATATATATATATATATATATATATATATATACATATATATATATATATGTTTATATGCAGTGCTTCTTTTTTACTGTATGCAATGGTATGCAATGGTACCATGTACCATCACATTTTTTAATGTGGGGAAAAATTATTACTTTTCTTGTATTTTAACGTTTATTACTAATTTATTATATTAATAATTTGTTAACAGTTAGGCAATCCACCACTCAGTACCAGCACATATTTTTATACAAAAAAGCAATATATATATATATATATATATATATATATATATATATATATACATATATATATATATATATATTTATATAATATATGCGTATATATATATTATTAATGTATATGTATACACAACATATTTTGAAATCCTATTTTGTCTTAAATTTAGATTCTCCTGGCAGTAAATATTCAAGAAATGGCTGCATTTAATGATTCAGTAATATCCACTGGAATCTATACTGGAGCATTGCCAGTTTGTGATGTTTCTATACCATTGCTTATGCAATTTAAGTTCATTTTAAATGTTATACTAACCCCAATTGTCTGTGTATTTGGAATGTTTGGAAACTCTGTTACCATTATTATTCTAGTATACATTGGACTGAATGAAACAACAAACGTGATTTTAACAGGATTAGCAGCTTCTGATTTGTTTTTCTCAATAACACAATCCATAAATCAGATGACATACATCAGCGTAAATTTTAATTTACTAGCGGCTATTTACATAGATACTTTCTATACAGTGTACCTCTTATGCTGGAACCAATATGCTGTATGTACAAGCGTCCATATGGTGACATTGATAGCTATAGAAAGGATGATAGCTGTGTGTTTTCCATTTAGTGCATCAACAATTCTAACCCCATTCAGAATAAAATGTATAGTTGTTGCTATTTTTGTTTGTGATGGAATACTTTATATTCCACGAGCGTTCTTATATGATATAAAGACATTTTACCTAATACAATATAATACTACAGTTGGAGGTTATACTAGTAGTAATTTTTTGCGAAGCAATGCATTCACTATTTATGATCAGAATTTTTTTGTGATAGTTACAATTATCATTCCAACAACAACAATAATAATCAGCACCAGTTTGATTATAACTAAACTAAGACAGTCTTACAGAAACATGAAGAAAATGGCTTCATCTGAGGCACGAACTAAGAGGGTTAAGGATATAAAATCCATTAAAATAACTTTAACAATTTGCTTATGTCTAATAATACTTGTACTTATCCCAACTAACACTTTCAATTTAACAGGCAATAATAGAGCTTTTGTTTCTGATGCCTGCTACATTTTTTTAAAAGCTTTGTTATATTTAATTTATCAGTTGAACGCTTCTGTAAATTTTGTTATTTACGTTATAATAAGCCCTAAGTTTGCCAATACTTATAAAAAACTGTTTTTATGTATGGTAAAAAAAAACCATAATAATTAATAAAAAAGGGCAATAAAAAAAATCTAGTTGGGGATGTATTCAACTTATTGTCATATGAAATATAGTGTACATGAGTGATCTGTTGTCTCTCACTATGTTACAATAGAAAATGAGAATTTAGTAACTTATTACAGTAGAAAGAATTAGCTTTTGTGTTGTCCTAGCTATATCGTTTTGACAATTTTTTTTATATTGGAGCTTTGAAGTTGAGTATATTCAAAATGAAAAACATTCTTAATAACACTAATTTTAGTACATAATTTATGTTTTTAAAATCTAATATTTTTTTAAAAATTAAGTTATATAATTATTTATATTTAAATGTGCTAGACCTGTTTTTTAATACATTTTTTATCTTTGTATATAGTTGTAGCAATATTGTTTTTAAAATGGTGCTTTTTTTATATAAGCTACATGTTTAGGTATATTTTAAAAAAAAAACATTCTTTGTTTTTCGTTGTTGTTTTTTGCAAAACTCATATTTAGTATGTAATGTATGTTTCTAAAATTCAATAAAAAAACTTTTTTAAAAATCTCTTTGATTTATTTTTAATTGTGCTAGGATCTACTAAGTGTATTCAACAGTTATTGACTAGCGATAATTATAACATGTAGACAAAAATAGCAATGTATCTATGTATTTAAAATCAGATTATAGTTGTCTTATGCAGACACAAAATAATTTTTTATTAGAGAACAAATAACAATTTAAAAATATGTAAATATATTAAAATAAATATTTGAAATAATATTTTGCAAAATGGAAGTGAACTGCATGTAGCAAGTAAAATGTATAAAATCAAACATATTTTTACATTTTAAGAAAAGAACAATACGGTAGATGAAGAGGAGTAGGCCTATTCATGTCTAGGTCACCTTGACATTTAATAGGATTGTGTTAGCAATATACCCATCCATCTTACAATTACCTGCAAAAATGATCAGGTACTCATGAAAGAAATGGGCACTCATTAATTTGCTAGGATCTCGAGCCTAGTACATTGACATTGTTGAAATGTACAAACAGATTTACCAAAATTACAAGTTTTAGACAGGTGCGATTAGGCGCACTGAGCTATCCTGTAAGCAATATTATGCATACTTTTGTTTTATAGAGTGCGATAAGAGGGTTACTAAAGTCGTTCACTAAATCGAAACCAGGGCGCCCTGGCCCTTCCCGTTAGGGCTATGGCGCCTACGTTCGTTTAAGTCAGTGCAAAATACTATGGATAACTAGGGGTGTTTCAGTCCTTTACTTAGTTGAATCAGGCGGTTCCGCCGTCGCCCCGGCAGGATGCGATTGGGCGCCCCAGGCTAGACTGTGAGCACTATGAGTTTATGCTTGCATTTAAGTTTTTGTTTATGTTCGCTTTTAATTTAGCATTATTTTCTGGTTATTTTTTGCGTTAAGGTTTGCGTTTGCGGTTTTTATTTGCGCTTATGTTTGTTTATGTGTTTGAGTTTTTATGTTTTCTTTTCGTTTGTGGTTGTGGTGGGGTTTGTGTTTTCGTTTGTGTTTGTGTTATGTTTGTTTTTGTGTTTTGGTGTTGGTCGGTTGTGGATAGGGTAATTTCGTAAAGTAATATATTTCCAAAACTCGGGCAATGCCGGGTATATGCTGTTTAATAAACCTACATGTCATGGTCTTGTACAAATGTTGTTTTTTTACTCAGACCAGTGTAGGGCCGGGACGGGACGGCTTGTATATAATAATTAAGAGTCTCTAGGACCAGTACTGCATTAAAAAGTAATACAGTTTTTTAAAGATATTAACAATACCTCTGGGAACCTATACTATCAATGTGTTTTTATACATACATGGTTATACAATCAAGAAAATATTGTATGCCTACACCAAAATACATTTCCGTAATTGTAAACCTAACTAGTTGTATTTTAAATAATTAAGTAAATCTATCTTTAAAAGAAATAAACACAAACACAAAATACTAGACTAACGAACTTTATGGTATATAGCTGCGTAAGGGCCATTTTCTTCCGTTGGCCTAAACGTCCTAAGTGATGGTTAAGTTATAATGTATTTTGTGGTGCTAGGAAATCAAATACAATTTTCGTGTTTTAACGTTTTTGCTTTGTTTAGAAATGTGATCTATTAATATACTCTCTTTATCAATAAGTTACTAATATTAAAGATAACATACGGAGGAATTTTATTCTTCAGTATTAATAGGTTATTGTATGGAAAAGACATTTTTAAAAAATGTTTCAACAGTAGTATAACTATAGCTTGCACAGTTTAAAAAAAAAAACATTATTTTAGTTTAGAACACAAAAACAATTTTCTATAACTGTTTGCAAACTTAGGGCTCAATATAACGTAAATAATAAAGTTAATTGAAGCGTTTATTTGGTAGATGAAATATACCAGATATTGTATAAGTATAGCGCAGTATAGGCTATACATATTTCTGTCGCCGGCTGTGTAGTTGTGAAAATTTGTAGGAAATAACACAAATATTATAACCATTAGGCACACTGTGAGTGTTATTTTTACAGATCTGATGTCTTTAACTCGTTTAGATGCAGTGTCTGACGAAGACATGCTCTTTATGTTTCTGTATGAAATGGTCAGTTTTATTATAATCATGCTCGTGCAGATTAGTATTGTCATTGATGGTATTATGATTGCTACAGCAACTATGAAAACTTGGCCGTAAAGTTTAAATCCCTGACTATAAGCCAAATCAGATCCAGTTGTATACGCTATGGTACTGTTAGTTACGCTATAATAGCTCCAGTTAATATAGTACATAAAACATCGTGGAGTATAAATAATTCCATTCCAGAAATAAATAGCTATAATAATGCACTTTATCCTGTACGGATTTAGAACAGTTGAAGTCATGAAAGGAAAACACACAGCAATCATTCACCATGTGGATGCTAATACATACAGTATATTGGTTCCATCCAAGCATATAAACTTTGAAATATGCGTCAATATTAAATGCTGCTTCAAGATTGAAATAAGCAACTATAGCTGGTAGCTGGTTCCACATATTAGTCATGGAGTAAAACAAGTCAGACACAGCCAGCCCTGTTAAAATAATGTTTGTGGATTCCTTCAGTCTATTGTACGACAAAATAGTTATTGTAACGAGATTTCCAAAAATTCCAAATAGAGCAAACGCTTGAGATAAGATGCAGTTTATAAGTAAGTTCCCAATAAGAGCGGTTTCGTATGATACGTCACAGATTGGAGAAATAAGTGCAATATTCACACTTTTATTTTTGTTAACATCCATAGTGTTCGTGTATATCGCTGTAAATAAATATATAAAAATATGTATATATATATATATATATATATATATATATATATATATATATATATATATATATATATATAAGTGTGTGTGTGTGTATGTGTGTTGTGTGTGTGTGTGAATATTTAAGTACGGTACAGTAAAAAACATATAGGTCTAAGCTTTTGTTAGTTATCATAAAGATTACTACTATATGTATGGACTATTTACTTAAACGCAAGTCACAGCGACACCCAATACTACACCAAAAAATACATCAGACAAAATTTAACAAAGATATGAAAGAAAACCTCCTTATATTCTAATCTGAGAATGTTAATACTATTGCTTGGGATAACAAATACTACATTGATAAGCTTTACTAACCATTATAACTGCTACAACAATAACCTTTACCCCGATTATCTCAAGCAATTACACTTAACTTGATAAGTTATTGATAAAATATCTTATTAATCTACAATAAAAAACGCAGTTATAAGTATTGATGACATATTTTGTGATAACGAAAGGCCAATATATGAGGAAGAAGATATTTCTCTCTATTTATCTACCTAACTTCCTGCCTAGCTCTCTAATCATCTATCTATCCGTCCACTCAACCATCTTATTTCTCTATCTCTCTCTCTCTCTCTCTCTCTCTCTCTCTCTCTCTCTATATATATATATATATATATATATATATATATATATATATATATATATATATATATATATATATATATATATATATATATATATATCTAGGGATGCAATTGGCAATAAATGAATAAAGAAAAGTAACTTGAAAATGAAATTGTTTATGACACCATATATCAAAATTAGAGTTATGTAGATCATGATTTCAAAACAGTACAAGACTACTTGTCACTCTTAAACTCAATGAATCTAGTTTTCTCATTACTTATTTTAAGTTAGCCAGCCTGTGAGACAACTACCATCCAACATAATACAATACTCTTCATAAGTGTCATAAGCCGTTGATATATACTTTAGGATATACACGGTTATCTTTCATCTTTAGCAAAACAAAAAAAAAGAACTTGTATTTACACAGAACTAGTTTTGTACACAATTATGTTAAACATCATTTTTTTTTAAAATTATTACTTTATTGTTTATGGCAAAATACTTGTGTCAGTGGTTTCCGATTTAGTTGCAGTAATTTTCTACGCAGATTGCAAGCTACGTGTAGTATTACAAATTGGGTATTACTTATAATTTACCTATCGATGTTTCTAAGTTTTTCTTTGTAGATGTCTCAGAGTAATTAAGTGTTACACGTATTTTGTTAGTAATAGTGTATTTATTGATTACATGACTAACTGTTAGCGAAATCCATTGTAAAAACATAAATGGGTGGTACATTGCGACGTTTAACCTACAGAAAATCTACTTCTTCTTTGTCGACGACTTTGTTATCTATATTTTTAATTTTTCCTATTAATTTAACGTAATTTTGTCCTAAAATATCTTTAGATATTAATTAACGTATTATTGATTTTCAAAATATAATTGATAATCATTTTACCAGAAATAGTTATAATTTCCCTCAAAATTACACCATAAAAAACGATGGTGTACACATTTAGGTAGCCTTTTAGTTACATTTATTCCATTAATAAAATAATCTTGAGAAACATAAATCAAACTACAACTATAAACAGCAGCAATAAAGATTACATTTACGAAATGATGGTTTATATTTTAGCATCTGCCTAATTGTGTGCATACACCTAGGTAACTGATTCCTATATATAGAATAGCTGTCATTCAGACTCGCTAAAAACTGACCGATTGTGAAAATCTTTTTTGAGTTGTATATGAAATAAAAATGACCACGTAATATCAGCTACTGTGATACTACTAGAAATAATAACCTTCTAATTTTTACTTTCTCGTATATACGAAGTATAGAGAAAGTTTGTAATCGTGCAAAAAAAATTGAGATTTTTGCAAATCTCGACGTTTTACACCTCACTGATACGGAAAAACATAATTTTGCAATCTTGTCCGTACGTCTGTGTGTCTTTGTGTGTGTGTGTGTGTCTGTGTGTGTAAACACGATAACTTGAGTACCGTTAGAGCTAAGATGATGAAATTTCATATATAAGTATTTTATTAAAATTGTAGATCGCTGTCAACATTTCCAATAACCGGAAGTGGTATTTTTTCTACTTTGAATTATTCAAAAGCCTATAACTTGAGTACTGTTTCAGATAGATAAATGAAATTTCACATGAAAGTAAAAGATCTAATTCTCTACCTTCTGTCAAATTTTAAGTAATTTTCGTTGACCGGAAGTACTAATTTACGATATTTTCCGATTTCTCAATAAAAGCATGTAAATTTATAAATTACTTATAATATTGTGCACTATTATGAACATCTTTATTTGGCTTTCGGTTTTCCGTTTGCGCTTTTTTCTGTTTGCTCTTTTTTTCTGTGTGCGCTTTTTTATGTTTGAGGTTTTTTTGTTTGCGCTTTTTTCTGTTTGCTCTTTTTTCTGTGTGCGCTTTAATTCCGTTTTCGCTTTTTTCCTTTTGCGCTTTTTTCCGTTGCGCTTTTTGTTTTTTGCGTTTTTACGTTTTGCTTCTTTCTGGGAACCGTGTAAAAGCAATACCCATATTAGAAAACAAATTCTAAATATTCATGGATTTCTTGAAGTGCACCTGAACAACATTTTGTCAGTTTTAGAAAACTTTGAATTGCAAGTGACATAAATAATAAAGTTGATAGAAGAATTTAACTGGCTGTTAATTTGTAACAGGTACACTACTTTCTTATTCTTGAACTAAATGGAACATTTGTTGCATAGGATTAATTTTGATTCTTTTATAAATCTTAATAATTTTTTCGTAAGTATGAGTCAATTATAAAAATTAAAATACATTTTATTCGCTAAGTAAAAAAAAATATTTAAAAATAACATTAGTAACGATAGAAACTTTGTTTGGCTATTAGAAGAGTGTTATGGGCCCAACTTTTAGACAAAGCATTTTTAAAAAGGGCGGTAAGTTATGGAAAATTGTTCGAAAGTTTGACTTTCACATTACAGTTCATGTGTTGTTTTTTTTTTCATTTAAAGCAAGAGTGTTAGTTACTGTAGAATAATCATAGCTGTATATTATACTTTTGTACAGCGTTACGAATAGATTACACTTCACATACGACTTTCCATCAGCCAGTTTGTAAATAGTTTCACAATTCATCCGCGTGTAGTAATTAAATTGGTTTTTCCATGGCGTAGAATTAGCTATGTAAAGGTCGATAAAGACATTTCCAGAACTGGATACTTCTTACCACTTAAATCGATTAATCAATACGTGTCTTTTTATTTAATAAAATGTTAAAAAAAATTACTTTGATGTATAGAAGATTTAATGGTTTAAAAGACAGCACGGCTGCACGTGTTAGCTTATTTTACGATTGTTTTATAATACGGAAACATTCACCTTGATGCTTTTATTTTACCTTTAGTGTTTAAAGTAAACACTTAACATTAAATGATATTCGTAGTTACAGCACGTTATTTCTAACAATACCAGTATTATAAAGTTGCCGTTTGCAGTATATAATATACTTGTTTTAAACAATTATTACATAAAATAAACGTATACATCTTTTTGCTATTGTAATAATTTAGAATTAGTTTAGCATTGCATATTCATTCAACCATAATTAACATTAAACAAACGTGCTTAAAAATGTCTGGGACAAACAATTCTAATTTAGAAACCATGACAAAGACTCTGATTGATGTATCAAGTGAAATTGTTTTCCAAACCAACTTGATTTTACACTGTATTATCATTCCACTTCTGTGTGTGATAGGTGTCGTAGGAAATTGCCTGACTATAATAATTCTCATATACAACGGTCTAAGGGAAACAACCAACATTATTTTAACAGCACTGGCAGTGTCGGATCTTTTTTTCTCATTGACAGAGCTGTGGTTTCAGTTGATCCAGATATCATACAAGTTGGACAGACGTATTTATAAATATATTTACACATTTTTTTATGTTTATATATTTGGATGGAACCAGTATGCAATATGTATTAGCGTTCATATGGCTACTGTAATAGCAGTAGAGAGAATGATAGCTGTAGTGTTTCCTTTCAAGGTCTCCAGATTACTTACACCTTTTCGAATAAAGTGCATTGTGGTATTTATCTTCTTATTTTCAGCACTCTTGTATTTACCACGAGCTTTTATGTATACATATACCTGGGGATATAGTAATGTAACCCAAAGTATTGTACCCTATGTCCAGCTCGGTGTCGTTTTATCCTACGACTATAACTTGTACACAATATACAATACTGGGATTATTGGAACCTATGCTCTCCTTTATCCCACCAGCACGATCCTGATATGCACTGCTTCAGTCATTTTAAAACTTAAAGCCTCTAACAGAAATATAAAGAAAATGTCATCGTCAGATACGCAGTTTAAGAGAATAAAAGATATTAAAACTATTAAACTTACGCTAACAGTTTGCATGTTTGCGATTTTTTTAGTTCTTCTTCCATCATGTGCATTTTATTTTTTCGTTGACTTAGATTCAAGTAATATGTTATCTGCTAATGCTGCGTATTTTATCGATGCTTTCATTAATTTAATCTATCAACTAAATGCTTCAGTGAATTTTATAATTTATGTAACAATGAGTCCGAAATTTGCAAGCACGTACAAAAAATTATTTAAGTGTAAATAATATCCGTTAAGCTAATCGGTTTACAAGAAATTGTCGATTCTGTTTTTATTTATTGAGCTAAATGTGAAATATATGTAGCAATCTTAATATATTTAAAAACCCTTTTTTTAAATATGATAACAATTAATAATATTTAGACGAGGTAATTTTACAAAAACCTAAATTGTAAAAACTTTGGGCGTCTTATATATATATATATATATATATATATATATATATATATATATATATATATATATATATATATATATATATATATATATATATATATATATGTTAGACTGTCAAACTTAAGTCTAAATTGTTTAAAAATCTCTCAATTAACTAACAAAAACCTATTTCGAGTCAAAGTCGCCCTTTAAAAGAAAACAGGAAAAAAAAGCCCAACCTTATTTTGGCTTGAAATAACTTAAAAATAATTGCAAGTCGTATTTCTTTTCATAAAATTGTGGTAAGTGGAGTGGTCCATAAATGACGTCACACTCGTAGGAGGGAGGATGGGGTCCGTATTTTATGACAGTGTGTGTTGAGGGGGAGGGGGGGTTCAGATGGTGTGACGTCACTTATAAATAAGCAATGTTAGAAAACGAGTTTTTTAGCCGTTATTTCGCGTTTTAGAAAAAGGTTTTAATAAAATGTAATATGAATTGATCAAAATACTCTATGTTGACAGAGTTCTGACAAGATTTTGGAAAATTCCAACAGCAATTTTGAGGGGGGGGGTTATAGGCTGAGGTGTGACGTCATTTTAGGGGGGAAAGGCTGGCTTTTTGTGACGACGTGTGACAGAGGGGAGGGGGGAGATAAAAATGGTCAAAATAGCGTGGCGTCATTTATATATGACCCCTAACTCATTTAATAGCTGTCTTGAATTATGAAAAAGTGAAGCTCACTACTGGTAAGCCGATCAGTTTAATATTTGCATTGTTTGCTGTGTAAGTTTTGTCTCGATTTTTTTTGCTTATGTATTTATTTTAAATCAATTCCTTTATAAATCTACGACATATGTGTTAATTAAATAATAAAAATAATCAAATGATGTTTTTATTCGCTTAGTAAAAAATTGTTTATTTACAAATATATGTAAACGATGACATCTGCATGCTAAAAAGTTAATTATTTTAAAAAGAGAAATTAACTAGTTGTGTAGGACCTCATTACTTTAAATTAGTGTTGTTTAAAGCAACTATTAGACAATGTAAGGAAGGGCGTTAATAATTATTTCAATTATTCTCAATTATAAGTCACTCCAAATCACAGGCAGTGTTTTAGCCATATAATTGGGTCCTTACATTTTCACAGTGAAAGATTGTTTTATATATAAATATTAATTAAGTATGGTTTCGTCGAAGAGCATTTCTTCTAGAAACACGTCATAGCAGACCGCTTTAAAACTGAATCTTGCAATAGAACGATAATAATATTACACATATTTATTCATGTTTTAATTGTTTTATATGTCAATATTTCTGTTTAAAATGTCATGTTTGTATTTCTTAAAATAGTTATTCTGTTAGTATTATAGATAGAAAAAAATACGCATTTAAAAAAATGTATAGGAGAAAACAAACATAAATATAATTATTTTTCGAATTAAGGAAGAACAGTTTCTTGTTAAATCAAAGCATAGAGCTAAAAGAGCTCAAGGACGTTCAGCAGTAAAAAGTCCGAGTTTAGGTATGAAGACGTTTAATGTATACACGATGAAGCTACAGCATTACTTACGTGCATTGTAAATCCAAAATATATATTTTTGTTTAAGTTTATTTGTAGGTACTTCGATATTTTCTATTTCTATTAGATTGTACAATGTACATAATTATTTTTAATTATTCCGCTGTTATTCATTTTTAAAATACTTATATATATTAAAGCACGCTAACACATGTTAAAACATCCCGTCTTGTTTTCCAGTTCAACAATTGATACACTAACGGCTTTTATAACTCGAATTACAATGGATAACTCAAAACAGAACAATGTTATTTTTTTATTATTTATTTGCACTTTTATTTGCACATGCAAATAGTTTCTTATACGTTTTTAAAAACTTTGAGTTTCACGAAGCATAGATAATAAAGTTGACTGTAGAATTTAATTGAGAAATAATTCGTAGTAAAAAAAAAACAACCATATAATTCGGTTACTTATGGGTATGGTTTCAGCATACGAAGCATATATATCAAAGGTGTTCAATGGAATCAACACTAAAACTACTAAACTCAATCAAAGTGCTAGAGTGACTATGATGGATTTTAAATTCTTCACTCTTTTCTCAGAAGCTGATAAAGACATTATCTTCATTGTTAATTTGAAAATAATCATAACAGAGCTCACAATGGTAGGTAAATCTGCATTTACTAAAGGGAAAAAAATTCGCATAAAATTCTGGATTGTTTAGGACTAATGTTATAGTTTTTTTATCCGCTAAAGTAATTGTGTTATACAAAGCCCCAAAATATAAGGGAGAAAAACAGTTATCATAATAAGGTACATCGTAACAACAATGACCATCATACGTTTTGGTGTCATCAAACTTGTACCTTTAAAAGGAAACCAAACAGCTATCATTCTTTCTAATGCAATAACTGCGACGATCTTGATGCTGACTGTGCTTGCGTACTGGTTCCACATATAGAGGTACACCATTATGTAGGAATACACATGATATGCCAATTCAAAGTTAAAAACAGCAATCAAATTCGGGATTTCGTATACCGATTCTGATACCGAATAAAATAAATTCGACATAGCCAATGCCAAGAGCGCAACATTCGTTGAAACTTTGAAACCGTTGTAAATAAGAATTATGATGGTGAAAACATTTCCAAGTACTACAAGTATACACAATGTTTGTATAAGGAAACAGTTTATAAAAATGCTTAAAACATCAAATATGTCTTTCGAAATGTCATACACAATCACGTCTAGTAATTTGTGTGCTTCTATCTCCAAACTTTGATTTTTACTAGCCATTGTAGAAATGTAAAGGTGCAATGCAGTAAAACAATGATGTAATAAAAAAGATGAAATAAAATGTAAAATAATGTTTTCATACAAAATGCATTATACCCATGCACATTTCGAGACGCCACTAAGTAATTAATAAAGCAAAACATTAAATGTTTAATATTTGCAATGCAAATAAATCACTTTTCTAGAATGTACATGAGTTGGTCTTACTCAATTATCCTGTATCTATCATAAATAAAACGGAGCTCACCTGGAGTACACTAGGCAAAAAACAAAAATACCGGCCAACGTTGACCTGGAGAAAGACATACAAGATTGTATATATATTGGGGCAGATGAAAAGAATAGCATAGAAATGTATTAGAAGTTATTCTCCTGAACTAGCATAACTACCTTAAATAATCAAACTCACTATTTTATCTCCTGATTTCGTAAGTAACTCACAGCTGCACAGAAGTACTTCAGATTACTTTAACTGTGGTTGAAAATTTGGTTCAATCAAATAATTAACAGATACTTTTCTATTGAATTATCTAAGCAAACGGGGAAATGAAAAATATTAGAAGCAGATAAATTCTTTTTCACTATTAGCATTTAGTCATAATAGGGCCGACATTTTTAACAATTCAAATGCCAAGTCAGTGCTTTTTTAAGAACAAGTGATTTCAAAAGAATAACATATTTTTACTAATAATCTGTTACGTTAAAAAGAAACTTTAAATAAGAGAGCTTTCCACGTTTGGTTTTGAAGATATGCTACTAACTGCATATGAATATATTTGTTACACGAGCAAACATGCGTTTTTAGCGTATTCACTATATTGTGTACACTATATTATAGAGAACTATTTTGTTTTTTTAAATTTATGAATAATATTTACTTTGTGCTTAGTTGTATAATACGAGCTGACCCGCAACGTAGCATACGCCACTCTTTAGTTGTTTTATTTCCTACTTTCATATATTGTAAACTCGACACTACCAATGCTGCGAATGAAAATATTTAGATCTAAAACACTATCCGTAGCTAGCGAAGGACGATTATCCTTACCCTGACTTTCCACTCCTCTCCCCCCTCCCCCGTGAAAGCAGCCATCCGAGACAACAATTTAAAACGACAATAAAAAGGCCAAGCAGAACGTGTTATTACCTTCCCTTAGTTTCAAATCGTTCAAAAAACTAAATTGTCTGCCCCTAATAATCGTCACTAATTCGACACGATAGTAAAAAGCTATCCAGACTGGTGGGGATAAGGGTGGTAGCACAGCTTGAGAAATTCTTAGCCTTGCGAAACTATTATTGTTGGTATAATAATATCTGTTGGTAATTTCAAGTCTTTTATCTAGGAATGTTACTATAATTTTATTTTACTAAATTTAAATCAACTGGAAACTTGCAGAATTTTCTAAATCATGTAAATGTTGACTATTCATGGAAACCGTTTTAACAGGTGGGCACTTGTCGAACGAACGTCGACGACTAGCTGTC
Organism: Physella acuta; assembly: GCF_028476545.2. NCBI lineage: Eukaryota > Metazoa > Mollusca > Gastropoda > Physidae > Physella > Physella acuta. The sequence goes on along the minus strand of NW_026731670.1, from coordinate 1,462,661 downwards.
ATATAACCCGAAGCAGACACAGAAACCTCCACTGGAGTATTTTCATGAACTCCCTAAACTTTCATGGCGATCCGATGAAAGGTATAGTAATGCATAAAGGACAAACTCAAAACACGTATACTTTGATTCATATGTTTATAGATAGATGTTTCATGAACTCGCAACAAATTTCAGTGACAACATTCTCAATGCTTAAAACATTTTATTTTTACTAACTGATCAAACTAAAGAATGGGCATAGACGATCTAAATGTATCAAGAATAACAACTTCAAGTGTGATCGAACAACCACACCTGCCTCTTTGTTATGTCTCCTATAATACGCTTCTCCAAGCAAATTTTGTTATCAACTCAATCATGATTCCAATTGTGTTCATTTTTGGATTTTTTGGAAACATTTCGACAATAATAATTTTAACTTACAACGGTTTGAACGAATAAACAAACATTATTTTAACAGGACTTGCTGTCACTGATCTCTTTCACTCAATATCACAATTTGTAAAACAACTTGGAGAAATATTAGTTGTATTCTACACAGACGTAGGTACTGCCGTGTTTGCTTACTACGTTAAGTATTTGTCAGGATGGAACCAATGTGCCGTCTGTATCAGTGTTCATATGGTGACACTCATTACTGTAGAACGGATGTTAGCTGTGTGTTTTCCATTTAAAGCCTCAAACGCCTTAACGCTATACAGAACAAAATTGACTGTTATTATTATTTACCTTTCAGTAGGAATAATCTATATTCCACGTTCATTTATGTATAATTTAAGTTACGACATTTTGAGGGGAAGTAACACCACCATTACGGTATTGTCTTACTCTGATTTCTTGTTGAGTGACGGATTTACTATTTATAATCAAGGAATTATAATCACCATCGCTGTATTAATTCCGACAGGCATAATAATAATTTGCACGTTAATGATTATAACAAAACTTTCAATATCCTACAAAAACATGAAGAAGATGGCATCAGCCGATGCACGTTCAAAGAGAGTGAAGGATATGAAATCCATTAAAATCACACTTTCAGTTTGTTTATGTGTATTTGTATTTAATTTGTTACCGACCAACATGTTAAATTACATAATAGTAGATCGAAATTGGTTTTCATTCTACTGTTCAGTGATCATTAACTACGTGACATTACTTAACTTACAAATAAATGCATTTATCAATTTCGTAATTTATGTTATAATTAGCCCTAAATTTGCCAGTGCTTATAAGAAACTATTCTTTTGTAAAATTTAAAATCAAAATAAATTATATAACAATATTCGACATTAAAAAAACTAGTATTGCTTAGAAAAAAGGTAAAAGAGATAATGAATAAAGCCTATAACTTATTCAAATGTGTAAAATAAAAATACATTTATATTTGTGTGTGTGTGTGTAGATACGTGATGTATTTTATTAATTAATGAATATATTGAATTACAGCTTAACTATACAAAAAATAAGTGTATTACCAAGTTATTTTATGTATTATGAATTTAAGTTAAATAAGGTTTGACGATTAGATGTTAGCTTAAAACACAAAATAATAACTAATGGCATAATTACTATGGGTATCATGAAGATTTTTTTTGTGACATGTATTGTTTTACCTAATTAATCACAGTTACTTTCAAAAAACTACACTGTTATGTTAGTATAAATTGCTAGATATGTTACTTCATATTTTTATTACACTAAAAAATATTCAATGTTAAATATGTGTTATATTATGCACACTATATTAAAGAAATAAAAACAGATCACTTATATTCATTGTCTCAGTTAATAATATTAAATATTGTTTTTCATTTATTAAACAAGAGAGTATGATTTATAATCTTTGTTGTTGAAATTATATCTCTTTTATAAAATTATATAAAAATTATAAAATTAACAATTTATTGAAAATATTAGTAGCTATAGCTACCGAAGAGCCTGGTACGTCGGACTCCCAAGTCCCCTACATAATAGCGTGGCGGAGGAGAGGTGCAAGACTGCCGGGAACCAAGAAGGGTTTGCTCTCGACCCTAACCAGATATCTTGACTTTAAGCTGCGGCCTTCACGTGGCTTCGGAAGAGTGCCACTAGTCGGACCAAGCTCATGACCCCCCTAATGGGTGCGGAATGGCTAGTGGTAGCCAACAGCAGCTAGAGGTTTTTGATCTGGCCGAGTAGAACTGCTGTATGCGCTAGGTTCAAAGAATGGCCGAACGCCCCCCCCCCCCACGATCAAGCTGGGTACCAGGCGGTAGGACGACGTCCCGCGTCTGGTGGGTGGGGAAGGAAAGCCCGGTGAGAGCCGAAGGAAGTAGCGCCGATGTGTGGGAAACTCTAGTGGTCGGAGTGTGCTGCACTGAGGCCTGTCTGGCTAATGGAAGTCAACCTTCTGATCCGGTTTCCGTATAAGGAAGGAAGGAAGTAGCTATAGCTATAATAGTTACAAGAAAATAGGAGAAAGTATTAAGAAAAACTTTTCAAACACTGTCTTTTTAATGAACAATACTCTTTTTTGAAAAAGCAGCATGCGTTAATACTAAGATATATTTTACAATCAATTAGACGATAGTTAAATCATTGTACATGCAGTGTCTTAATTTGTAATAGATTTTTGTAATTTTGTAATATGTTGTGATGTAGATGTTTATATAAATTGTGTGTGAGAGTGGTTTCTCGTTTCAATGTTCAATGTTTCTCTGTAGAAGTTACAAGATTATATTCGACTGTTATAAATGAACTGTGGATTCTGTTTTTAATTTGTGTTGAGCCTGGTTCCAACGTTAACTCGTTAACTGAGCATAACAAGTGAGGGCTTAAGTCCGGGATTTGAACACAACAAGATTTTTTGACAAGTTTTGACCCCTAGACAAAAAGAAAAATGGCAGAGAAAAAGCGGACTGTCAGTAGAGGCCGAGATACAAGTAAAACTGAAACAGATGGAAATTGATGCACAGAGGGAACTGGAAAGAATGAGATCCCTACAGAAAAGGCAGGACAATATAAATTTTAAAAAAATTAAAAATTCAGAGATCTTGTCCAATTTACCAGCCAAACTTTAACATCTTTCCACTGAAAAACAAGAAACTGTTACGTCGGTGATTAGAGATTTTGCCACTTTATTTCCTGACATTCCAAACAAGACCAACCTCATTGTTCATGACGTAGATATTGGGTCAGCATCTCCGGTTAAACAACATCCATATAGGGTAAACCCAATAAAGTTGGAGATAATGAGAACAGAAGTGAAGTATATGCTGGAAAATGGTATTATTGAACATAGCAAAAGTAATTGGAGTTCCCCGTGTGTTCTAGTACCTAAACACGATGGCAGTTATCGGTTCTGCACCGACTTTAGGAAAGTGAATGCGGTCACCAAAGCTGATTCGTTCCCAATTCCTAGGATAGATGACTTGATAGATCGCATGGGGAATGCCCGTTATGTCACCAAGATAGACATGTTGTCGTGGTATTGGCAGATTCCTCTATCCGATCGAGCTTTATATTGATGAAATATTATAATGATTTTTTATGAGTGAATGTGTGTGATTTAGCTGGGGGTACCATTAATAAATAAATCAAGTATTACAATCTTACCTTCTTACTTTTTTATCATGGTAAAATGCTGTTGTGGCTATAATTACTTGTTTTTAGTCAGAAATAGTCCCAGCTGCTGTGTCAGAATTGATGGCAGTAGTAGATTAACAATGATTTTAGTAAAATTTTAATTTCTGATGCCATTGTAACATCTGTTATTAAAATAAGATAATTCTTATAAATTTTTCAAAAGGCCTATCATTTTGACTTAATATTAGTCACCTCTTATGACATGTATGATTTCATGCATGGGTTATATTCTACATTTGTAAAACCACATCCCGGAATCCTAAAAGGGGTGAACCAGCAAATATTTAAAGTATAGTATCATTTTTACTTGCTCGTATACAGAAAAAAGAGGAAATTTGTAGTCGTGCACAAACATTACATGAAATTTTGACAGTTTTTATCGGTTTACAGCTCAATTATTCATCATATACGGAGTATAGTTGACTTATTTTAATGAGGCAAAAAAAATGCACATTTATCAAAATGTCAGCGTTTTATGCGTAATTGAGTCGGAAAAACTGGGCTTTGCAATTCTGTCTGTACGTCTGTGTGTATGTGTGTGGCTGTAAACACGATAACTTGACTACCGTTGCAGCGAGGTTGATGAAATTTTATAGACAAGTATTATATAAAATTTGTACTTCTATATCAACTTGTCAGTGATTTCTGGAAAAGACATCTTCATTTGCAATATATAACAGTAAAATTAATATGAAAATTATGATATAAATACCAATGTCAATTCCATTTTATAAATAGTACAGCTCGTATCAAATGACATTAAATAGCAGTAGTTGTTGATAACAAAACAATGTAATTGATCGGATTGTAAATATTTTGCAGTATTATGTAAAAGTTTACTGAGATTTAGAAAATGTATAATTGTATTGACTGTCAAGTGGATTTGATTGGATGTAATATATACAGAGCTGGGTATACGTATAAAATCCATTTGTTTTAAATATTTTAAAACTTTATATAGTTTTTACGTTGACTTTAATCAGACCATGTAGGTCTACGGTATTTGAAATATATGGGCGGAACGAAAGCAAAATATAGTCGCGGAAACGACGATAAAAATAACGTTGTAAAATTCGAATCTACAAGAAATTAATATACACCTGCCGAAGGAAAACAAAACATTGATTAGTAGAAATAACTGAAAATACAGGAGAAATTATCTTCTCCACAAAGATCAGAAATTATTAAATAGAACAGCAAATAACGTGTGCGATACTAGCTATTTATAAGCTAAATACTTTGATGTTTATTATACGGTTCAGATTTTGTTAGAATATAACAGGACTATGACGACAAGAGATGATACGTAATAAATAAACTAAGTGTATGCAAAATTATTTTTTTAAATTAAAGATTAGCGAAAAAATGTTAAAACATACTTTCAGTTTTTAAGAAATAATATTGTTTAGGAGATACTACATTTATTAAAATTATGAACATAATTACTATATACTCAATAGGAAGAAACCTTTAATTGCATCAATTGAAAAAATTACAAGCCTTAAGTCTCAAATCATGTACATACAAACTAATTTGACTAGGAATTTAATATACTAACAATCTTAAATTGAAGCGTATGGCTATATTTCTTTGATATTGATTTATGTAACAAAAACAAGACAGAAAAACCTCTTAAGAATTATATATTTACCTAAAAGAAGTAAATGTACATATAGGCCTACACATTATATAGACTAGTAAATGATTACACTGAAAACATTAGTCGAGAAGATTGTTTCTTTCATTTTGATTATATGAAATATAAATGAATAATGCAATGTTACTTTATTAGATCGATTTCAAACGGTATGAGTACAATTAATATTTTATTAAGGTGGTTTTATAAATGCTAACTGTGCGTGTTGATACTTAAGTGTAAGCTTAAGTGTAATTACGTTTAAACGATACTCTTACTTTCTAATTAAAGTACCGCAAGTAAATACACAACATAGGTTTTTAATACATTTCACTATATGGAAGGGTACTGAATTTCATAAGCCCGTGTTTCTGAGCTATAATTCCTAGACGAACAACAGCTGTACCCAGCTGTCGACCCTCATCTGCCCGGGGGTTTCGAACTCAGGACTTTCGGTTTATCAATCATGAGCTTTACCGACTACACTACGCTGATCTCTTACTATGTAACAAATGCTCCAGTTCCAACAATTGACTACGGAAAATGTATTGAAACGGATTGTAGTACATGATCTCGACATCCCTACCGTCGGGGAAATATTATCCACTATTTCAATCATTTTAAAATTAGAAAAGGGCATAATGAAGAAATAGCCACTTTAAATGCACATTCGAAGCGTTTTAAAAAGACAGAAAGCACATTAAAATAAAATCGGAATTGTGTTTGTTTTTTAGTGGTTTCTTTAGTTTTTTATTCATAGAAACGCCTATAATGTGACAATAATAACATAACATGCAATTTATTGCCACTTGCTTATTAACATCTTATTTCAACTAAGTTTGCTATTTATGTCACAATTAATCCAAATAGTTGCAAAATATAGAAAAAATATTTCTGCAATTATAATTTAGTGTAAACAAATCCTGTAACAATTAGTTTCAATATTTTAGTCTAGTAGTTAGTTACCATCGCCATACAATTTGCGGATGTAATTACATTTCAGAAAAAAAAATCGTGCGCCCACACACCTTCCATGGCCAGTATTTATTACTTCAAGTTGCATACTGAAAGAAAAGAAAACAAGCATCGAGAAGTTTGAAATGATAATTTGAGTTGTCTCCCTTTATTCCAACTACATTATTAAACGAATATAACGGTTTCTGCCATTACATTTTATCAGGGGCGTAGCGAGGGGGGGGCGGGGGGTGCGGACCGCACCGGGTGACACCATTTAGGGGGGTGACACCAAGGCAAAAAATAGCAAAATATATAGAGAAAAACTCGAGGGGGGGTGCAAATCGAAAGTTTGAGGGGGGGGGGTGCAAATCGAAAACTCGAGGGGGGGGTGCAAATCGAAAGTTTGAGGGGGGGGGGTGCAAATCGAAAACTTGAAACTTTGTCCCTGGGAAGGGTCTCTATGCCTCTGGGGGGGTGACACCATTAAGTGCCGCACCGGGTGACACCCGACCTCGCTACGCCACTGCATTTTATTACATTATTTTTACATAAGGATGGTGACCCAATAAGTATTTCGTATTATTTACTAAAATGTATGTGCGGTTACTTACACACAAAAATATGAGTAGCAAAAAAATACGACTCTGCATTTCATAAACATCACATATATAATATTATCCAGTTATATAATTCAGAATTGAATGATGTATCTAAAATATGTAGTGTTCGTAATTTATTTTTTACTACTACATGCGATGAAAAACGTGCCTGATATTATAAATCAATATTTACACAACTTTTAATTTTAGATTTGGAATAATAAAAAAGCCATCATAAACTCTAGATAGCGATGGTAAGATACAATTGTTTTAATATATTTTTCGTTATTGTTCTTTCTTAAAAATAATTCTAAAATTAACTGTATTAAATGGTGTACGTATAATAGAATGCAACATTTTAAAAGTTAAATTGTAGTTCAAGTAAATTAGGTGGCATATTACATTAAATAAACATTATGTTGACAAACAATTAGTGTCATAATTGAGACTTTCAATGCATCTTGATTTAAAACACATATAATATCAGGACATAGGACAGTCACATTATAAAATTTACAACTCTTTATTTCTCTTTCTCTCTCTCTCTCTCTCTCTCTCCCTTTCTTAAAATCGTACGCATTTAGGTTTTTGAGAAATATGGAAAATTAATAACTAAATAACCTAACCTTTAGAAAATAAAAGCGTATATTATATGCTAATTTTCTTCATAATAATCATATCTCTAATAGAAACATCAATTGTGTATTTACATAAGCCACCAACCCAACACTCTCGTTTTATATTCAATGCATACTCCGGTCTTGATGTTAACAATTTTGTTTGAAAAGGGAAATAATCTATTTTTAAAATGGCATTTTGTACAACAGTTGCAGTTGTTCACCTTATTTCTTCTTGTTGAGTTGCATCCCTTACACATAAACAACTACAAAAACGCACGACTTGATTTCAGGATTCCCAGATACAAGTATATGTATACGTGCTGGAAACATAATTTATGTATGTTCCCCAATAGTGGCAATAGTCTTAAATAATTCAAATAATAAATTGATACTAAATTCCTACCTTTAAATGCGGTATCATCACCGATTAGATACAATTGTATATACACTGTAAATTAAAGGGTCGGAACTAATGTTGACATTGTACTTACTTTTAAATATTTTGTATTACCCCTAACTGCTCGACCGTGGGATATCTCAACGCACGCTACAGACGTTTGCATTACCTCAAAATAATTTCTAGTTAGTACATTTGCAGATTATATTATATCGACTCAAATGCTCTTTTCAATTGATTTCAAAACATAATCTTTTTTTCCTTGAAACAGGTACACTAAGTGAATCGTCGTGAACGATTTAAATGTATCAAGGATAACAAATTCAAGCATTATATGAGCGGCTACCATCCTATAGTGTGATGCCGTTTCTTATGATTTTATTTTATTTTGGTTGTTAACGGCATTTGAATCCAATTGTTTCTCTTTTTGGAATTCTGGAAAAGTTGCAACAATTATAGTACTTTCCTTCAACGGATTAAAAGAATTGACAAACATTATTTTAACAGCGTTTGCTTTGCCTGTTCTGTTTTTCTCTTCAAACCAAATCTTCTACAACCTGGCTCAAAGATTTTTGTATATAGTGTTTTCTATTGATATATCTATCTATCTATATACTACTAAAACTCAAGTTTGTTTACATGAATATTTATTTGGCTGATTTACTATTGTACAATGATTCTACTCTATTTGGAGAGCTGTAAAATAGTATGTAGGTAGAGAATAATTTTTTTATTGCAGACAGACTATTAATCACACATTTATTTAAAGACGTTAATTAATTGATTGATTTATTCATAGGTAGATTAACCACATTTTTAAAAAAAGATTAGAACAACCACTAGACTCGACGGAACCGTGACGTCACAACTTTTTGTTTACTGTTTAGTACAATAAAATGGCGGCGTCTATCGAAGAAAATTGTGTTCCCATTCAAAAGTTTAATGCGTTCTAAATCTAATTTTCTGTCGGCCATAACTTTAACAATACGTCCATTTGCTGTATTTATTACGTTCCAACACTTAAAATCAACTGTCTTTTTCATTTAGTTTTACGATAAATTTCTCTAGATCTACAGATCAGCTGTCAAAGGAAGAACATGTTGTTATGAAATCTAGATTTTAGATCTAGAGATCTAGCTCTAGGGCACTAGACTTTACGTAAATTCTAGATCTAGACTTAATGCAAATTCTACATCTAGAATCTATTTCAGGCCTTATTTTATATAAATCTTTGTTTAGCTTTAATGACTATCTAATTCGTGAATACATCGGATTTATCTATCTAGGTTCAAGAGCTAGATATAGTAGGATTACTCGCTTTATTGGAGGCGTGGTCGGCTGCTAACAACAATGGCGTCCGGACCGGACGCATGACTTCCGACTATTTTTAGGCTATGTTTACCACGAGCAAAATGGCGGATTTTCACGTTATGTAAACATGCTAAACGAGTCGTAGAATCTAGATCTAGATAATTCTATCTAGATCTAGATAATTTTAAACCTTCATTATTTTATATAAATCTTTGTTTGGCTAATTTAAGATAAAATTCAATTTGAAAGTTACAAATACTAGACTTAGATCTAGATCTATGCGCGTAAATCAAGTTGCACAAGGAGACTCAAAGTATTAAAACATAGTATAAAAATTCATCTGTGACGTCACGCGTAAATAGCTAAGTTGTTAGTGTAATCGACATTCATCCGGGTGGCACAGGTTCTAGACCAATACGTCAATGATATTTTTTTTTCAATTTTTATTTTATTAACACGTTTTTCTTAACTCAGCTTCGCGTTTTTTTGGATGTTTGTTGTTAAAATTGACATCGAAAATTAGCCCATTTCTGATTGCTCTAGAGATCTGAAATTTGGAATACAGGCTATTTTCGCCTAACAATTTCAGATGCAATCATAAAAACTAGCAATTAGAGACCTAAATCAGCTTAATTTAATTACGCCCCAAGGACCATAAAATCGAGGACATGATTTCTAAACATACCGACAAGACTGGAGGCCTATTGACACAGTTACTTCGGCCCCAATCGATGTGAGCGCGCTGGCCGTGATCGTATAGTGGTTAGTACTTCGCGTTGTGGCCGCGACAACCCAGGTGATGACTGACAAAACGTGGGTCGGGCAGATGGGTCGGGAAATTTGATGGTGAACGTACCCACGTTTTTTGTCAGTCATCACAAGAACCTGCACAGCTCGAGAAAGCACAAAAGAAAAATTTATTTTCTACTTTTTAGTCCACAAGAAAAACGTGGTTTTTTAAAAAGTTGTTTTTAAGTATTTTATTTTTTAGATGTGAATGATAAAGTTGCCTATCTGAACTTGGCGGGATACATGGCAGGTGAAGTAGAGTTCATCTGTTTCTTTTTCCTAAGCATATGAAGGGATAGTGTGGTCAGAGACATGCTCGATAAAAACATGTTGTCTCTGACTACACTATCCCTTCATATGCTTAGGACACTGGGCAGGTGAAGTAGAGTTCAGTAGGTTACCTGTGACGTCAGTATATGAAGGGATAGTCCGAAATCGGTGTTTTCGGTGTTTTTAAAAGATAAAAAACATATTTTTGAATGTGGGGTCTGTTTTTGTGTGATGATAAGTGACACTACAGTAGCGTAGCGAGGGGGGGGGGGGCGGGTGGGTACGTATGTCCCTGGGCGCCTATCTTAGGGGGCGCCAAAATGGGTTGGAAAAATAAATCGAAATCTTGAGGGGGGGGGGTGCACATCAAACGTTTGAGGGGGGGGGGGTGCAAATCGAAATCTTGCGGGGGGGGGGGGGGTCAAATCGAAAAGATTGTCCCCGGGTGCCGGGAAGGGTCACTACGCCTCTGAGTGACAGACGTGATGTTTTTCGATGGATGACCCCCGAAACCCACAGTTATTCAACGGATGACGGGTAGTCTAGTAGCTATTATGATGCTTTCTTATTGATATGAAACCAATCTGCTGTATGGTTCAGCGTTTATATAGCCGTAAAGAGTATGGTTGCTGGATGTTTTACATTTCGAGCAGCAATAGCTTAACGTCATACAGAATCAAACTCAGGATAATTTTATTACTATAAGAGTAGGCATACTTTATATCCCACGATGTATTATGTATGGTATAACATAGGCTTACAATACAAGAGCTAAAACTACAATTATTATATTATATTCAATTGATTGTTTATTAGCAAAAGATTCACCATTTACAGTCTATTGGTTTGTGTTTGTGTTTTCGTTTGTGTTATGTTTGTTTTTGTGCTTTGGTGTTGGTGTTGGTCGGTTGTGGTTAGGGTTATAATATATTTCCAAAACTCAGGCAATGCCGGGTATATGCTGTTTAATAAACCTACATGTCATGGTCTTTTACAAATATTCTTTTTGACTCAGACCAGTGTAGGGCCTGGCCGGGACGGCTGGTTTATAATAATTAAGAGTCTCTAGGACCAGTACTGCATTAAAAAGTAATACCGTTTTTTAAAGATATTAAAAATACCTCTGTGAACCTATGCTATCAATGTGTTTTTATAGATACACGGTTTTACAATCAAGAAAATATTGTATGCTTACACAAAAATACATTGCCGTATTTGTAAACCTAACTAGTTGTATTTTCAACAACTTCCAAAAGCTTCATGGCGATCGGATAAAAGGTGTAGTAATGCATTTAAGACACACAAATGTACACACACACACACACACACACTCATACAGAAATACAAAAAAATTCATATATATATATATATATATATATATATATATATATATATATATATATATATATATATATATATATATATATATATATGTACATATATATATATACATATATATATATATATATATATGTACATATATATATATATATATATATATATATATATATATATATATATATATATACAGAGAGAGAGAGAGAGAGAGAGAGAAAGAGAGAGATGGGGACATGATTATCCGATTGCTTCTCAAACATCTGCTATCATCTAATCAATAACTATATGCGTCACTGTTTATTATAATATTGATATAATAATATTTTATTCTTCAAAACTTGGGATCGATCTATTTTCTTTGTTTTAATGCAATAAATTTTTGAATCACACACCGTGACGCAATGGCACGTTGTGGTTTTAGAAGACAAAGGGGATATTGTTGCTGTGGAAATTTTGTGGTAGGTAAATCGATGTTTTTATTAACCTCTCAATGGCTTGAGTAATAATCATAGGCCATGCAGATACAAGACACTATTAGCTTACAGAGTGAGTAGCTGTGTATAGTCTATAGAACATGTCTCGAGCAGATAAAGCTCGTTAGCTGGGGATAGCCACTCTTGTAGGATAGACAACTCCAAAATTAAACAACTGGTGCCGTGTAGTTTGTTCTTGGTTGGACAAAGGCTGAAATCGTAGTCAATGGTCTCCAAAAAAGGCGAATAACCAGTTGACACGTATCCTTAATTGTGTTGGAGGGGGATCTCTTCTAAAAAGGAAGAAGAAGAAGAAAGAAAATGTAAACATTATTTCCAGCTATCGTGATTAGGGTATTTTTTGCGCGGGGTCTCGGATTATGTAGGTTTATTTTACAACGAAAGTTTTTCATTCTTTAAATCGTTGTTATTGTCACTCAAATTACCAAGTAGGATATATATGCCAACATTTTAACAAGACAAAGAAATAGCAGTTTAATATTGTCTGTTTGTTAAATTTATTCATTAGAAAAATACTTTCGTTAAACAAATTAGTGGACCGCATGGTTTTATGGGAAACATTGGAGCCATGTAGGTTGTGTAGAACATAAGAAGAGAAATTCTTATCTACAGAGCTGTTCAATTTGCCCAGTTTCTTTTTTTGCATGTCATCGTGGAGGAGGGGGTGGGCAGTGCCCATAATTACTTCCGACAGCACCACCCCCGTACGGGATAGAAAAAATACATAATAATATAAAAAATATAAAAATATATACTTTTGCCGTCCGAAAAAAAACTATGATTACCCATCTGGAATTTTGTATTGCTCATACTGTCAAAGAAAATGTCTGAAAGAAACTCAACTAACCACCCATACTTATTACAGGGAGGGTAACCTTAGCTTCGCCACTGGGTCAGCTGTTGCAATGTGACGTGTAACACTGACTCCACTGACCTAGTCACCCAGACTTCTAAACACGTGTCTTACCACTTGAATTTGTTTCAAGGTTGTTTGAGTATATTTTTAAAATCGATCAAGTGATGACTGCGTTGCACGCGTTCGTATTGCGAAATGAGTATGATCGATAATCGATAAAGTTCTCTTTTTCAATGCACACAATTTAATATCGGTTTAAAAGTTAGGAAAATGTGGGGATTCACCTATCGACATATGCACATGACAACACACAATCAAGATTAATTATACGAAAGTGAGTTTTAAACTCAGTAAATATAAATGTGTTGAGTTCATTATTTACTCTTATGCATCAAATTTACTATACCCTATTTTGCTCAGCTTATATTGATATACATTGTGTTTAATGTGTTAGTAGTTTTAAAAATTCATACAAAACGTTTTAATAACTATCGATTATGTAACTATGCACAAAAGGAGAAACTCAATGATATTCTTTAAATTAGCTATAATTATATTTTCCCAATTCTGTCTTTATGTCATTCAGGAACCATATAGAGAAATCAAAGCAAATTAAAGGCTGTCACAGTCAAACTGAAGACGAAACACGACGTTACATAGAAAATATGGCAAAAGACGTGATGTCATTTATGGATTACCATCGAAACCAACATATATTTAACTAGAAAACGGGTTGTCTAGTAAATTCTAAAGCTGGAAAATAACACAAAATACATTAACGTCATTGATTCTTGATTGAACAAGAAATTAAATTTCCAATACCGAAAACATACAATATTAAAGGCGGCATCTATATTTGATAATAAAGACACTAAGAATACCGTCTCATTTGATTTTCATATCTTAAAAACGATCTGCATGTAATGTTTCTTCTCTATACACGATTTAGGGAAAATTGATTGCGATTTGATACCGATCATTCGATCGTCATGACATTTTTAAGAGTTGAATACTCCAGGGAATGTTTCTGCAAAAACAAAAAAAAAAATTCACTAGGGTGGTGCACGTTTTTTCAATATACGGTATATATAAAATCAATCAAACCTGGTTGCGGTTCGACAATGTTTATCCAATTTACATAAACAATCGGGAACTTGATGAGCATACGCAAAAGAGGGTCCTCCAATGCCCAAGCAAGATGCGACTTAGTGCCCTGAGCTTTCCCGTGAGCGCAATGGTGACTACGTTTGTTCTAAACAGTGCTATAGATAGTGCAGTTTGTCTCCCTGCGCTATCCTGTGAAAATTGGCGCCAACAGTAAAGGTGTAAAAAGTATATTTGAAATAGAAGCCTATTAATTGTCATACAAAAACAACTTATTTATTAATATTACAATGTTTTATTTTGTTTGTTTTTTTGGTTGGCTGGTTGTTTAAATCGTAGACCAGATGTGTAGTTTGCTTGCCAGTTGGGAGCTGCTTTTATTATAAATCTGTTCACGCGAACAAATGTAAATTTAATTTATCTCTTAAGAATATGTTTAGTTGGGTCTCAAAAGGGATGAACTGAAAGTTATAATATTCTCTTTTAGCTAAATGTAACTACAATGAACATGATTCTCAATAACCCTAATTTTAGGGAAGATTGGTACAACCAAAAATCTCTTTTACCATAATAACATAACAGCAGTGAACATGATTTTCAATAACCCTAATTTTTAGCGAATACACACACACACATAAATGGCAATATTAATCTGGTGAATTGAACCGGTTTCTCTAACGTCAACACAATCTGTGACAGACAAACTTGCCTGGATTAAATATGAATATTAGTTATTGTAAAGAGTCATAGCTGGTAGGCCAAGGCTATGTGTTACAGAAAACCTACATTTAGATGACCTACGAAAATATCTTTATCGTAATCAATATTCAAGCGTCAGTAGGGCATACATTTGTTTCTGTTCACAATACTTAGTGATAGAATAAAGGAAGATTCCTTTAATACTTTATGTCTTTAATCATCTTAAGCTCTTAATCACCTTCATCTTCAAACAATACCAGCAACATAGATTACCTCTGCTGGGGTGGAAACAGGTGTGCGTTACTGTAAGATATGTATAAAACCCATGAGTTAGACTGGACACTTCACGACTTGCGGACGAACTCGGACCAGTTAATCAAGCCTCTTCCAAGCTTCACATCCAGATTAGGCACAACGAGTGCCGAAGGTTGTATAGAGGATACTGGACTAAAAGGTGAGAATTTTAATACGCTCCTATCATAAAGACTCTCAACAAATTAGTTCTCCATACTTAGGCCAATGGGCGGAACTACGAGCCACCAGACCCCGCAGTACGAAGTGGGGCCAAGACCATTTAGGGGGAGCACTGCCGACCATAATTTATATTATTGAAAATTGTGAATCTGAGTCAGATTTAGGGATTTTTATCTTCACTTAGAAACATAATTTTTAAAAATTTTTAAAATTTTTTAAACTGATTTTTTCGTGCACCAGATGGAAAGAAAAATACGATGTGTCCACAAATACATATATATATATATATATATATATATATATATATATATATATATATATATATATATATATATATATATATATATATATATATATATATATATATATATATATATATATATATATATATATATATATATATGGTTCGCCCCGAGCGCCCGAGGGAGGGGTCGCTACGCCTCTGATAGGAATAACGCTAATGTTTTGATAAGATTTGCTGAATAAATAAGTTATGTAATAGCTGTTAATACTTGAAAATTGAATTTAAAAATAAATATTGACAATTAGGCGTTATATGGTAACAAGAATTAAGTCTCTTAACTGACTAACACGGCTTAAAGAGAAATTACTGTCTATGGGACATACTAGACCTTTAGTTCAATAGGCTGTTGATACTGTGGTTTAGTTTGGGTTATGGCAGTTTGGGATGTCAAACATTATATGGGACATATTAGACTTTTGGGTCGATAGGCTGTTAAAAATGTGGTTTAGTTTGGGTTATGGCTAATTAGTCACCCACATGCTTAGAGCTAAATGTGTGTGATGCACATGTTTGTCACCCATACCTCAACCCATCCCCCCCCCCCCCCCGACACACTCCTATGGTAGAGCAACTGCAGCAAGAGGTGTCGCAAGTCGCAGTAAGTTGCGTTCCGAATACTACGATTGTCACTGCATCTCCGTTTTCATTGTTACCCCCCGCAAAATTATTTAACTATTTAACCAGATAAAATATTGTTGATTTTATTTGTTGATGTGACCCCTTTTACAAAGACTTTCGGGTCCTCTTAATCCCCTCTTATTTGCAGTAAGTCTACATAATAACCCAGCTCATCACTTGATGTCTCCAAAACCCACTACAGCTCGCCTCACCCCCTCCCCCCTTACCCAATGACATGTTTACTACAGTATTTGTCAAATGCCAATATCATCTCAGTTGTTTGTAAAACTTAACGTCAAATCGATCTAAACCGTGTAGCCTTTTGTTTAACTTCACGCATGTAAACCAGATCAATGAAACTCTCGTGTTATGGTTTTATCAATGTATCAAAAAGGCGGAGGGTAAAAAAAATCACTGATTTAAGTGGTTACTTGAAAAGTTAAAAATACTCGTTCCAAAATATTTTTAAGTATTTATTATTTATTTACTTAGAATGAACCAAATCTATAAAATGCACTTATATTGCTTTATATTTTTTCTCCGTAACAAGCATTTTCGTGGTAGAGTATTATTTTGTACAAACCATTTTTTTTTGCTCAGCTAACTGTCACGTTTATAAGTTACATTTTTTAGAATAAAAACTAAATTTGTCATGTTATGGGAATAGACACAACACTTTTAATATATACGGGACGACCAGCGGCGTAGCATACGCAGTTATTTAATGACGGGTGAAGACACATTTGTCCAAATTGGGTGGGTGGGTGGGTACACACTGTTGCGCATGCATGGAGAGTAAGAGAGGGGGCGGGAGGAGGGTTATATTCGGCGTGCCCCACGCGGTTGTGCGAATTAGAGAATAATTATATATATATATATATCGATGGTCTCGGTCGCAAACCGTCTAACTCCGAAAATGTAAATTTTACAGGAGAGACAAAAAACTTATTATTTCCTTCTCGATCGCTCTAATACAAATTTTTTTTAATGATATCTCCGAAGAAACTCTCTACCGACTATACTATAGCTTTTTAAAATGAGTTTTGTTAATATTTACAAAATTATAGCAGGTTTAAAAAGATAGACGGTTTGCTTGGTCTAAAATTCTCGGTGCAAACCGTCTATCTGTGCGCGCGCAGACTTAGCTGTTTTGAGTCGAGAATTACGGTCTCAGTCGCGTTCGTTCGTTTTGTCCAATGAACGTGATTTAGTTATGTTTATGTTTTTAAGCTATAATTAACACTTCATAATATTTAGATTATAGTTTTGGGCTCATATTTTAATTATTTGAGTTGATTTTACATTATGGGGTCAGTTAATTTTTAGTAGAGATGTTTTAGTATGGCTTTATTGCTTTAATTTGCTTTATTGTATTCATTATGTCTGTATTTAGCACTAGACTTGTTAACTGTTAAAGGTTATGCTTTATTTATTACATCTTTCTATTCTCACAGTTTTTTTTACTTAATCTGGAGGGTGCTGGGTTTGTAGAATGATAATAGTAAAAACAGAAACCGTATTGTCAGATATATTATGAATGAGACATAACACACTAATCACATTAATACTGACTTAATGTTTACTTATTTTACAAAAATGTAACACAAAAAAATGTGTTTATTTTTAAAATTTATTCTTTGAATAAACGTCATATAAAGAAACATCGAAATGGCAACATATTTTTAAAATCAGGGAAATCATCATAAAAAGGTGTGTTTATTACTTGCTTTTAGGTGCTCAAATATGACAGTTTTTATCTTTTTTTCTGGTCTTGTACAACTTTACAGGGGCTACAGATGAGATCTTAATCTTACGACCCTAGCTTAGCAATTGCCAGCTATCTGCTAATTCACTTTGAAGTAGATAGTAGCATAATGGTTGTACTGCAGTGCATGAATATCTGTCGCATTGAATTCTTGATAGGTCTGACTGGTCTTTTGAGATCGGCTGGTCTCTTGTATGGTAAGGCTGGTCTTTTTGAGAGAGGCTGTTGTCTATTGTCTGTTATGTGAGGCTGGTCTATTGTATGTTACGACTGGTCTGTAGAGAAAGGCTGGTCTCTTGTATGGTAAGAATGGTCTGTTGAGAGAGGCTGGTCTGTTGAGGGTTACTGGTGTCGTAAAGGGTTAGACAAGTTTGTTGATATATTCTGGTGTCCTGTATCGTAAGATTGATCATTTAAGAGAGAGTTTGGTCTTTTGTATGTTACAACTGGTCTGTTGTGAAAGGCTGATCTGTTGAGAGATACTGGTGCCTTTACGATTTGTCAGTTGACAGATGCTGGTGTCTTGTATGGTAAGACTGGTCTGTTGAGAGAGACTGATATGTTGAGAGGCTGGTCTGTTGAGAGAGGCTGATCTGTTGAAAGAGGCTGGTATGTCAAGAGAGGCTGGTCTGTTGATGGAGGCTGATCTGTTGAGAGAAGCTGGTATGTTGAGAGAGGTTGGTCTGTTGAGAGAGGCTGGTATGTTAAGAGAGGCTGATATGTTAAGAGAGGCTGATCTGTTAAGAGAGGCTGGTATGTTGAGAGAGGCTTGTCTGTCGAGAGAGGCTGATCTGTCGAGAGAGGCTGGTCTGTTATGTGGTAAGACTGGTGTGTTGAGAGAGGCTGGTCTGTTGAGAGAGGCTGGTCTGTTGAGAGAGGCTGATATGTTGAGAGAGGCTGGTCTGTTGAGAGAGGCTGATATGTTGAGAGGCTGGTCTGTTGAGAGAGGCTGGTCTGTTATGTGGTAAGACTGGTATGTTGAGAGAGGGTGGTCTGTTGAGAGAGGCAGGTCTTTTGAGAGAGGCTGGTCTGTTGAGAGAGGGTGGTCTGTTGAAAGAGGCTGGTCTGTTGATAGAGGCTGATATGTTGAGAGAGGCTAGTCTTTTGAGAGAGGCTAATCTGTTGAGAGAGGCTGGTATGTCGAGAGAGGCTGGTATGTTGAGATAGGCTGATCTGTTAAGAGAGGTTGGTCTATTGAGAGAGGCTGGTCTGTCGAGAGAGGCTGGTCTGTTATGTGGTAAGACTGGTGTGTTGTGAGAGGCTGGTATGCTGAGAGAGGCTTGTCTGTTGAGAGAAGCTGGTATGTTGAGAGAGGCTGGTGTGTTGAGATAGGCTTGTCTGTTCTAAAATTAATCATAAAAGCATTTACCAAAGACAACTAACCATGTCGTTGAACATGTACGCCAAACATTTTGTAACCTACCATATAAACATTTCTTAACACGTATCTAAACCCTCAATCTATAGCTAGTAGTGAATTAACAATAATTAAATGTATTGCACATTCTTGTGGAAATATAATTCGAATAATATTGTTTTGATTTATATTTAGATTCTAGAATGAAGATCTAGTTTCAAAGTATTGTGTTAGCCTAAAAAATTGTAAACAAATCAGTTTGGTTATTGATAATCTGGAAATAGGCTATATTAATCAAATATTATTTGTTTATTATTCTTTAAAATGATAAAATGTAATAGAATAGTTGAACATAATTAATCAAATATCCTTACCTATAAGTGATGTGACTGCTGTGCTGTAAAATTGTGTGATTACGGCGTGCGACTGCATTCCCGATCAAAAGTGTACTGACAAATATAGCGATGTTCGTTTTGCGCCGAGATTTTTAGCGCTAGAAATAATAGGCGGTTTGTTCAAATGATTATATCTCAATAATCATTCTACAGATTTCTCTAATATTTTCAAGCATTATGGGGAATCATATTGGCTTTTGATTTATGTAAAAAAAAGAAAATCGAATTTTTTTGAGTTAGACGGTTTGCGACCGAGACCATCGATATATATATATATATATATATATATATATATATATATATATATATATATATATATATATATATATATATATATATATATATATGTATATATATATACATTTGCTTGATTGTTTCCCCTGAATTGTCACAAACAACAAGATCTCCCTGAGGTGGTACAATAAAATTATTTATATAATATGTAGTGAATTGTTTTATTAGTATATTACTAATAATTTAGTGACGCATTTTTAGTACCTGTATATTAAAAGTTACATACATAACCAGGTTGGTGACAAGGGAAATCTGCTCACGACTCCTCTTTTATTTAACTTCCGATCTAAGCTAAAAATAAATTAAAATCAATTTCACAGCAAATTTTTAAAATAATTTACTAATTCATTAAACACATATTATTACAATAGAAAAACATTTTTCTTCTAAACTACTGATTGATATTTTGAACTGTCATTGATTAGACGGATTAAATGAAAGGAAAAGTTAAATGTAAAACATTTCCCTGTATAACTGTTTCTTTAAAGGTAATATTTTGCAGAAACGTTAAGGTTGATTTGTTTACAACTGTCACACGTATGTTTTTTTTTTAAATCTTCTTTTCTATTATTGCAGGGTTCGATTTTAGTTTTAATCTTTTATTAATGGCTGTATGTCTCTTATTGAAATTCCGATTGTATATGTATATCAAAGGCTGTTAGAAAGTCATTTAGATGTTAGGCAAGCTATACATCGACGGAGAAATGTTATTGCTGTTTATATATATGTCGATGAGTATTTGAATAAATATTGTTTATTAACAATTTGGGCATAGACAATTATGTACATGGGGATGAAGACAGAGAGAGAGAGGAAGAGAGAGATACAGACAGAACAAGATTGAGAGAGCGAGAGGGAGAGATTATGGATAGAAATGTACTCTCGATAATGTAAAGATGTGAATTTATGTTTATTTTTTAATTACTTGGACAACATAACTAAGACAAAATCTAAATAATTAGATAACGATGACGCATTCTTCATTTTTTAATTATAGTTTATAAAGATATAGACTAATATACATGTATCCATATCTAAAAATATATATCCTTACATTCACCCGAAATATACGACAAAATGACGGTACAATATACACATTTTCTTAGCTTTTAAAAATTTCGTCAAAAGGTATTGCCTTGCACTCACCCGCTCCAACCTTATACTATTTTACTGATCGGTTAGCGATACAAGAATTCGCGATATGTATTTATCTTTAATACAGTGATCAAGGCAAGATGTAATGCAATCAAGTAAAAGTATCTGATCTCT
This sequence comes from Physella acuta, assembly GCF_028476545.2. Taxonomy (NCBI): domain Eukaryota; kingdom Metazoa; phylum Mollusca; class Gastropoda; family Physidae; genus Physella; species Physella acuta. The sequence continues at coordinate 1,441,488 of NW_026731670.1, read as the reverse complement.
TACGTTTTAATTATAGATAATCGTGAGAATCGTAAAAAAACAACTGCTTTACAGTTACACAATCAAGGTGGAAAACAGTTAAATCAGAATGTAACGGCTTGTAGCTGTTAAATTTCCTAATTTTGACTGTTTATAATTCCAAAATGCAGCATCATTTTCTACCCCTTTAAACGTTCCCCTATGATCGGTGACCGAGGCGACTACCCCCTCCCCTCACCCGCAAATTATGATTATATCAAAGGCGTATCCAGGTTTTCGTTGTAGGGGGAGCGAAAAGAGCAAAAAAAAGGCGCCGAATTTTTAACACGTTCTATATACGTGTAATATATATATAAATAAATAAATAAATAAATATATATATATATATATATATATATATATATATATATATATATATATATATATATATATATATATATATATATATATATATATATATATATATATATATATGTATATATATATTTATATATATATATATATGTATATATATATATATATATATATGTATATACATATATATATATATATATATATATATATATATATATATATATATATATATATATATATATATATATATATATATATATATATATATATATATATAATTACTAGCTGTATGTCATTACTTCGCAATGATGTAAAATAAATTGAAAGTAGCACTCTGAAGAAATAAGAAATAAAATACTTAAAAAAAAACGTTTTTAAAAACCACGTTTTTCTTTTGGACTAAAAAGTAGAAAATAAGTTTTTTGTTTTGTGCTTCCTCGAGCTGCGCAGATTCTTGTGATGACTGACAAAAAACGTGGGTACGTTCACCATCAAATTTCCCGACCCATCTGCCCGACCCACGTTTTTTGTCAGTCATCACAAGAATCTGCACGGCTCGAGGAAGCACAAAAGAAAAGTTTATTTTCTACTTTTTAGTCCACAAGCAAAACGTGGTTTTTAAAAAAGTTTTTTTTAAGTATTTTATTTTCTCCTTTTTAGTCCGTTGCTACACATGAAAAACGTGGTTTTTTTAAAAAGTTTTTTATATAGTTTTTTTCTACTTTATCTAATGACTTGATTAAGTATGACTTGACTAAGAGTTTATAAATACACGGACTAAAAATCTTGAGCGGCCAGGATTCGAACATGGGTTGTCGCGGCCACAACGCGAGGTACTAACCACTATACCATCACGGCCAGCGCGCTCACATCGATTGGGGCCGAAGTAACTGTGTCAATAGGCCTCCAGTCTTGTCGGTATCTTTAGAAACCATGTCCTCAATTTTATGGTCCTTGGGGCGTAATTAAATTAAGCTAATTACGGTATCTAATTGCTAGTTTTTATGATTGCATCTGAAATTGTTAGGCGAAAGTAGCCTGCATGCCAAATTTCAGATCTCTAGAGCAATCAGAAGTGGGCTAATTTTCGATGTCAATTTTAACAACAAACAAACAAACGCGAAGCTGAGCTAAGAAAAACACACAATGTAGGCCCGCAAACAAAAATTGTATCAATCTAAATATATATATATATATATACACACACTACAACCAAAATCAATGAACGTAACACAGTCTGTTTTGTAATTCTTGTATAACAAAATTTCTTACATAATAATTCCTGGGAAATTATTTAAGACAAGTGACATAGGGGAAATAATCACTCTCTTAATATAAATATGTATATATCTACACATTTAATTATAAATGTCAAAACAAATAAATAATTACTTAATAATATAATGAAATTGTTTAACACTATTCGTGTTTACAAAATATTTTTGTCTATAATCAGAATTTAATATATCGTCATCATAAATGCTAAAGTATTACAGCATAATGAAAGTTTTTAAAATCAGAGTTGGTATAAAACCACACTTTTCGATATTATAGAAAACCACTCGGAATAACAACCTTCATTTAACTAAATATTGGTCTTCTAGTTCAGATCATATATTTTTAATTAACTACTGCTTCTGTGTGTTCTTTAAAGATAATTTTTTTAATATAGTGATAGGTATGGGTTAGATCACTGTATTGATCACACACCTTTTTTACTGGTAATTACAAAAACAATATTCACAGAGTTTTACGTTTAAAAAGCTTATTTTCTGGCGGCCTGGTACTTTGGTACATCATTACGCGTTTTTCTACATATACTTAACAGATCAGTTCGGGGTGGGTTGGGGGGGGGTTCAACTTCATTCACCACTGTCCGGTCACTTTAGGTCAATTATCCAACCCAGTGTATACCTAGGTGTGACATTATGGTCGCTCTACACAATTGCCGTTGGTGAGGTGTGTGTGTGGGGGGGGGGGGAGGGGTTGGGGGGGGGTGGAGATAACCAACTCAGAGTGAACATAGCGTCAGTTTTTAGATTACTGCTCTAAACATACATATATATTACACAAATATATATTACACAAATACATGTTACAGAAATAGGGAGGGGGGTTGTAACTGTTTCATATAATTTGTAATCGTAATCACTATCGCCCAAAACTGTAAGAATACTACTACTTCATCATGTTGATGTTGTTGACCTTGTCAAAATTTCCCCACTACTACGCAGTTTGCTCATAAGTAAATTTAAATAGAGGTGCCACATCAGTTGTATTTGTTTCTGTATTGTAATTTTTTAAAAATTTATCACACGATTCAAACTGTATATATAAAGTAATTATGTGTGAAGTTTTATAACATTTTCTAATTCAATTATTCGTAAGCAAATACATTATACAGTTGCCTTAAACTTAACACCCCTCTTGCCAAGTGGTACTACCCGTAAAGGTTTTTTAAACATTGCAATGCATCGTAATGGTTATTTTTTAGAATGGTAAACTGATGCAGCTGTTAATAGGTGTTGTAAACGTAGACACTACTAGACTAGTACACAAATGCTTAATTGCTGCATGAAAAGAAATCTTGTGATTTACATAGATGTGCCGACCAAAAATATTTTTTTAACAAATATCATTGTTTAAAACTTAGAGTTTAAAAAGTTTCCAAAAAGGCGCCACTTTGCTGAAAATGGCCAGAGGGGGAGCGGTCGCTCCCCCTGCTCCCCCCCCCCCTGCGTACGCTACTGGATTATATGTTCTGTTTCAGAAAACAGCCAGCATTGCATACAAATATTTCACTTTAACAAGGTCCTACAATTAATATCCGAAATCGTAATCTATATTTTTAGTTATTCAGATTGATATTCTACTATGTGTGTTCAATATTGGAGTGCGGATCTTACACAATGATAGATGAAGCAGCATAGCTGAGTCAATAAAAACCTTATGTTATATCGAGAGATCAATTATAAACGACATGATATTGTGGCTGAAGGGTTCAATAAATGTTTAATCTTTTCTGGTTAACATAGGTGTGTTTATAATTTTTACTTTCTCGTATACGAAGTATAGATGAAGTATGGTAATCGTGCGAAAAAAACGAAATCGAGATTTTCACAAATCTCGACTATTTACAACTGAGTTGAAAAACATAGTTATGCAATTTTGTCCGTATGTCTCTATGTGTGTGTAACTCTGTGAAGACAACAACTTCATATAAAATTTGTAGTTTTATATCAAGTTTTCAGCGATTTCCGGAAGTAACCGGAAGTGGAACTTATTCTACTTTTGTTTATTCAGAAGCCTAAAACTTGAATAATGTAGCGAGTGTAGCCTTGGCCCCCAGTCAATAATTGTGAAGATGTGATGGTTCGTAGTGATTTTTCCTCAGTGCCAACTGACGACAATAAGAGCAGTTTTTCGTGAAGGACTGAAAACTGAAAACTCACTTTTGAAAACTCACTTCTAGCATACAGTTGTTTTAGAACACCATGTTCCGTTCCTAATTTGTAGAAACCGCCCTCGACGCTCATGACAACTGCAATCATACTTCGAGGATCACCGCGACCTCTGTCAACATCTGGAACACGGATGTGTACATTGTCACCCACTTCACAATCTTTAAATTTTGTATTTGATGTTTTAAGCATCTTAGCACCTTGAGTTTGCAAGCCAGTATGAGCTGCTGACCTGTGTTCCAGGATGTCTTGTTTTTCACAAACTATACAGAATCTGTTGGCCACATTATTGTCACGCAACTGGTCTGGACGTTCCGCCACGGCAGCAGATGTGTTAGCTAAGGATGTCGTTGCATTTATGGCAACCTCCATTTCTTGTTCAATGTTCTCAAGATCTTCCTCGGTAACTATTTTATCGAGAGCCACTCTTCGTAGATTTTTTTCTTTTGACAGCCATCTGCTATGTCTGTCTCATGGTCTGACGGCCCTTTTGATCCATGTCGCCTTGCATATAGAATGTTATACAAACAAGAGCTAAACAATACGTTACTCACAATGAAACCGCACCCAGAATAATGAAAACGCGATCACAACTTAGTCTAGATAGAACATTGGCCAGGACATTCCGGCCAGTGCGCGCATTGGCCGGCCTATGTACGAAATACGATCTTAGTGCTAAGTTCTTCGAGCTTTGGCCAAGAGAGCCGGCCATTGCGCGCATAGGCCGGCCAATCCGCGCTCTGGCCGCACTTTGGGCTTTGTCCGTAACATATATATATATATGTTACGGTCAAAGCCCGAAGTCGGCCAAAGCGCGGATGGGCCGGCCAATGCGAGCATTAAACAATATTGGCTCCCATTGACCGGTCAAAGTCCGAAACGTCACTTGATTTCGGCCATTGGCCGGCCAATCCGCGGACTGGCCTTGGTGGACTGGCCAAAGTCTGAAATGACTATTGATTTCGGCCTTTGGCCGGCCAGTCCGATTTAGAATATTTTGTGGCTAGTGACGACCGGCCAAAATGCGAATTAGAAGAGCATGTGCAGATTTTGTTTTTTTTTAATACAGTAAGGATCATGAAATTAAGTCTTTATTGATTATTAATTAAATTAAATGGCAGAAACATTCAAATTATTTTACTGTACTATAGTCTCAATCAATATTATCACTTGTTATAACAAGTTGACCTTTTATGGCACTTAGAATTACATAGTAGCTAGTTATTTTTACATCTAAACATTTTTAAAAAAATTAACCAAGGTTAGATTGTTAACTTGGTTGCTTCCTTTTGTCCGTAAAAAAATCTAAACAGTTTCGTCACTTTGCGAATGATGCAATGTGCATCTATATTTAGACGATCCGATCAGAAATTGAGATCGAGCTTCTAATAATACACCATTAGTAATTGCATCAGTCACACTGATGTTTATAGCACGTCAATTTTTTCTTTCTACGTGTTAAAGAAAAAACCCTTTTGATTTTGATGCTATGAGTTGCTCAGGGTTATCCTGTGAGCACTTTGAAGCCAATGCTATTTATAAGGAGCCAAGGGCGGTTTGCGGCGCCTCTGTGGTGGTGTAGTCGCGGGGCTCCCGAGAGCACCCCTTTACGTCTCTGACACATAGGCGATCACCGATATGTGTTCTACCTATTTATTTTGGTGAGCGATCAACGTACACTCAAGGTCCGATATGTATGTTCTCAGCGCAGGCATTGTTTACATTTAAAAAACTCAGTTTTAAAAAACAAAGTCACGTGTCTAAGAGTATAGGATTGGTAAAGCATTGATGACACCCTTCTTATATATTTCGTCAGACTTACTTCTATCCCCGCGCCAACGCGTGGGGACGGGTACGCTAGTTTAATTATAAAACTTCAGTACAATACTTTATTTACTTATTTTCATAACAAACATGGTAATACAAGGAAGCCCTTGTTGTCCATTCAAAAATTTAACATAGTATTAACAGTAGCGTACGCAAAGGGGGGGGGGGGGGGGCAGAGTAATCGGCCGCTCCTCTTCTGGCTACTTTCAGCAAAGTGGCCCCTTTTTTAATTTTAAAAGAATGATATTTGTTTAAAACTCTATTTGGTCGGCACATCGAAGTAAAGAATCACAAATTTTACTTCATGCAGTAACTAAGCATAATGGTACCAGACTAGTAGAGTCTTCGATTTTTAACACGTATTAACAGCTGTATCAGTGTGCCATTCTAAAAAAAAATCATTAAAAAAAGTTTTAATAACAAGCTTTTATTTAATAATGCACTAAAAAGTGGAAAATAAATTATACATTACTATTTAAATAATTATAAAGAAAAGCGTGGGTCTCTTCCTTAATATTAACTGTTTGCCATTTTTATCAGGTTCCAACAACATTGTCAATTTTCACGTATAATACGCTTAACAGTTCTTCTAATTTGAGTAGACTATACAATACATTATCTAGATCGACCAATATGCTGTCGGAGAAAAGTAGATTTAAACAGTAGCGTTGCTGGGACGGGCGTCACCCGGTGCAGCACCTAATGGTTCACACCCCAATACAGAAAAAAAGTATATACATGTATACAGTGGCGTAGCCAGGATCGTCTCATGGGGGGGTGTTATCAAAACATATATATATATATATATATATATATATATATATATATATATATATATATATATATATATATATATGCATGTGTAAGTGTGTGCGTGTTAAGTATTGGTGGATGGAGATAATAGAAAATCGTAGGTGCCATCGACTAACTTATCTTAGTATAAGTTATTGTTTTGTAACAAGTAACACATGTACACTATATTAAAAACACAAATTATAAAATTCAAATTTCCATAATTTTAATCAGGATCCTCCAACTAAAATTTCCGATATCCCTGTGCCCTCTAAGTGCAAGACCCTGAGGCAGCAAATAGTTTCTATTATGGCCGCTAATCTTATACAATTTTCTTGCATGTTTTGACTTATGATAAATATAAGGAGATTTTAATAGGTTCAATTATTTCGCCATCACCGATTTACGTTTAGTGAAAGTAGCATTACTCTATTATAATACTCACATTGCTGGTGCTCATTAAACTTGTCTGTTGCCTTTATCCAGTTTGAAAATGGAATTTTTGATAGCTTATCCAAAAGCTTACTACCTACAACACGATCATTTAAACTAAACAAAACACATTATGCACAAAATGCACCATCAAGTAGCCACACATATTGAAACTTTAAATTTCTTTTACCGATTGCTGTAAATTTAAAAAGTTCATCAGGACGCCAGACGTTTTCTAATTAATACAACAGGGTATAAGTTATAACTTCTTTGATAAAATTGACGATATCATTTGCGTAAGAAGGTGCTGAATTTATGGAAATTTCTTGATGTGATGTACTTTGAGAAGCAATAATACCATCTTCATTTTTATCATTTTCATTTTTACTTTTCTTTATAAAGAAATCAGTTATAAAGTAGTTTTTAATTTTCATTTTTCTTCCCGCCACTACTAAAATGAATTTAAATTGCTTGAAGTAGTAAAACATAAAACATACGTATTGAAACACGAGTATGCGAATAAGAAAACAAATTATTCTTTTCTGACAATCTAAATACGCAGTTGTTCTATCTACCAACGGTTATAACGGTTTCATCAACTTAGCTGTAACGGTACTCAAGTTATCGTGTTTACAGACACAAATAAACACACATACACATAGACATATGGACAAGATTTCAAAACTGTGTTTTTCTAAAATTAGAGAAGTGTAAAACGCCAAGATTTGCAAAAAAAAATTACATGATTACAATACTTTTTCTTTACTCTTTACAACACCAGAATGTAAAATGTTTGTCAAAATCTCAATTTAGAATTTTGTGCACGATTAAAATGCATCCCTTCTGTTGCGTATACGATAAAGTAGGTATGAGTAAAACAGCGACAAGTTTTAAAACGTATGTTAATTTATCACGATTACATTACATTGTCTATACTATATATATGAAAAATGAATGTAGTAGTTTGTTTAAATAGTTTTTTTTTTGCTTTTTATTTATTATTAGACTACCCACCATCCTTTGGATAACTGTTGATATAAGCATCATTCAAAAACAAGACCCCACATTCAAAACGACATCACATCTCAGAAGATTTTTTCTTTTAAAAACACCTATTTCGGCTGAGCGTGGATCTTACTACACTGTTCCTTCATATACTAAGGTCACAATAACAGGTCAACTCTACTTCACCTGCTTCGTGTCTCAGACATGTTTTTGTCTTTTGAAACACCGATTTCCGCAGAGAATGGGTATAACCACACTATCCCTTCGTATGCTGACGTTACAGGTAAACTCTACACCTACCCAACTCTACTTCATCTGCCCAGTGTCTCGCCAAGTCTCAGACAACATGTTTTTATCGTTTAAATTAAAGATTTCGGCCGAGAATGGCTCTTACCACACTATCTCTTTTTATGATAAGGACAAAGAACAGGTGAACTCGACTTCACCTGCCCTGTGTCCCGCTAAGTTCCAATAGGCAAGTTTATTATTCATATCTTAAAAAAATGAAAAATAAATTCAACATTGACATGTAGTTTCTCGAACCTGTGCCACCCGCATGGTAACCTATTACACTAACACCTGAGCTATGTAGGTTCAAAATGTCAGGATTGTATTTACTGCTATATTTATACTTTAAGTCTGCGTAAGAAACGTCATTTACGCTAATAGGTCCTAGTATTATTTCAAATTAATTTTTTCCTAAATTAAATTAGCGAATTCCATAGCTAAACAAACAAAGATTTATATACAATAATGAAGGTCTGAAATAGTTATGTATAGAAACTCCTTATTATCTAGATCTAGATCTAGATAGAGTTTTTTTAGATCTAGATTCTACCACTTGCTTGGCTTAAATCCAAACTAGTCTTTCCGTAGTTCTAGATCTAGAGCCTAGATAAATAATTCCCTTGTGTTCTTGATTTAGATGATCCATGAAGCTAAAAAGCAAAGATATATATAAAATATTTAAGGACTAAAATAGTTTAATAAAGCAACTCAATAATTTATTCTAATTTAAAATGGTTTTTATTTTTAACATATTAATTTAAGTTTTAGCTGGTTTCTACCTTTTTGATCTATAAAGTTTGATTTTCCATTCCTTTTACAGCTGATCTGTAGATCTACCAACGAATATATCAATAAGGCAATTAACGTCTTTAAATTAGTTTGTGATTAATAGTTTGGTCAAAAAGAACATTTTTCTCTAGCTAATTACGTATTGTAAAGCTCTATATATAGTGCAGATTCTCTCCTGTAACCAAACAGAAAAACAAAGAAACAAATTTAAAAATGAATATACAAACATGTAAACAAACTTGAGTTTTAGTAGTGTATAGATGGGTATATTTTCTTTACCTTTCTAATCAATACATAATCACTGTAGTTTACTATCGACTTATTTGCAAATATTTCGCAATTTCTCTCTACCTGCCGACAGCTGTCACTATTGATATTGCGTTTATAATACCTGTTAATGACTATGTTATTTTTCATAACTGAAATGGGATTAAATTGTTTACAGTCATTTTTCTTTTGATAAAGGTTTTTAAAACATTTTTCCTTAACGTAAAGGGGATGGGTATTTGAAAAAATTGTGTTCGGGCGGGGAAAGGGCAAATAGGTGACGGATGCTAGATTAAGCGTATTTACTGAAATTAACCGGGAGTGATCTCCCCTAAACTGTCTCAAATATTCTTATATGACACTGCGGAAGATGAAACACCACGTACACGTGCACGTACACGTGCACGTACACGTGCACGTACACGTGCACGTACACGTACACGTACACGTGCACGTACACGTACACGTACACGTACACGTACACGTACACGTACACGTACACGTACACGTACACGTACACGTACACGTACACGTACACGTACACGTACACGTACACGTACACGTACACGTACACGTACACGTACACGTACACGTACACGTACACGTACACGTACACGTACACGTACACGTACACGTACACGTACACGTACACGTACACGTACACGTACACGTGTGTAAAAGTAGTCTACCTCTAGTCTACCTCTAGTTGAAAAACGTGGGGCGCCGTGATTTTCTTACAGTTTCTAATACTGTTGACTCTCTACAAGCTCCCTAATAAAAGTCAATAGTATTATCTAATCAATAGTAATATAACTTTAACTTCGGCGCCCCACGTTTTTCATCGCTTATGGTAGAGTGATCGCTTGCATTATTGTGATGTATAGCATTTATTTTCTACTTTTTAGTTCAATCAGAAAACGTGGGTTTTTTAAAACTTTTTTAATGATTATTATTGAAGCTACTATTTGTCTGTGTTATCGTACCCGTGTATGCGTGTCGTTTGTGTGGTCAAATACTAGTCCTTGTTGTGTTTATGAGGCTGGCGGTCAGAACCTTTCGGTTTAGAGGTCACGCCTGCTCGCGTCGGGCTAATTGGCAGAAGCGGTTACATGTATGACTAGATGCGTGGACGGAGAGGTGATTTGGTGCTGCGTGATGTCTCTGAGTTTGACTGCTTTGTCTACTTGGACTATATTCTGTAGTCTACCCTTGGCGTTGAAATATCAGTTTCTGTTAATATTGCTTTTTCTACATTCGAATATGCCTTTATTTTTATTTTTTTTTCTTTAAATAAAATTGTGTTTATACATTTAAAACATCTAACATTACTTTCAACAAAAGTGCTTATCAATTACTCCATATATCGCTGAGGTTACTGATAGCATAGCCTCTGAAAATATTTTGCAGACAGAGAGAGAGAGAGAGAGAGAATCGTGCACATGGGCTTTTATATATTAGGATACCTTTTAATTAATGCCTCTGATTATATTAAATCAATAATGAAAGTGTCATACAAAACGCGTAGCTATCTGGTTCGGCGCCCAGGGCGATCGATCGATTTTGCGCTCACTTCCCAAATTAGGCCCGTTTATATTTATTCGCGTTGAATAAAATGCGCCCCTACTTCCCTCATTTTGATAGATAATGGTGGTTTTTACCAGACACTTTGTCTTTTTGTTTTGGTAATTGATATTTTGATATAGAAAATATTAACTAACAGTCTATGTTTTTTTCTACCGCTGTATACCCCCAGTTATGAGCATATTTACTTATCATCTACCACGACTGGCCTATGTGTGCCGCCGCGCATACCCTCCTCTAGCTTTGCCTCTGGTAATAGGATCAGATAGAAATTGTATTTAATATAAAACTATTAATTTAAAACATTGCAGGTGATTACTTACTTACTTAGTTAATCCTCATCATTCCCTGTAGAGTATAGGGCAGCAACAAATCTCCGCCATTCCACTCTGTCTTGGGCGAGCCACTTTAGTTCATGCAAGGTCTTCCAGTAGCCTGCACTTCTTCTTCCATCTCTCTGCTCCATGTTTCCAGTGGTCTTCCTCTCTTTCGGTTTAGAGGCGGGTTCCACTTCAGCGCCATGTTGGGGAGTCTTCTTTTGCTCATGCGTAAAACATGGCCCAGCCATCTCCATCTGCTCATTCGAGCTTCTGAAACAATGTAGTTTAATCCTGTCCTTCGCCATATTTCCTTTTTCGGGACTTTGTCGTTCCACTTTATTCTGAGGAAACGTTGGAGGGATCTTCTTTCAAAGCCTCTGAGTCGGCTCTCTCCTTTATTGTTTAGTGCCCATGGCTCTGCAGCATAGAGGAGTGCAGATCGTAAATTAGACTTGTAGATCCTTATTTTAGTTCTCTGCAGAAGTGAGGATGATTTCCAGATCTTAGCAAGTCTGTTGAAAGCTTGTGCTGCCATTGCTATTCTGGTGGCTATTTCTTTCTCCATGCTGCCATTTGCGTATATATAGCTGCCGATGTACTTAAAGTCTTCGACCTCTTCTTGATCTGCTCCATTCGCAAAGGTCTTGAGTGCACTTTTGGCTTTTATTTTCATTAGCATGGTTTTCCCGGAGTTTATCTTTAGCTCACGCTTTTAGCAATTTGACGTTCATCCCTTTAATATGTATTAGCAATTTGCATGTATTTAATATATTTTTTACGCTATGCAAAAGAGTAAAAACAGTGGCAACTATAACATAAATTTAAGTCGTTATATAAACAAACCCTACTCTATTACTTATAATAAGACACGGCGATGCAAGTAAAAAGCCCTAATGTGATGTGTTTATTTTTATGTTTCCAAAATCTATAATGATGACGAACTGACACACGCTTATGTTTTAGATATTCGAGAATATTTAGGGGAGATCACTCCCGCTTTATTTATCTTTTAGGATCTTAAAAACATGCAACAGTTATCTCCTAAAATATAAATTATTGTCAGCAGAATTCAATTTTGTATGATGGAGAACAAGCTTACATTGGTCCATTTTCGGACCACGAGACACTTTTTGAGAATCGTTTAGAGATTATGTACAGTATTGCCGGGTCGATTTTGGTTTTAATGTTTTATTAATGGCTCTATGCCTCTTATTGAAATTCCGATTGCATGTGTATTTCAAAGGCTGGTAGAAAGTCATTTAGATGTTAGACAAGGGGTCGGCGTGGTCGAGTCGGTAAAGCTCATGGTTGCTAAACCGAAAAGTCTCGAGTTCGAACCCTCGGGCAGATGAACGAATTAAGAACGAAGAAGAAGAAGAAGAAAAAGATGTTAGACAAGCTGTACATCAACGTAGAAATGTTATATACATCCATATCTAAAAATATATATCCTAACATTTATATATATATATATATATATATATATATATATATATATATATATATATATATATATATATATATATATATATATATATATATATATATTTATATATATATATATATATATATTTATATATATATATATATATATAACGTGAAGGAGGGTGGGACCATCAGTAATGTTCACCCGAAACAAACGACAAAATGACGGTACAATATACTAATTTTCTTAGCATTAAAAATTTCGGCAAAAGGTATTGCCTTTTGCCACTCAACCGCTCCAACCAAATGTTATTTTACTGATCGGGTAGCGATACAAGAATTCGTGATATTTAATTATCTTTAATACAGTGATCCACGTACGATGTAATGCAATCAAGTAAAAGTATCTGAACTCGCACGGTAAATTTAAGCTAATCGTGAGAATCGAAAAAAAAAACTAGTCGAGTCATTTCTTAACAAAACTGGCTAGTAAAATCGAACATTAAGCATTAATGATGTGTTTTTATTTTAAGTGCTTAAAGATTGATCTACACACCTTTCCAGTGTAAATCCGTTTCTAATTAATTGGTCGATAAAGAGCCCCACTAACAACCATTTTATTTTTCTACTTTTACATAATACGTTTTAATACTGCCGGCTTCTTTTCTAAGTGTTAAAAGAGTTATCTACTCACATTTCCATTACAAGTCATAAAAACTTTTGTTGGCGAAAAAGCGCCCCCCCCCCCCCCTTTCTACCATTTCAAACAAAATTGGTTGAGCAAGTTTTAACTTCGCAAACTCTATTTTAATGTTACACAATCGTGCAATACATTTTAGTACAGCTGTTTGTTTTTTCTCAGTGTTATCTACTCATCAATCTAGTGTAAACTTCTGCGATTTTAGTTGGAGGAAAAGCGCCCCCACCCCACCCCTCTCGAGGAAAAACTAGAAAGCGGATTGTGCCGGTCAGTGTTTCTTAAAAGTGTATGCTTTACAGTTACACAATTAAGGTAGAAAACAGTTACATCAGTATGTAAAGGCGTGTAGCCGTTAAATTTCCTAACTTTAACTGTTTATAATTCCAAAATGCAGCTTAATTTTCTACCCCTTTTGGCGTTCCCCCAGGATCGTCGACCGAGACTGCTACACCCCCCAAATTATGATTCTATGTTCTATTTTAGGAAAAGGCAACCATTGCATATAAATTGTTCACTTAAACAAGGTTCTACAATTAAAATCTTAAAACGTAATCTAGATTTTTAGTTATTCAGATTGCTATTGGACTAAGTGTATTCAACATTGGAGCGTGGATCCTACACAGTGATAGATGAAGCAGCTTAGCTGGGTAGATATAAAAATGTATGATATAAACCTTATCGAGAGATCAATATTAAACGACAAGACATTGCGACCGAAGGATTATAGAGGTGAACTCTTAGTCGGTTGTACATACATCAATACATGATTAATCTTTACTGGTTAACATAGGCGTGTTTATAATTTTTACTTTCTCGTATGCGAAGTATAAAAAAATCTCGACGTTTTACAACTCCCTGAGTCAGAAAAACATCTAATTTTGTCCGTATGTCTGTGTGTGTGCAACCCTGAGAAGACGATAACTTCATATCAAATTTGTAGTTTTCTATTAACTTGTAAACGAATTCCGGTGACCGGAAGAGGAACTTATTCTCCTTTTGTTTTTTTAAAAGCCTAAAACTTGAATAATGTATAGCATAGATAAACGAAATTTGAAATTTTAGTAAAAGATCTAATTCTCATATGAAAGTGTAAAGTACTAGTATTTTATACTGTTATACACATATTGTTCGCCGTTAACTTGGTGCGCAATTCTTTTTTCAAAGAGATCCTATTATATTTTAAAAAGGTTTAAGTATGTAAAATCTTATAAAAAATCATGTCTATATTCCGAGTTGCATCCCCGTAGTGTTTTATTTGAATATTCGAGAAACTTTAGGGGATATCCCACCCGCTTTTTATGGGGTTTTAAAATTGACGATTAATTTACCTAATGTTTGTCCATATCCGAATATTATTGTATTAATTTTTTTATTTCTGTTCTAAAATACTTAATTATATTAAGCTTAATTCATTTGTATAAACAAACATTTTAATGTGGCGCCACCTATGTTTTTTTATTGTACGCATTAATATTTCCATTCAGTCTTCTGATTGGCTAATGGATTACAAAGACCTTTATAAATATTACAGCGTGGCCCATTTCTGATGTTCGTGGCCGTTTCACAAAAAGATTGAACGTTTGACGATTGGTGAGTCTTTTATATTATAAATATTTATATTAGTGTTAATTAATTGTGTGTATTGCACATTTTTGTTTGTATGCGATGATATTTGTTTTGTTTAAAAATAAATTTGTAACAGAATTACTCAAAAAATCACTGTTACAGTGTTTGAGAATTTTCTCTAGGAAACAGAAACCGCAGTGTTTCTCACATGCGTAATAATACGTATCGAGTATACTATAATTTGAATATAAACAAAAGATAGTCTATCAATTATATTGCATTGAGCGTCCATTTAGTTCGTTAAAACAATGGCCTAGCTAGGAATTTTACATTGGGAGGAGGATGTTCAAATTTTTCAAAATATATTATAATATAACTATATATATAACTATGTATATAACTATATATATATATATATATATATATATATATATATATATATATATATATATATATATATATATATATATATATATATATATATATATATATATATATATATAATCATTTGAACAAACCGGCTATTGATTATAGCGCTAAAAATATTGGCGCAATACCAAAGCGCGATTTCCGCTGTATACATTTAATCAGCAACGCAGTCGCTCGGTGCATTCACACATTTTTACACCACAGTAATCAAAGTATTTATATGTAAGGATATTAGATTCGTTTTTGTTAGCTATTTTTTACATTTATCATTTGAATGAATAATAAATAAAGAGTATTTTTTAATATACCTTATTTCCAGTTAGATTTTCGAGAGCCAAACTGTTTTGTTTACATTTTTATGAGACTTTGAAACTAGGTCTAAATTCAAAATCTAGTCTAGATTTAGAGCTAATTTAAAAAAAAATACTATCGAATCGAATTTCCACAAAATTGCGCTTTACATATAATTATTTTTTTTCTCATTTGTAACTTTAGATTGAGGGTTTATCTTCGTGTTAAGAAATGTTTTATATGGTAGTTACAACATTTTGGCCTACACGTTAAACGACAAAATAAACTATTTGGAACTTAAATTTAAATGTTAAACGATTATTAGCATGCTATAATGATAAGATTACATGTTTACATTTCAGATCAAACTTGAAATTATTTAATCCCGTGATCTGAAATTGTATTTACAGATGCTACCATGTAGCAGAGCGAGAAGGCTGGTTTAACTTAGCTTAAAATCTCAAGCTGTCAAGCAACACAATTATATTATTTCAGTAGTCACAAAAATATTCTCGTCTGACTTACCAAATAAAGATCAGTTTAATCAGACCAGCCCCTGTCAACAGACCAGTCTTACCATACCACAGACCAGTCTCCCTAAAAAAAAACAAGCGTCTCTCAAAAGACCAGTCTAGTTATACAATAAATAAGCGTCTCTCAACTTCCACGTATTACCATGGAATAGATTGTTCTCTCTCAATTGACCAGTCTTATCATACAAGAGATCAGACTTACCATACAACATACCAGCCTCTCTCAACACACTAGTCTTACTATACAATAGATCAGCCTCTCTCAACAGACCAGTCTTAAGATACAATAGATCAGGGGTCTCCAAACTTTTCAGTCGGAGGGCCGAATTAACTACCAAATGTGGCCAGTTTCTTCCAGGCATGTTTATCATTTTTCTGTGCAAACTTCCTCAGTCATCACCAACATGCGTTTTTTCCGTGGACAAAAAGATCTCCGTGGGCCAGATGAAAGGACCTCGCGGGTCGCATTCGGCCCGCGGGCCGTAGTTTGGAGACTCCTGCAATAGATCATTCACTCTCAACAGACCAGTGTTACCATACAATAGACCAGTCTTATCATACAACAGACCAGCCTCTCTTAACACACCAGTTCTACAACACAATAGACCAACCTATCTCAACTGATTAGTATCACCATAAAATAGATCAGCCTCTCTCACCTGACCAGTGTTATGATACAAAAGATCAACCTCTCTCAACAGACCAGTCTTACCATGCAATAGACCATAATATTCTCTTAACTGACTTGTCTTATCATACAATAGATCAACCGCTCTCAACATACCCGTTTTGCCTTATAATAGATCAGCCTCTCTCAACTGACTAGCCTTGCCATACAATAGACCATCCTCTCTCAACTGACCAGTCTTACCATACAAGAGACCAGTCTCTTTCAACAGATAAGTATTATCATACAAAAGACCAGCCTCTATCAACAGACTAGTATGGCCTTTCAAGAATTCAATGCGACATTCTTTGCAAAACAACCCTAATGCTACTATCTACTTTAAACTCAATTAGCAGATAGTTGGCAATATAAACTTGGGTTGCAACATTAAGATCTCATCCCTGGTACCTAACCATTTGTACAAGAGCAGAAGAAAGATTAAAGCTGTCAAATATGAGCACTTACAAGAACTTCATAAATATTCATTTTTATGATAATTTGCCCAATTTTAAAACATTTTACCCACTTATATATTTTCTTATGTGACTTTTTAAAAGAATATATAAAAACTAAACATATTTTTTATTGGGTTGCATTTTCCTTTAATGCTCATTTTTACTTTCGCGTATACAGAGTATAGAGAAAGTATTGTAATCGTGCACAAAAAAACACATAAAATTTTGACAGTTTTCATTGTTTTACCCCTCAGAGATTCATCATATAGCCTACGGAATATAGCGGACTTATTTTAATCGTGCAAATATAATCAGTGCAGATTTATCAAATATTTTGTGTTCTATGCGTAATCGGGTTGGAAAAAGTGGGCTTTGCAATTCTGTCCGAGTCTGTGTGTGTGTACGTGTGACTATAAACACGATAACTAGAGTACCGTTACGGCTAGGTTTATGAAATTGCATATACAATTATTTTATAAAATGTGTAATTCTGTATTAACTTTTCAGCGATTTCCAATAACCGGAAGTAGGATTTATTTTACTTTTAGTTTTTTAAAAGCCTATCACTTGAGTATTGTTTCAGATAGATAATCGAAATTTCATATATAAGAAAAAATCTAATGTTCTGACTTCTGTCAAATTTTGGGTGATTTCTGCAGATCGAAAATAGCAATAACAAAAAAAAATGTACTATTAATATTCCGCACTATTATGCACAGATTGTTTGGCGTTCACAAAGTTATATTGTACTAGCCGTCCCGACCAGGCCCTGCACTGGCCTCTGTGAAAAACCTGTCTGTAAAGGACCATAACATGTCTGTTTAGTAATCAGCATATACACGGCATTGCCCACCCTAACCACAACCAACCAAAACCAAAACAAAAACAGCAAACGTAACACAAATGCAAACACAAATACAAACAAAAACGAAAACTCTAAACACAAAACCAACCACCAACACAAACGCAAACACAAAAAAACCACAAATAAAAACGTAAACAAATCAAAATACAAACGCAAATCCAACCCGAACAAGAAAAAACAAACACAAATATAAAAGCAAAGTGCTCTCCATCTAGCCAGGGTCGCGAAATCGCACCATACTGGGGCACTGGCGGAACAGCCTGTTTCAGCTTAGAAATAGTATTTTCAACTCACTTAATCAACCTTGGCGCCATAGCGAACACGGGAAGGCCTGGGGCGCCAAATAGCACCCTGTTGGGGCGCCGGAAGACGCCCGGATTTTATTCACTTAAAGACTATAGTAAATTTTCTTATCTATTGTCTGTCGTTTAAAACGTATTAATGCACCAAAGCGCTCACAAGATAGCACAGGGCGCCAAATTGAACACTAACGGTGCGCCTGTTTCAATTTAGATGTCAATTATAATACCCCAAGCTTATCCGCAACCAGAAAAAAAGTAAACATATAGGACATTTAGGAGAAGGCGTATTAAATGATATTGATTAAAAAAAAAGTAAACAGTACGTTCAGTGTATAAAAAAATAAAAGCCAGTATTGAAAATACCTACAACATTGCACTTAATCAATGCCCGCTAATTAGGTAATTATTTTTTCCCAACACCAAAACAAAGTAATTAAAAGTAATTTTTCCCCTAGATGCAATGTTTTTTTTAAAAAAGGGTAGTAATTTGTGTTTTTCTAATTTTTTAAATGGGCGTCAGAAGTGCAAAAGGACTAAATGAAAGTAATTTTCAGACACAATTAGAATTTTCGTGAAAAGTGATAGATTTTAAAAATTGTGTTTGATGGAGATGCCGACATTTATTACTATGTTTGAAAAATGAAAATAGTTTTACCACATCTTCAATATATTATTTTTTAAATCAGGAATTTAGACTATGAGTAGGCATACTTTAGATGTATAACACTGACAAATATGAAGACTTATATTTTCCACACCCAAACATCTCTACTTATAACTAATTCAGAGTGTAAAATAAAATAAAATAATAAAAAAATAAGCACAAAATTATATTCTAGATATTATTAGGTGTTAATGATAACTTAAAAATATAAACATAACGAAATCACATTCCTTGGACAAATTGAACTGGCGTTGCTTAGTCCAAAATTCTCGGTTCAAAACGGGTTAAGTGCTCGGGCACAGATAGACGGTTCGGCAGTGAGAGTGTATGACCTATAAAACTTGCTATCTTATAAAACCTGCTATAATTTTGTAAATAAAAACAAAACTCGTTTTAAAACGCTACAGTATAGTCGGTAGAGAGTTTCATCACACATATACATCAATTGATCCTGTACTCCACATATAGTGCAATAATTTTGAGTCTAAGTACAACGGTTAGTACCAGATTTTTTAAAATAATGTATATACATTTAAGTATCTCCCATGAGGATCGGTAAATCTATCCAGCCGTCCATCCATCCATCCATCCAACCGTCCATCCGTCCATCCGTCCATCCGTCCGTCCATCCATCCATCCATCCATCCATCCATCCATCCATCAATCCATCCATCCATCCATCCATCCATCCATCCATCCATCCATCCATCCATCCATCCATCCATCCATCCATCCATCCATCCATCCATCCATCCATCCATCCATCCATCCATCCATCCATCCATCCATCCATCCATCCATCCATCCATCCATCCATCCATCCATCCATCCATCCATCCATCCATCCATCCATCCATCCATCCATCCATCCATCCATCCATCCATCCATCCAACCATCCATCCATCCATCCATCCATCCATCCATCCATCCATCCATCCATCCATCCATCCATCCATCCATCCATCCATCCGTCCATCCGTCCATCCGTCCATCCATCCATCCATCCATCCATCCATCCATCCATCCATCCATCCATCCATCCATCCATCCATCCATCCATCCATCCATCCATCCATCCATCCATCCATCCATCCATCCATCCATCCGTCCATCCGTCCATCCATCCATCCATCCATCCATCCATCCATCCATCCATCCATCCATCCATCCATCCATCCATCCATCCATCCATCCATCCATCCATCCATCCATCCATCCATCCATCCATCCATCCATCCATCCATCCATCCAACCATCCATCCATCCATCCATCCATCCATCCATCCATCCATCCATCCATCCATCCATCCATCCATCCAACCATCCATCCATCCATCCATCCATCCATCCATCCATCCCTCCATCCCTCCCGAGTTTTTATGACACCCCTAGGTGTTATCTTACCACCTCACAAAATATCAAGGGGGGGTCGCTCGACAGATTTTTTTTTCGTAATATAGCCCATATAAGGCCCCGGTCAGTCGAGGTTAGTTTTCACGCCCTCTCGTGTTTTTTCGCCCCAAGGCAGGATCCTGCCAAATATGAAGCCTTATATATATATATATATATATATATATATATATATATATATATATATATATATATATATATATATATATATATATATATATATATATATATATATATATGCATTTTATGGCAACGTCATTTAAACTGTATTAAACGACTTCATTTTTTATGTTTAAAATATATAGAAAAAGTAAATAAATGATTTTAAAAAATATGACTGTCATGGGTATAGGCTTTTTAAAAGCCTCTTGCGGCATGCCGTATCATCTTTTCAAAACCTCTCATAATGGGTTTCTTAGCTTCATTGATACGTTGCTTTTTATACACATATGTCTTTTGGGTAACAATGTTAGAAAACTCTGGGTGTTACGAATTGAGCCATCTATATGGTTGGTACTGATGGTGGTGATGACTGCAGTGAGAAGTTCAAGTAAAACGCAAACACAATTTCAGCTTGGGAAATTTAATGGTTACTACTTTAGTCTTAAAAAAAAAAACAGGAAATCATCTTGAACATTAATAGTGGCAAGCTTTAGGGGCCAGCCCTACCACACTTTACAAAACACAACACGACTACATCCTAGCAAAGCTAAAGTTTAACTATTCTAATTTAATCTAAGGGCCCAAGCTTAACCCTCGAGTTTTTTAAACCCTGCCTGACCCCGGCATTCCAGCAAGGGGAAAAGACGGGTGCCCTAGCCTGCACATTAGCGAGGTGGGACAGGGATGCAATGTGTTCCAGTTCAGGTGTGGGACGGGAGGGGGGTTGGATTCAGTTATAACACCTCCCCTCTTTTTTGACAAGCTGGGTGGGGGAACAGCTCAATACAACTTACCAGGTGTACTAAACATTTTAGGTACCATAACAGATTAAATGTAAAAAAAAAACCCGTCATACACACATACAAGTATTTGTTTTCAACTATAAACAATGACTGACGATGGTATTGAACTCATGGATGCACTGCCTATTCCACACACAAACAACGTCTATCCTATAAGATTCTAGATATTACATTGTTTATTAATAATCAAAGCGGTTGCACAATGAATGTAACAGAACATTTTAATAGTTTGGTACTACATTGCGTGAAGCGTAAATATCATAAGTTGTTAGTATTATAATTCGGGTTTTAAATAAGGTAATGTATAGATCAATTAAAAAAAATACAACGCCAAGCCAGGCAGAATTCTATGTTGAGTATATAATATATACAATATTGTATATATATATATATATATATATATATATATATATATATATATATATATATATATATATATATATACATATATACATATATACATATATATATATATATATATTGTTTTCAATCACCGTAACATATTTAGTATTTTTTTTTTCTCTTTACTGAACAGCACAACCAACACAGTTCAGACATGAAGTTAGGCTATTCGAAATGTGTCATTGCTGTGTTATTGCTTTTCTGTCCATTATATACACAAGGTGAGTGGATTAAGAACTATGTTTAAATATTATTGAAATGAAATTAACATTCTAGTAAAATTTGAGAACTTAAAATGCTTTAATATTTTCAAAAGAGGGGTTATGTGGTTATGTGGTCGGGGGGGGGGATTATGATGGGATAGTTTATGTGGAGACTTTAAGCACATTTGCTTTATCGCTAAACTAGGCATACTGCCTAGCTTCGCTTAGGTTTTTAAAAAACATTTGAGAATTTGAATACTTAATTATTTAGCGATGGATTGCGTGTGGAGTGCTTTAATTTAAACAGTAATGCTAACTTTAGTTTTTTTTTTTTTTTTTTTTTTAGTTTTTTTTTAAATACTTTTATTTGCAATTCAAAACAAGTACATCAACATCAAATTCTTACATAATTTCGAACATCAAATGAAAACGAAATAGTAATACACTATATTACAATATATTACAATAGTAATATTTCTTTCTTACTTGTAGCCTGCCTTCATTCATTTAAGATGGTTTACATATACATAGATGAAATACAAAACGTCTAAATATAAAGAAAAATTAAAAATTAAAAACCAACCTGAAACTGAAAATGCAAATGTGTAATTAAAATTAAATGATGATTCAAGGGATTTTTTTTCTCGGCGTGGTGGGCTGAGGGGACGAGGGGGGGGGGAGAGAGGGGGAATTTGTTTTTTTTAAAGTAGAGCTGAAATGAATTTGGGATTACAGAGAATTAAAATGATACAAATTTTAAGCAATCGGAAAAGTTATGTTATTACAATGAGACACGTAAAAGCAAACACTCTTCCCTTTCAAACATCTATATCTATACAGTCCTCAATTAGTTTTTTTTTCCTTTTTTTTGTTTTTGTTTTATTAATTCAATTGTTTTAAACATTTAAATCATTAATAATTTTTTATTTGATAGATTTTACACAGCATCAAAGACATGAACATCAATTGCATATATAATAATCAAAAGGAGAAAATAAAATGGCATAAGAACTAGACTAAAATAAGGTGTGCAAACTAGGTTTCTCTTGACTGCTTAGTTTACTGTGCTTTGTCCTTAGCTGAGGAGTCAAAAGTTCACATTGTAGCCGCCCATGGACAAAAATAGAAACGACCTTGGGAGAAGTGTCTCTGCAGTACACATACTGATCCATCATTCCAAAACTTTCCATGACATAAAATTGACCCTTGGCAAAGAGGTCACGCTACCTTGAAAAATCCGCCAGTCCGGTTGAGTGGGGGGGAAGTGTGTGTGTGTGTGGGGGGGGGGGGGATGGTGAGATTGTATCTCTTTCTACCATTCAGGTTGTGCACTTTTAAAAACCTGGAAACAGAATACTGTTATAATATTAATTTACTTGAGGGCTGATCGAGTGCTACTTTAGTTTTTTTTTTTTTTTTTTTTTTTTTTTTTTTTTTTTTTTTTTTTTTACAATATATTACAATAGTTATATTTCTTTCTTACTTGTAGCCTGCTTTCATTCATTTAAGATGGTTTACATATACATAGATGTAATACAAAACGTCTAAATATAAAGAAAAATTAAAAATTAAAAACTAACCTGAAACTGAAAATGCAAATGTGTAATTAAAATTAAATGATGATTCAAGGGATTTTTTTTTCTCGGCGTGGTGGGCTGAGGGGACGAGGGGGGGGGGGGAGGGGGGGAATTTGTTTTTTTTTAAAGTAGAGCTGAAATGAATTTGGGATTACAGAGAATTAAAATGATACAAATTTTAAGCAATCGGAAAAGTTATGTTTTTACAATGAGACACGTAAAAGCAAACAC
Organism: Physella acuta; assembly: GCF_028476545.2. Classification (NCBI taxonomy): domain Eukaryota; kingdom Metazoa; phylum Mollusca; class Gastropoda; family Physidae; genus Physella; species Physella acuta. The sequence continues at coordinate 1,417,707 of NW_026731670.1, read as the reverse complement.
TCTTCCCTTTCAAACATCTATATCTATACAGTCCTCAATTAGTTTTTTTTCCTTTTTATTTATTTTTTTTGTTTTATTAATTCAATTGTTTTAAACCTTTAAATCAGTAATAATTATTTATTTGATAGATTTTACACAGCATCAAAGACATGAACATCAATTGCATATATAATAATCAAATGGAGAAAATAAAATGGCATAAGAACTAGACTAAAATAAGGTGTGCTAACTAGGTTTCTCTTGACTGCTTAGTTTACTGTGCTTTGTCCTTAGCTGAGGAGTCAAAAGTTCACATTGTAGCCGCCCATGGACAGAAATAGAAACGACCTTGGGAGAAGTGTCTCTGCAGTACACATACTGATCCATCATTCCAAAACTTTCCATGACATAAAATTGACCCTTGGCAAAGAAGTCACGCTACCTTGAAAAATCCGCCAGTCCGGTTGAGTGGGGGGAAGTGTGTGTGTGTGGGGGGGGGGTGAGGTGTGTATCTCTTTCTACCATTCAGGTTGTGCAATTTTAAAAACCTGGGAAACAAACCTGGGAAACAGAAGACTGTTCTAATGTTAATTTACTTGAGGGCTGATCGAGTGATGTTTAGCTTGAGACTGTCGATATTAATTATGCATCTAGTTTATTTGCTTCTTCTGTAGTTCAAATGTTAGTTTCCTGTAAAAGTAGGATGTCAATTTTGTGTTTATTTATTATGTTGTTTATATAATGTGTTTGTCCCTAGCCCCCCTGATGTTCAATGTTGCCAGAGTTAGCATGAATTATTTGGGGTTTTCTTTCGAACATCTGTTTCTGGAGGGCTGGATGGTGGTGGTCTTTTAACGCCAAACTTTCCAGCCGCTGGTTTGCTATCCCGTTGGGCCCTGGTCACGACCCTTTGAGGTGGCTTTACTGTAGGTAATTGATTTTTTCTTGAACTGATTGCTTGACTATATGACAGTTGACCTGATACCTTTGTTGCTGATATACTTTGTGAGCTTTTAATTTTCTTTAGCGGTTTCGTTATGTTTTCTGAACTAGTGTTATCTTGAAGAATATCATTTATTGTTTCGTCGACAGCCTCCAAATTTTCTTGATTCCCATCTTTTTGAGACCCTGTTACTATGGAATTTCTGATCGCTATTGTCTCCATGGCTTCGGCCTCTATGGTGGTTTCTGTTACGCTTTCGTTAACTTGCTGTGATGCTGCAGTAGTATGATGTTCTTCAGTTTGGCCATCTACTCCAAAGGCATCTTCTACCTCTCTATGCCTTGCTTCTCTAAGCATTTCATTTTGTCTTTCTCCGTCAACATCATAACTGTCCCAATGCTTTAAGAAATGTCTATTGTTACTTAGATGCTCCCTAACTTCTTCTTTATCATTTGCATCCCAAGGCTCAATTGCCCTGTACTGTCCATCTACTAGCTGGACGCCGTCAAGAGCGCGAGTCCTCAAATGCTCACACATTTTAGGCAGGTGTCTGTCTGTGTTGCAGTGGCAACATTGAACCCTCCTCCCATTGAGGATTATAAGGACTCTGCTCTCCTTGTTGGCCTCATTTGTAAGTATAATATAGTGTGGCACACTCTCCACATCTTCTTTCTCCAGAGAGATGGTGAATTGGACCACATTTGATTGGTCTATTCTCTTAAATGTTGGTGTTGAGTCCTGACTGCTTATAGATTTCAGAATCGCCATTATATCATCGTCGCTTGTCTTGGAAGGCAGCCATTTCAGCATGCCCCTTTGCCCAGATTTATCGGCGTGGGTTATTGATATTCTCTGCACTCTGTATCTGGATGTTACCCCAGGTGGCAAATATCTGTGAAATTCTTTTAGGTGCATTTTCTCATATAGTTCCTTTGATCTAATGGTGACATACCATTTACGCAGTGTCCCATAGTTATACAGACCTTCAAATTCAGCTGGTGATAGGCTACATAACATACATAGCTCTCTTTTTAGTTCATCAGCTGTGAGTGTAGCTAAAGAAAAACCCTCTTCTATGAAAATCTCTAGAGTTTTTGGTGCATGTCCTGCCATGCCAAACTTAGGCAGGAATAGCCGTTTGATGTATTTTTCCGACATAGTTGTGCGTGAGGCCCATCCGGGGCCAGGCAACACACACAAGAAATAAAACAGAAAAAAAGTACTTACAATGTATAAAATGTGAAGGAAAAAAAATAACACACACAAGGTTCCAAATGGAAATACACACGAGTTTAGTTTATAAAATATCACTTAAATCTCAAAAAGAATAGTGTCCAATGTTCTAGAATTACTCATTTTAACATAAAAAAAGCTGCACACAGAAGATTTATATTTTTAACCATTTATGATACGGTTTAACCTTAACCAATCACAGAAGAGTAATCGATTATACTTCCGAGTGCTACTTTAGAAAAAATGTTTTTGTTGGTCATTTAATCTATAAACACATAAATATATTGGAAAGTACGCAACTTATAAATGAAATGAAATTAGAACTACACAGGTTCCATGAACAGTATATCTCATAGTTTATATTACATTGCCTTTTGAAATTTATTAATTTATTTAATTAGGATACGTAACTGAATTAAAAACTTAATTTTGTACTAAAACAAATACTATACTTCGTCATTTTCTGTTTCTGTTTAAAATAGTATGCAATTATTTGAAAAATAATAATTTTTGAAACGTTACCTCCCTTGAAAACTGAACGTATGACGTATGTCTTTGCTAACTTTTTTTTTACAAACAGTTGCTATGCTTATATAAGAAATTACGGTATATGAACATATTTAATGACTATAATGGCTGATTCCGACGGGAATAATTTTTTTTTGGTTCCCTCCAGGGTTGGTCTACGACGTCATATAATATTAAGGGGATAGTTCGTCAATTTATATATATATATATATATATATATATATATATATATATATATATATATATATATATATACATATCTCATTTAAGGAGAATTTCACTCACGATCATCTTTTAGCCCTCGTCGAGGGCTTTGAGTCTGACCAACAGTTTTTCCATACGGCATAGTCATCTATAGTAGTGTATGCAAAAACTTAGCATGATGTACAGACGTTAAGTAACCTAAAAATTGTGTTAAAATTTCCCTGTTTTTGCCATAAATTTTTTTTTCGTAATAGAGCTCGTATAAAGAGAATTTCACTCGCGGTCACTTTTTAGCCCTCGTCGAGGGCTTTGAGTGAAATCGACAGCTTTCCCTAAAGGTCTAGCCATTCACCTAAGAGCATGCAAAAAATTCGCCAGATGTAAAGAAGGTAAGTGCCATAAAATCCGCGTTGAAATGACCCTCTGTTTTTCCCATAAAATCCAAAATTATATAGGGAAATACAAGTGGTCAGTTTTGACCCCTTTACGAAGTTTTCCCAGATATGCCGAGTTTTTTGTGACACCCCAAGGCGTTCTCCTACCACCTCACAAAATGTCAATGGGGGGGTCGTCGTCGGAAATTTTTTTTTCGTAATATAGCCTATATAAGGCGCCGGTCAGTCGAGGTCAGTTTTGACCCACTCTCCGTAGACTTTTTGCCAAACCGTTACCGGCCATCGTGTTCTATCGCCACAAGGCACCTTCGTGCCAAATTTGACGCGCCTGCGGCGCCGGGAAGTGCCCTATCGGGCACCTGACCACTTTGCTTTATATATATAGATAGATGGGGTAGGGCTTATATCAAAGTGGTGATTGTCCAGACAATCAGCCGCGTTCAGTTTTTCTATTAATTGATATAACTATTCAATTTGAAATTCCATCATAAATACACTGAAATAAACGTTTCGCTTATTTCGAGTTAACGGTACACAATCATACTAATTTATGCTATATAATTGTTTTACCTGCAAATGTTACTTTCTGTCTTTTTGTCTTTAGAAGTAAAAAATATGTTTAAAAAAAATTAACATAAATGTTTATCTGCATCACGTTTTTTTCTGGAATCGGGTTTTTATGTACATAAATTTGTTGAGGCAAGCAAATTGCAGTAGCGGCAGAGCATATTTACATGAGACATAACAACAATTTTATTTTCCTAATTTCAGCCAACTGTAAATGTGAACAAATTACAAGTTATGTAAATGGACGTCGAGTATGTTCTTGTAAACCTGGCTATGTAGTCAACAGCAACCATCATGAGAAGTGTCATGGTAAGAATTTTTTGTATGTTTGCAATGATTTTATCAATGATTATATATATATATATATATATATATATATATATATATATATATATATATAAACCCCTTTCTCATTAGACACTTTTACTGAAATGTAGTTGTAAGAGCAGTGCCATGAATATTTTAATACATCATATATCATACTTATCCATAGCAACATACCTTAATCTAAACAAAAAAACTATAGACATCAGTCTTAACACCCCATTACACATATTGTTTTTTTTTTATTATTTTGTAATTAATAGTATTTAGACTGGCAATTCTCTAGTATTATTTTTTAAAGTATTTAAACCAATAAACCCAAAGTTGGATCACTATATTATCTATTAAATACTTTAACTAAAATCAAGAAACGACCCTGCTTTACTTTATAATTATTTAATTTAAAAAATGGTGCATTGTTATATAATAATGGATTTTTTTTCTACGTTTAGTGCAACATTATAGTTACATTTGTTATTACAACTTTTTTAGTTTTTTAATAAATGTATACTCAATACGAAAGATCCAAGTAGTAAAAAATATATTTATTTTTGAAAATATAAATTTCAGACATCGATGAATGCAACGCTCCAGCAGGAAATCCGTGTCAGCAGATTTGTACAAACACTGTTGGCAGCTACTCGTGTTCATGTAACCCAGGCTACACCGTCAGTGGTACGAACTCTAGCGCGTGTGTTGGTGAGTCAGTTTAAACATTTGTCGTCATCAGACTAAAATATACCCTTTGCTGGTCCTTTTCATTTCATTATTTAATGAAACATAATTTAATTTGATACGATTTGATACAGTCCGTCAAATTTGCATTAATTTTTATAGAATGGAGCGGAGAGTTATTCAAGAGTGACTGTTCTTGCATCTATTAATTATTCCTAAAATTCCTTGTTGTATTAGTTTTTATATACCAAAAACGTCGTCACTGTTCTTACAATGTTTCCAATGCCCTATATAGAACTCCGATGAACACAGTACAGTATTCCTAACACTAAACGGATACTTTTAAAATGTGTACTATTCAGCAAATTTTATAAATCTTTCATTGCAGACCTAACCCCTTTCTTATTAAACACTTTTACTGAAATATATTTATGTCAGATCAGTGTCATGAACATTCAAATACATCATTTATCACACTTACCCACAGTAACATACCTTAAACTAACAAAAAAACTACATACATCAGTCATAAAACGTTGTTATACACACATTGTCTGTTTTTATTTTAGGATCAATTGTTTTTAGACTGGCGATTGTCTAGCATTATTTTTTAAGTATTTAAACCAATAAACCCAAAGTTGGATAACTATATTATCTATTAAATACCTTAACTAAAAGGCAAGAAACGACCTAGCTTTACTCTATAGTTTTTTTAATTTAAGTAATGGTGCATTATTATAAAATAATGGAATTTTTTCTACGCTTAGTGCAACATTATATTTAAATTTGTTATCAAAACTTATTTTTATTTTTTTAATAAATGTGTACTTAATACGAAAGATTTAAGTAGAAAGAAAATTATTTTCATTTTGAAAATATAAATTTCAGATATAGATGAATGCAACGGTTTAGCACGAAATCCGTGTCAGCTATCATCCGTGTCAGATGCCTGGTTGGCAGGTAACATTATATTTGGCTATTCGATAACTTGAATTTTATTTCACTTAATCCTTGTGTAGTCATTGTTTAATACCATTCATAAGGAAGTGGTAAGGATTTGTTTGCTCAAATTTAGAAAGACGGAGCCGATTTCTGTCATTTTATTGAACCAATCTTCTTTTTCACGTCCCAGAATGCATTGTTCATTTTAATCTGTTGATCACACATGCGTCTTTAAACTGGTTTTCAAAGGATGGCTTCTTACGTGTGTTGTATGATTCATTTTGTTCTCAACTAGAAATTGTTTGACACTTCTGATGTTGACTAGAATCATATAACAAACTGCAGCTTATTCTGTTCGAGTTGCTTCTGGCGTAATTATCTGAATCATGGCTGCTGGCCAGACATATGTCATGCCGCGTAAACTGTGGACACGATGTGTTCTACCTGTATAGTGATGTTGTGTAGCAAAGAAGATTCTAACCGATATTGTTGAGCATCGTGTGCCCATTATCGATTCTGCGAATCTGTTGTTAATCTTTGATATAAATGTGCCTTTCGTTGCTGACACATATGTCCTAGTTATAAACGCAATAAACAACAATTATCTACCACATTTTAAAAACGATTTATATACGTTATTATTACACACGTTCGAACATTTGATGTTAAAGGTACCCATCAACGTCAGAATTTTTTTTACACATTTTACCACGACTTTTTCATATAGCCTAAACATCAAATAGCTTAGTTCCTAAAGTAAAAATATCTTGACTATGGTTGAATTAGAGAGTTTTTATCTAATGTAAGAAATTAATTTTAAGTGTGTACCTAACATTTTGGTAATTAATAATTATTGCCGAGAAGTAATACGTAAATTAAAGAGTAAATATGACAGTAAAGAGTGTAAGTTTTAAGCAAACGTAAAGTTTCGTAGTTTATGAACACATCCTACTAAATTAGACACATCTTAACTAAGAAATAACTTTTTGTTTTGATTTTTGTCGATCTTGAAATGATCTTACAAACTGAGGCCTTTTTACTGATCTCAAAATGTATTTATTTTTTTTTATTATTAATTTTCATTACACACAAAATAATGTATATTTCGATCCATTTTCATTTGCTTTTGTCAATAAAAATATAATCGTCGGATGTGAATTTAAATTGTTTTTTCTAAAAAAAAAAATGGGCATTGCATTATTTTTCATTGCTTATATTTAGAAAATTTAAAACAATGACATACGTTTTACTATATTTACGATTTAAGTGTTTACATAAAAGATTTTTCTTAGACATTACTTTCGCAAGTGCAGTTTTTAGAAATAAATGCATCACCCAAACTTTATAGAATGATTACTTACAGAAACTTAATTATTTATAATTTTTGTTCTCAAAAGGTAACCTAAAGTGATTTTCGTAAAAGGCAGAATAACATTTTTAAAAATGCCTATTTAAAATAAATGTAACGAAGTTTTCACACAATTAAAAATGGACAACATGTATACGTGTAAAAAATATATTCGTCGGCTATTAATCATAAATATTTCTTAGACATTGATGAATGCAGCGGTACTTCGTATCCATGCGACGATGTATGTACAAACACGATAGGAGGCTACACATGCTCTTGTCAACAGCCAGGATATATAACTGATAAAACGAATCGCACAAAATGTACAGGTAAATCGATGTATTTTCAAGGAAATCTTTTTTTTCTACCTTACTGTAATTGATGCAATTTCTAAAAAAAGTGGTATATAAGTTGTAGGCCTACAGTAATAATGTTATCTTGCAGCAAATTACATTCCGTGTAACACAGCTGCCAGTGAGAACACAGGTATAATTACTTCCCCAAACTATCCGGATTACTACCCACCAAGAACTGAGTGTTTTTGGAGCATACCTCTCAAACCGCAGATGGTTACAATCATCAGGTAATTATTTACAGTTTTAACATTGTTAGTCAAATAAAATTTAGTTAAGTTAAATTGAATTGAATTAAGTTTGGTTCGGCTTTGTATATATGTAATTATTAAATTGGTAAACTATTATCGACTAGTTTATATGCATATAGATATAAAGTAAAGTAAATTGTAATGTAATAACATAACTGTATCTATTTGTCGCCAGCATTTTAGATTTGTACATAGAACCAGAAACCTATTGTTCCTTTGATTACCTTAAGATTCAAAACTGTCTTTTATTTGTCGCCAGCTTTATAGATTTCAAGTTAGAAACATCACAAGACTGTATTTACGATTACCTTAAGATTTACAATGGTACTACCATTAGCGATCCACTGCTTTACAAATTGTGTGGTCAATATAGTCTGGATCCTATCAGTTCACCTTACAACCTGTATTTGGTATTCCATTCTGATGACTATGACTCTTTTAAGGGATTTAAATTAATCTACACTTACGGTGAGTAGGGTTAAAATTTAAAAGTGTTCTATGCCTTTAAATATTTTTAATGTGTACTTTAAATACAAAGCAAAGATAAACGTTATATTATTTATTTATATACGTGTTTTAGTGTGTGTAAATGTGTGTGTGTGTTGGAGACATTTTGTGCATCACATGCTATTTTAATCACTTTTATTCATCATGTTTGTACTCAGCCGTCTTTAAAACAACTTCCAGTGTTTAAAAACAGTCATTTCGTTGTTAGATTTGCATGTTTGTACCTTTCTCTTTTGTTTCATTATTTTTGCCCTTTATGCGGCTCGTTATATTAACGATAAGAAGAGTTTTATCAGGTTATCAACACTTGGATTCTATCTCTAACATATTATACCTTGGATTTAATAGACTTGTTCCCCAGTGTATGTTTAAGATTTTCTAACATAAAGAAATATGTATAATATAATCAAATGCAATAGTATGGTATGAGAGTCAGAGGCTCAGCTAAATGGAGCGGGTGTGGCAAATATGCTCTATGTAGTCATGCCGCACATATAGACGCAGCTACATAATTGCTTGTCTGGCCTAGGGTTTGTCTCGTTGGACAAGATATCACTAAATACTTAATATTTTATTTAAATAACCCCTTTATACCTAAATTATGTTCCAAGCGTTTAAAAAAGTGTTGTTTTCTCCCATCATACTGACACTGAATTTGAGGTATATAGTTGTTTTTAAATTTGGACTTAATTTTTATGCTAATTACGGTATATCGCGAAAACGCGACATCAGGCACTTATGGACCAAACAGTAATTTAATTTTTTTAGTCCGGGTCATTTTACTATTTTACTGTCACCTGTTTCTCTAAATATCCACGCACAAACAATAGAATATCACAAACTAAACATATTGACATGCAAAGAGATGTAGAATCACTTGCAAAATTCATAAGAACTATACTTTATTAGTTCATGCATAGAGTTACATAACTCTGCTGCACCTGCTCACTGACTAACTCTTATGAATGGGAATTTTGAAGCCTTGCTGTCGTGGTTATACTACACAACAGTAACACTCTACATATGAAAGGACGTCCTTCAATGTGTAGAGCTTTAGTTGTCTCCGGTTACGTCATTTTTCGTGAACTCTTATTCAAGGTCACTAATAAAGACGCATGTTTGTAATTTGACCTATATTTGCTATGCACACAAAGCACGTGAACAAATACTGTCTTAAATGACAGTGTTCAGCCATTGTATATTCGTCTATGCTAAATGCAGCTGCTGTGGGTACTTAGTGTCACTGCTGTCGGAACTCACTGCTATTGTTGATGATACCCTATGTTTCCGATTCTGCTACGGCTATTGTGCTCGACTGATTCTGCTATTGATTACCAATAACAGTGCTGTAGCTACATATTGCCACTGGTATGGGTACTCAGTGCTGAAACAGTGGGTACTGAGTGTTGAAGCCATGTGTACTGAGTGCTGAAGCTGTGGGTACTCACTGTTCAAGCTGTGGGTACTCAGTGTTACTGCAGTCGGTTTTTGGTGTCACTGCTGTGGGTACTAAGCGCTGGAGCTGTTGGTAATCGATAACTCAGCCGTAGCAATGGGTACTCAGTATCACTGCTGTGAGTTCTTAGTGCTCAAACTCTGGTTGCTCAGTGTCACTGATGTTGGTACTCAGTGTTGAAGATGTGGGTATTCAATAACACTGCTGTCGGTACTAAATGCCAGTATAATGCCACTAATGTGGGTATTAAATAGCACCGCAAAGGGTATGTTTGTCAGTACTCAACCTTACTGTATTTATTACGAGATGTAGGTCTATGCTTAGTGTTATTATTGTCAAGGTCACTGTGAAGACCTTTCTTTGGTGGTATACAGGATAGTGGTCCACTACCTCACTTCCTGTTGTCTATTTTTTTATGTTCTCCTAATATTTTACAATACTATTTCAAAGCTAAATTCGTTATATTGTACCCAGCAACATGATCACATTATTCCAGCATCGATGTCTCTCTCCATATATCAATGTCAACGAAACAGTTGAACTCTACTTCACCTACCACATGGACCGTAACGTTTTAAAGTGCACTTTTATATATAGGCTAAGACTATATTGTAAATCCGTTGCTTATTTATAATCATACTTGAATGAACGAAAGCTTGGCGATGCATCGAATTTCGTTATACCTGCTTGGCACCCAAGTTCCATTGTATGTCTTATTGCCGGATGTCACGAAAACGCAACAAACCTTAATTAGCAGATAACTTAAAAATTATTCTCATATGTAATTTATACTGTTTATATACATAAAAGAGTGAATAATAAAATCTATTAGTATTTCTTGTAACAAAAACGGATAACCTATTTGGTAATAATAATCAATGTAAGTAGTCTGAATTCACGAAGTCAAAAAATATGCTCTATCGAGTCATACAACACATATAGACGCCGCTAGCTACATAATTGCTTGTTTTGCCTCGGGTTTGTCTCATTGGACAAGAAATCCCTTAATTAATTCTAATAGTTTCGCTGTCTGTCTATTTATCTGTATATGTATCTATGTATGTATCTGTCAAGAACGCTAAAAAGAAAACACAAGCAAAATAAAAACTTTCATAGTAAAAAGAAAACGAAATATGACGTCACATTTAGCATATGGTAGAAAGTAGTATCAAGCCGGATAGTGCACACAACAATATGACGTCATTGATTCTCGAGTAAACATTGAATTTAAAAAAGCCAATTTTGTCTAATCTAAGTGGTTTGCTTGAAGAGTTTCTTTCATACAATTCTTCAGGTAGGGGGGGAAGCCCCACCCCGGGTAGCACGTCAATGCCGACCCCCTCCCCCTCTCAAAGAAATCACGTCATATATACTCTATGATAAAAAGACTGACATTACGGCATAATTAATGTGTATAAACTTAAAAGTGTTTTGTATTTAGAGTTTCTTTCACAGAATTCTTCGGGTAGTGGTTAAGCTCGACACCAGTGCTTCTTTCAGAATTTTCCTCCTCTAATCTAAAAAGTGTTACGCGTGCACAGTTTCTACCGTTAGTTTGTATGATCTACAAAAGCGTCCAGTGTTTCTTTCAGACTTTTTCCTCCCCGGAGACGGAGGGGGGGGGGGGGGGGGGGTACTTGAAAATTTTCGGGGGCAGGGGTGGATTTTTCTGGGAGTGGGCAGAAAATGGAAAATGTATATAATTATATTTCGTTGAATGGGACGGTAGACGTGCTTTGGGGTGTAAAGGGGGCGGGGGGCGGGGCAGAGCCGCATATCCCCAAGTAGAGTCGCCTGAAAGAAACTCTAAATGCGACTTTTGTCATGATTAAGATTAGGTGCATGGTTTAGGGGTGTTGCTACGACTTTAATTAGTATCAATGCGCGGTAACTATGTGTAGATCAAGCTTAAATCCGATAAAAATGGCGATTCTTGATAAAAATCCGTTTTCAAAGAAATTTGTCGTTTCCTGTTCAATTTGAGGTTAAGGTGGTGGCTTTGGTTTTGGTTTAGCGCCCGTTGTGTCCTTCCTCAACCGCCCATTTTTCTCATTATACTAATAGTTTTGCTGTCTCTCTATCTATGTATCTGACGAGAACGCTATAGAGAAAACACAAGCAAAATAAAAACTTTCATAGTAAAACGGAAACGAAATATGACGTCATATTGAGCATATAGTATAGTAGAAAAGAGTTGAAAGCCGGGAGAGTGCACAAAATAATATGACGTCATTGATTCCCTAGTAAACATTGAATTAAAAAGCCAATTTTGTCTAATCAAAGTGGTTTGCGTGAAGAGTTTCATTCATACAATTCTTCGGGTAGGGGCGAAGCCCCACCTTCGCGAAAGAACGTCTATTAATACTAATAGTTTCGCTGTCTATCTATCTATCTATCTATCTATCTGACAAGAACGCTCTAGAGAAAACACAAGCAAAATGAAAACATGCACAGTAAATCGAAAAACGAAGTATGACGTCGACACATTTAGCACAGAGTAGAAAATAATCTCAATCCGGAGAGTGCACACAGTAATATGACGTCATTGATTATCGAGTAAACATTGAATAAAAAGGAAATGTTGTCTTATCTAAGTAGTTTGCGTGAAGAGTTTGGGGGTGGGGGTGGTGTGTGGGGGGGTGGGTTGGTTTTAGTTTAGAGAAAAGAGACAGCACTATCAGCCTAGCGCCCGTTGTACCCTTCCTCAACGGGCCATTTTTCTCGTATATATATATATATATATATATATATATATATATATATATATATATATATATATATATATATATATATATATATATTATTAGTATTAATATTTAGTATATTTAGTATAAATGCGCGATAACTACGTGTAGATCAAGCTTAAAGGCGATAAAAATAACGATTCTGGATAAAAATCCGTTTTTAATGTCATTTTTCGTTTCCGGTTAAATTGAGTTCAGGTGGTGATTTTGGTTTTGGTTTTAGTTAAGAGAAAAGAGCACTATCAACCTAGCGCCCTTTGTATCCTTCCTCAACGGGCAATTTTTCTTGTACTTAATATTTTCTTTAATTAATGTAATGTTATTATTATTGACTGATTTTCAATAATTGGGTCAGTAAAGGGGTTAAACATTACAAGTCAATACAAAGGTTTAACAATGATTTAAATTTTAATACATGTAGGTTGGTATGAAGTAGTTAACTTACGAACAAAGTTTTAACTCAGATCAGACTAAAATAAACCGGGATTGATCTCCCCTAAACTTTCTCGAATATTCTTATATAAAACAACAGGGGATGGGAACTCGGGATATAGTTATGATTTTTAATCCATTTTAAATACATAAACTTTTTAAAATAAAATAGAATCTCATAGAAAAAAGTATTGCACACCAAGTGAACGCCGAATAAAGATGTTCATAATGGTGCGCAATATTATTAGTACTTGATAAATTTACTTGATAAATTTAGATGCGTTTTTGAGAAATCGGAAATAGCGTAAATTAGTACTTCCCGTCAACGGAAATTACTCAAAATTTAACAGAAGTTAGAGCATTAGATCTTTTACTTACATGTGAAATTTCATTTATCTATCTGAAATAGTACTCAAGTTATAGGCTTTTGAAAAATTCAAAGTAGAAAAAGTACCAATTCTGGTTATCGGAAATCGCTCAAAAGTTGATACGGATCTACGATTTTGATAAAATACTTATATATGAAATTTCATCAACCTAGCTGTAACGGTACTCAAGTTATCGTGTTTACACACACACTAACACACACAGACACACAGACATACGGACAAGATTGCAAAATTATGTTTTTCCGTATCAGTGATACAATACTTTCTCTATACTTCGAATATATACGAGAAAGTAAAAAGGCGACTGGTCTTTAGGGCGGAGTGGTCACACTTGCTCAAACACGGACCTCTGTAGCGTCTAGTTTTAACCACAAACTGGCTGGCTGTAAAATACATTTGACAAACATATGTGTGATATACATATTCATTCAGACTTCAGAAACATAATATTTTACTATTGTTACAAATATAATACTACATTTAAATTAATCTGACATAGGGCCTACCATCGACATTACTAAAAATACCATTCATACATTACAATGTTCTATACACATTCAATACTAATTATTGACTAATTTATAACAGTACAGCTAATAAAAGTAAGTGTCAATTACCTTCAAATGAAGCCACACAATCCTCTTCACACGTTGCCAAAACGTAAGGAAAATTTCTCCGTGGAGAACAAGTGCTTTAGCTCCAAAACGAGTATAATTTTATGATGACAAGTGCCTTTGCATAAAAAAACGTGTACTCCCGAAGATCGGAGAAGGTAGAGTGACCGGACTGTGCGTCTCTACCCTACAGGTCACAATACACAGGCTACGCCAACGTGACCGCTGAAAGCACACCTTTAGCGCTAAAGAAAAACACTTTTTATACTAAACCTATACATACCATTCATTTAGTAACTGTGCAATATAAAAGGTTACAGTACAAATCCATTATACTACTATATGAAAGAACAATCAAGGTAACCAAAAGAGTTTAATCCGCTAAAAGTAATCCGTTTAAGGATAGAAGATACTTTTGTTTTCGATAAAAAAAATAGTTTTGCTCTTCAAATTTTTTATTTCTTAATTTGGTACTAATACATGTTATCTATCTAACCCACGGGTTCCCAAACTGGGGGTCGCGAAGGGCTTTCTGTGGGGGGTCGCCAACTGGTATACTAAACCTTAGTAATGAAAAAAAAACATAAATATTTAGAAGAATATCTGAAATTCGGCTTTACTAACATCACTGGAAATGGAATAGAGAAGTAGCAATGCGTAATGTACAAAGTTATTCTCAGTTACGAGTTTATGAAATCCTCAAAACTAAAACGTCATTTGAGACGAGTCATTCGGAACACACCAAAAAAGATATGGAGTTCTTTCGTCAGCATGAAGCTAGTTGCAAACGTCAGATACTTGATCAAAGAGAAAGCTTCACCAAGGAAACACAGCATTAGTTCAAGCAGCATATGAAGTCGTGATAGAAAATGCCACACAAACAAAAAAAAACAATAGGGGAAAATCTCATCACACACTGCATGTTGAAGATGGTGAAGTTAATTCTTGGGGATTCCAGTGCAGTAAAGATGCAACAAATATCTCTGCCTAATAATACTATTCAGCGGCTTATAGCAGACATGTTCATAGATAATAAATTCAAATCAAGCTTTCACCATTGTTTGCTTTCAAGTTGATAAATCAAAAGACGTGAGTTCGTGTTCGCAGTTGCTCGTCTTTGTCTATATTCATTCCGATTATAGCAAAGAAGAGTTGCTATTTTGTAAAGAAAGCTTTGTTTGTACGGATGGTGCGCCATTTATGTTTAGGTCAAAATCGGGCTTTCAGAAAACAGAAAAGATTTAGCTCCTTAATCACTGTCCTTGTCATCAAGACTCCATTGCTAGTAAAAGTTGTAAATTATATTAAATCTGGCTGTCAAACAAAATGTTGTGAATTGTGTTTTTGAATTGAAATATGAAATGAAATTGTTCTTGGAAGTGCAAAGGAAACAACACTTTTTGGTATACTTAAAACGACATAGAGTGGTTGGAGAAAGTATCATACTTAGCAGATGTGTTCGAACATCAACATAATCTCGAGGCATTTTTATTAAAGTTGCAAAATCAGCAAAGAAAATAAATCTTGGAAATATTTTAAATTTGAGAAACTCTGCAGTGTAGTAGATGAATCTGTAAGACAATTAAAATTTTGAAAGAAGCGATTTCTGGGCATCTTGAATTCTCTGAGCTGAAAAAATAAGAATCTGCATTGATGCATTGCCCATTCTCTTCTTCCCTTGATGTTGCCAGCATTCCCGATGAATTACAAGATGATTTATTTGATTTGCAGAATGATTTCGCGTAGGATAAAACACTGCAAAATTTTTGGAGTTAAATGTATGTACAGGGGAGCACAAATATTATCGTATAATCGAACAGTCAACGTGGAGTGTAAAATATTAATCATTTTATCAAATTTATAAAATATTCTACTAAATTACACACATGTAAAAAAAAAGTATTTTGTTTTGAATTGTGTCGACCTTAAAATGACCTCTCAAACGAATCCCAGCACATGTGCTGGTGAGTCGTTTTAAACATATGTTGTCAATAGAATAAAGTATACTCTTTGCTGGTCCTTTTTGTTTCAATATACACTATATGATTTAATGTAACATAATTTTATATGATCCGCTATGACACACAGTTCAAGTGGAGCGGATATTTTTTCAATAGTGACTGTTTTTTAAATTATTTTTATCAATTATTACAAAAAACTTGTTTATTTGTTTATATATACGAAAAAAGACGTCATTGTACTAACATTATTTCCGCTGCCCTACTACTTGCATAGAATTCCACTGAACACAGTACAGTACACTATTCCTAACACTAAACGCATACTTTTTATATTGTACACCTTTATCGCGTTGATAATAGCCCTATTAATACTAATAGTTTCGCTGTCTGTGTATGTATTTATCTATCTGACAAGAACGCTCTAGAGAAAACATGGCAAGAACGCTCTATCTGACAAGAACGCTCTAGAGAAAACACAAGCAAAATAAAAACATGCACAGTAATTCGAAAAACGAAGTATGACGCGGTCACATTTAGCATAGAGTAGAAAATAATCTCAATCCGGAGAGTGCACACAGTAATATGACGTCATTGATTCTCGAGTAAACATTGAATAAAAAGGAAATTTTGTCTAATCTAAATGGTTTGCGTGAAGAGTTTCTTTTGCATACAATTCTTCGGGTAGGGGCGAAGCCCCCACCCCCCGCGTAAGAACGTCTGAGCCCCCCCCCCCCCCCCCCCACTCCCCAACTCAAAAGAAATTTCTTCATCGATACTCTATAATAAAATTACCGCCTAAATAATGTGTCTAATCTAAAAAGTGGTTTTCTTGCAATTTCTTTAATGCAATTCTTCGGGTAGTGGCTAAGCGCGACACCAGTGTTTCTTTCAGACTTTTTCCTCCCCGGAGAGGGGTGGGGGTACTTGAAATTTTCGGGGGCGGGGGTAGAATTATCGGGGAGGGGGCGCACACTGGAAAAAGTATATAATTATATTTCGTTGAATGGGACGGTAGACATGTTTTTTTGGGGGTGGGGGGTGGGGGTGGGGGGTGGTGTGTGTGGGGGGTGGGGGGTGGTGGGTGGTGGGAGTGGTGTGGGGGTGGGTGGGTTGGTTTTAGTTTAGAGAAAAGAGACAGCACTATCAACCTAGCGCCCTGTGTATCCTTCCTCAACGGGCCATTTTTCTTGTTTTAAATATGAAAGAACAAGTTAATTAAAAAAGTCTAGTGACATTTATGCGCAATTTCCTTATGTTATCTAAAAATAGCTCTGACGTATAATGCTGGGATGCGTTCAAGCTAGAAGAACGATCGGTTTGTAGGTGTTTATGTAATTTTAAAATTTGTGCCCACACAAGAGGATATTTTTGAAAACTTTCTTCGGCAATATTGTTCTAAATTATGGCAGGAATCGATTGGTACATGTTTCAAGTCGCTAAGTGGTCTGGTTGCTGAGATATGGGCAAAAAACTGCATTTTTTCGAGGTTTTTTGGCTTTTCCGGGAAATACATGAAAGAAACCCGGAATTTTTATAGCCTATGCTCATCCTCGTAACTTGCTTAACATAATTGCTTTTGGACCTAGTCATCGATATTGCTTCGTTGAGGAGGAGATACGACTTAAAGCTGCGGACACACATCCATCCATCCATCCATACATCCAGAAATGACGGGTTAATAAACGCAATTCTCCAGAATGGAAATTGCGCTAAAAAAATACACAATGTGGTTAAGTTGTGTAGTTTAGTTTCTTATATCGATTCGTATTAGACTTTTCAGCTACACAAATCAATAGTTTTTAACCTTTTTGAATGAACCGAACTCTAACAGTTGAATATCAACAATTTCTTTTCATTGCTATTTTGTACGAATAGTTAAATCCCAATCGTAAATCATATAAGTCGGTCGAAACCCTGAAATTAACTCACATAATGAAAGGGGTTTGATCGAACACCAATGTTTGGGCTGTGTAAGAGGGGCGAGCTTTACCTGACGCGATTCACAACAAATAAATGAGTACCAATAAATTGATCACTTATATCAAAATGAGAACTACTCAGGACAATATTATCTTCGACAATATTTATTTAACTACTGTCCAGAGGTGGAACTACAGTGATGCAGAGGGGAAGGGGTTGATCTGGTAGTTTAGGGGGGCCCACAGCCTACCATAATCAATTTTCTAATGTTAAACAAATGATAACTTTTAAATTTTTTTGACTCGACTGTAGTATTGTAACATTTTTACTGTAGCTGGGGTTCAGATTATGTTTATTCTATCTTGATATTTATTCTGTAGACATCATCCCGTGCTCTTGTATGTACTTTTCCCCCTTTGCGTTTAAACATTGTGAAATCCGAGTAATAAGTAATATATATATATATATATATATATATATATATATATATATATATATATATATATATATATATATATATATATATATACATATATAAGTTTGATAATTCATCAAGTTTATATCGTTGAGGAAAATGAAATAATATAGAAGCTTCGGATTTCGAGAAAAACACGAATGGACATGTAGTATTAAAACATGGCTGTAGAGCGTTTTTGTGTACGTCGGACAAGTAACCTTTCACTTAGAAAAGAAACCTACCAAATTTTTATAAGCTGGTTATTTGCCGACGGCACACTACATAACAACAATAATACTAACTGCATTATTATAATCACTTACTACAGAAGTGGCATTCAGGTAGAATTAGATCAGATACAAATAAAGGAAGGACATGTGTATGTAGTGTGTCACATTCCTGTAGTGTAGGAGCATATTTCTGCCTATGGCTGTAGACTATACATAACTGTTATTATTTAACCACATATGGCAACTGTAAGGCTTAATGGAGCAGCTCTCATTATATTACTTTATGATAACAACTTCTACTTTCTTCAACATCAAACTTGACAAATTGAATAACGTCGATATTTCACGACGGCTTAAACTCATATATATATATATACACATATATATATATATATATATATATATATACACATATATATATATATATATATATATATATATATATATATATATATATATATATATATATATATATATATATATATATATATATAATTCTCTTCGTGGAGACAATAGAAAACACAAGGCTAATCTCTTGTATGGTAAGACTGGTCTGTTGATTGAGGCTGGTATGTTATTAGAGACTGGTATGTTAATAGATGCTGGTGTGTTGTGAGACGCTGGTATGTTAATAAAGGCTGGTCTGTTGAGAGAGGCTGGTCTGTTGAGAAGGTTGGTGTGTTGAGAGGTGCTGGTATCTGGAAAGAATAAAACTGATCTCTTTTTGGTTAGTCAGACTGGTATATGTTTGTGACTCTTAAAATAATACTATTTTGTTATTTGACAGCCTGTGATTGCTAGCTAAGTTTAAATAGCCTTCTCCTTTTGCTGTATGGTAGCATCTGTCAACACAGATTCAAGTCATGTGATTATATAATTTTCAAGTTTGAGCTGAAATGTAAACATGTAATACTCTTCACTATAACAAACTTATTTCTCAGCTCATGTTTTAATGTGTAAACAATTGAAACATGCGTGATTTTTATTGAGATGAATAGCCATATCAATATTTGGCCCCTAAAATCAAAATTAATTATAAAAGCATTTGATAAAGACAACTTACCATTTCGTTTGACAAGTTAGATATATATTTCTTAACAGGTATCTTAACACTCAATATATAGCTAGTAGTGAATTAAAAATAATTACATTTATTGCACAAGCTCGTGGAAATATGATTCGAACAATATTGTTTTGATTGATTTCTATATTTTGATTCTATATCGAAGATCTAGTTGCATAGCATTGTGTTAGCCTTATAAAAATGTAAAAAAATCGATTTTGTTCTTGAAAATGTACCTTGAAATACGCCATATTAAACAAATACTCTTTGTTTATTATTCTTTAAACCGATGAAATGTTATATAATAGATTAATATAATTAATCAAATATCATTAGCAATAAGTACTTTGACTGCTGTGGTGTAAAATCGTGTGCTTGCAGCGTTTCTCATTAAAAGTGAACTAACAAATATAGCGATATTCGTTTTGCGCCGAGCTTTTTAGCGCTTGAAATATTAGGTAGTTTGTTCTGATTACATCTCGATAAATATTCACCAATTTTCTGAAATATTTTTAGACACTATAAAGAATCATACTGGCTTTTGAATCATGAAAAAAAATTGAGATAGACTGTTTGTGACCAAGACCATAGACATTATAGTTAAATGAACTTTTACAAACACTTATTGTGATACCTTATTGTAAGGAAGTTACTTTCTAATAAAAATACATAGGTATTATATTGGAGCTTCTACTTGATTCGTATATAGAATATAACGCTAAATTAATCATTGTTTTTCACATCATGATCCATTTTTAACTTGACATTTACTTCCTCAGAATCAATTGATAGCAGTTAATTGGGGACACTTTGCTGAGCTGATTTGCACACAAATATCACGTTAATTGGTCTAGTACCATCGGGACTTGCTTTCTATGGTTTTTAATTAATGAAGTGGGACAATAAAGGATTTTTTTTATTGTTGTATATTAAAATATATTTTTTTGTCAAGAATTATAACTATTTACTGTTGCATGAAATAGCAGGCCTTGTACGATATCATAGTTTAAAAAAGATAAGGTTTTTAAGTAAGGAAAAAAAAATATTTGTGTGTATGAAATTTTTAAAAAATTAGCTTACACCTACGGTTAGACTGATTTAATTGTTTAATTAAATGAAATCAGTTGCTATGTGTTATCCTTAGATAAAAAGAAAGATAGTATATTAGTGTGTTACACGACCATCTACGAACAATTATTGCATTACTTTGTTGTTAAAAAAATAGTTCTTACTTGTTAAAGTTAATAATTAGAGCGTGAACTGTATACATTTGCTAAAACAATGTAAAGTTAGATTTATTATTGTTATTAACAATATGATCGTTTTTCTAACTTGACTTTTTTTTCATCAGAATTTATGCCGACACCAGAATAGTTTATTTGAGACGCTTTAGTGAGTGTTTTTACACACAAGTTCAACGTTTATTAGTTTATTACAATCGGGTTTTATTTACTAGGTTTCTATAGTTTCTAATTATTGATGTAGGAGTATCAAGGATATTAATTGCATATGAAAATGTTTTTTTTTAAGTAGGCAATTAAAATTATATATTCTAAAATTTCAGTTTTTAAATAACAAATAAAACTGTTAGTGTTTATGATGAATGTAAAATTGATATATTTCCTTTCTATTTTGTCACGTTTAAGCCAATTTACTGTCTAAGAGTAGTTCACATAATGCCATTCTGGACTTGAGATAGCGTGCCAGTTTGTAGTTGTGCCTATTAGTTGTGCCTATAAGTCTTTTTTAAAAATTATTTACCTACTAAACATATCTGCTAATAAAAAATTATCAAACTGTATTGCTCTATAGTAAGTGATTGAAGTACGCATAACTATTTATTTTTCGTTTAACGTTTACTTGCAGTTTTTCCGTTTGAAATTCGATTGATAATTATTTTAAGTAGTCATTAAGAAAAACTGTAGGCTTATATATTATGAGATCTAGAAAATTGTGTTTAGTTATTCAATTTTTATTTATATTTGTATTATTTGTATGTTCAAACTTAGTTTTTATACTTTTTTGCTTACCATCTTGAAGTTTAAACTAAGTATATTTATTGGCAAATTAAAATCTTTCGAGGGTGTCTATTATTACAAGTGTGGCATATTTTTCTGCTTATAGAGATTTACATTACTATATATATATATATATATATATATATATATATATATATATATATATATATATATATATATATATATAATTTTATTACCCAATCTGGCATAAAATGTATAATATCTAGAAATGCTTAAAGATATAATGTCTACAAACCTTAAAATTAGGTGTTTATAATCAAGTAGAATTCGAAATATAAAACAATTTAAAAGAGAGGCAACACAATATATATTAAAAAAAAATAAGAAACGGAAATTAATAATTGTATTCAGTTCGAATTATACAGTAATGTCGACATTATTTTAAAAACATTTTCATTCTTCAAATGTTGGCACATTAGTTTCTACTAAAAGTGCTTTTAAAATAAATAAAAATTAAATACATTTTTAAAAGAAGTAAACATCTTGCAAAAAATTATTTATAATCCGTTTTTGCTAAGTATAATTATCATAATCTTGTTGCACTTTTTGGTGGTAAATCAGGGTTATGTTTTATCTTATGTTTTAGAAAATTAGATTCATGTATCAGTTGATATTATTATCGGGAGTTGAACAATTGTGCTTTTGGATTGAACAATAACATGTTTTGTGTTTTGCTTAAACACATTAAACGTTTCTTTAAAAAAAATTACAATCAGGCCTTTTTTTAACTTTCTTCTTGTGCTTATTTCTTGTAGGAGAAAACGAGCGATACAAATTTTAACCACCCCTAAAGAAGTTTATTTGCATTGTTTGTGCTTATTTGTAGTGCAGTTCTTATTATTTATGCAATTCATTTTCTTTTAAAGCAATACAACGTTTTGTTTGTAAAAACATTTTACTTTGTATTATACTAAAATTTTTCAATGTTTTTTTTTCAGATTGCATTTTTTGTTTGTTTGTCTGTTCCGTTAGATGAGACCATCAGTACGTTGTGTAAAAACGTAAAGTACATATTTATGTAGAAAAGAATGTTTATTTTTCCAAACTGT
Source organism: Physella acuta (assembly GCF_028476545.2). Taxonomy (NCBI): domain Eukaryota; kingdom Metazoa; phylum Mollusca; class Gastropoda; family Physidae; genus Physella; species Physella acuta. Next base: position 1,395,101 of record NW_026731670.1, on the reverse strand, counting down.
TAAACACTTATTTATTCAAATAAGTTGATTAAGTTATTATAATAGTCTGTGTACGAACACTACTATAATGTTTAAAGTTCGGAAACGATACTTTATTTTCACAAAAAAAATGTAAAACTTTCATCGGCTTAGTGACGTCACTTGATAATAAGGCCAAAACAATAACAGGTTTTACAGAAAAATGCGGATTCTAGTTCTAGAATCTAGACCAATAAAGACTTTCTTTACTAAACTATTTCAGCCATAATACATACATACATACATACATACATAAATACATATATATTTATATATATATATATATATATATATATATATATATATATATATATATATATATATATATATATATATATATAACCCTCACTCAGTGGGGATGCTTTTACCCACTAAGGTGTTGTGGTTAAGACGGGCTGAACCTGTGATTTAGAACACACTGACACCGACAGTTGTTGTCAAGTACTCGCGCTTTATTCACTGCATCACAGTAGTACGATGATTTCAAAGAGAAAATACTGAAGACACAAGCAACATAGAAGCAAACTGTAGCCCTAAAACAAATGTCGAGGAAAAGTTACATTCATGACAACACCATGTGTAGGCTACAATATACTCGGGTACAATAAAATATGTTTCGGCAAGTACACAGTACTGCCAACAAGTACCAAAAAGTAGTACAACAAAAAAAATACTTAAGTAAATACTCAACCTAACTAGAGTGCACATGCAGCACTAGCAGGAATACACAAATAAGTATTCTAACAATAAAATAATTTATATAACTACTCTACCTTCAATAGGTCTACATCTTGGTCACCGTGTCCACAACAGCAGCCTTGCGTGTGACTGACACGGCTAGGCATAAAACTACCCACAGTCCCATGTCACATGGGACACAGGTAACATCGCTCACAAGAGCATGAAAAATAAACCGGGAGTGATCTCCCCAAAACTTTCGCGAATATTCTTATATAAAACAACAGGGGATGGGAACTCGGGATATAGTTATGATTTTTAATCTATTTTAAATACATAAACTTTTAAAAATAAAATAGAATCTCATAGAAAAAAGTATTGCACACCAAGCGAACGCCAAATAAAGATGTTCATAATGGTGCGCAATATTATTAATACTTTATAAATTTAGATGCGTTTTTGAGAAATCGAAAATAGCGTAAATTAGTACTTCCCGTCAATGGAAATCACTCAAAATTAAACAGAAGGTAGAGAATTAGATATTTTACTGACATGTGAAATTTCATTTATCTATCTGAAATAGTACTCAAGTTATAGGCTTTTGAAAAATTCAAAGTAGAAAAAGTACCACTTCCGGTTATCGGAAATCGCTCAAAAGTTGATACGGATTAACGATTTTGATAAAATACTTATATATGAAATTTCATCAACCTAGCTGTAACGGTACTCAAGTAATCGTGTTTACACACACACAGACACACAGACATACGGACGAGATTGCAAAATTATGTTTCTCCGTATCAGTGAGGTGTAAAACGTCAAGATTTGTAAAAATCTCGATTTTTTTTTTTGCACGATTACAAGACTTTCTCTATACTTCGTATATACGAGAAAGTAAAAACTACATCAACAGTTCAGTTGCGGTCCCACAGGGGCCGCAACCCAATGAATTAAAACTTCATTCTTCCCCCCCCCCCTTGGCTGGTAACCATATGAGTTACAATATATACACACATATATATATATATATATATATATATATATATATATATATATATATATATATATATATATATATATATATATATATATATATATATAAGCAATGTATGTCAGTGTGTCTGTGTGTGTGTGTCTGTTTTTGATGCATTGCTTCACCTCTTATCACATCACAGTGAAGCTTTGGGATGGTGTTGAGAATGTTCTTGCTGAGGTTCTGCGAAAAAAAAGTATTAAAATTTTCAAGGATGGCGTCACGGCAGGGCGAGATTTGTTTTTTTCTCTATATACTGTATAAAATAAACCGGGAGTGATCTCCCCTAAACTTTCTGGAATATTCTAATATAACACTACGGGTGATGGCAACTCGGGATATAGACTTCTAGACATGATTTTTAATCTATTTTAAATACTCAAATTTTTAAAAATAGAATATAATCTCGTAGAAAAAAGAAATGCACACCAAGTGAACGCTAAATAAAGATGTGCACAATAGTGCGCAATATTATTAGTACTTTATGCGTTTTTTGAGAAATCGGAAATAGCGTAAATAAGTACTTTCGGTCAACGGAAATTACTCAAAATTTGACAGAAGGTAGAAAATTAGATCTTTTACTTACATATCAAATTTCATTTATCTATCTGAAATAGTACTCAAGTTATAGGCTTTTGAAAAATTCAAAGAAGAAAAAGTACCACTTCCGGTTATCGGAAATCGCTCAAAAGTTGACACGCATCTACGATTTTGATAAAATACTTATATATGAAATTTCATCAACCTAGCTGTAACGGTACTCAAGTTATCGTGTTTACACACGGACACACACACACACAGACAGAGACACAGACATACGGACGAGATTGCAAAATTATGTTTTTCCGTATCAGTGAGATGTAAAAATCTCGATTTTTTTTTTTTTTTTTTTTTTTTTTTTTGCACGATTACGAGACTTTCTCTATACTTCGTATATACGAAAAAGTAATAGAGTCGAATTTGGTTTGACACAATTTATCCGATCGCCGTCAAACTTTGGTGAGTTCATTAGAACATCTGGGGAAGGGTTTTGTAATAAAATCATTTTAATTTCGCAAAGGCGGCGCCACGGGAGGGTGCGATATTTTTCTATATACAGTATGTAAAAATAGAAGTCGATTTTTATTTAACACCGTTCATCCGATAGGCATGAAACTTTTGGGAGTTCATTATAATACTCTAAGGAAGGGTTCTGTAAAAAAAATCCTTTTTAATTTCGCATGGGCAGACCCTCGGCAGGATGCGATTTGGCGCCCTAGTCTTTCCCATGAGCGCTATGACGACTACATTCGTTCTAAACTGTGTGATAGACAATAGATGGTGTGGGGCGTAACAAAAGCTCACTAAATTGAATCAGGCATGTCCGCCGGAGGCCTGGTAGGGTGCGATTAGGTTGCAAATAAAAATGTCTATTTCGGCCCCTAAGGCTCATATGGGCCGTTGACGACCATGTAATACGCTTTATTTTAATAATCAGAAAAATTAACCAAGGTCAGATTATTAACTGGTATGTTTCATTTTGTCTGAAAAAAAATCCAAACAGTTTTGTCACTTTGCGAATCATGCAATCAGCATCTTTTTTAGACAATCCAATCAGAAATAGAGATCGAGTATCTAATAATAGACCATTAGTAACGCTAACATATTGCATCAGTCACACTGATGTTTAAAACACGTCAAATATTTTTTTTACGTATTAAACAAAATCCTGTTTATTTGTGTAACTTTAGCGAGTGACGAAATCTGAATCATTGTTAACAGGATGCTATTTGGCACTCTGGGTTATCCTATGAGCACTATGGCGCCTGTTAGTTTTAAGGAGCCAGGGACCGTACGCTGCGCCTATGCAGTAGTGTAATCGGAAAGACGCTCCTGAGAACGACCCTCTACATCCCTGGCATATGGGCGGTCACCGAAGTGTGTTCTACCTCATTATTTCAGTGAGTGATTAATGTACACTCAAGGTTTTCATGCGTTAGTGTAGGTAAACCCGTGTCCCGATATTTAAGATCCTAGCGCAGGCATTGTTTACATTTAAATATTTCACTTTTAGAAAACAAGGATTAGTAACGCATGGATGAAACCCTGCTTATATATTCGTCGGACTTTCTTTCTATTCCCGCGGCAACGCGCGGAGACGGATACGCTAGTTATAATATAAAAATCTTGTTTTATTTTTAAATGGAATTGGCTAAATTAATCTATAACTTGATTAAAAATAATATTCGCGTAAATAAACTTTCTTACACTGGATCTAAGTAAAGAATAGCCTATTAAATTATCACCAAATGGTATGGTCCAACTGGCCAGAATGATAGTGCAATAGTTACACTGGTTGGAAACACATTATGCCTTTTATGATTTTGTTTTTTACGCAATATATATTACACAGTGCAAAATCACAACTCACAAAATTGGTTATAATTTACTATTGACAGACGACGTTAGCTTTAATATTTTTTTTTAATTTATTATTCAAATCAGGTTCGAGCTCAGAAATTATAGAAAGAAATCGGAGTTTTTAAAAGATAAAAACACGTACACTAAGGAGCGACTTCCTTTTAGATGTGAATGATTAAGTTGCCTCTCGGGACTTGGCGGGAAACGATAAAAAGTGAAAGATAAAAATCGTCAAATAAACGTGACGCCATTTATAAATCACCCCGAAACAAAGTTATCTATATACTACTAAAAGTCAAGTTTGTTTACATGTTTGAATATTTATTTGTTTGTTTGCCTGATTGACTATTGTGATATGTTCGACTCTATCTGGAAAGCTGTAAAATAGTATGCAGGTAGAGAATAATTTTTTAATGCAGACAGACTGTTGATCACAAATTTATTTAAAGACGTTAATTAATTTATTGATTTATTCATAGTTAAATTAACCGTATTTTTTTAAAAATGTTAATACTTTGAATAAACTTTGTGGGGATAGTGACGTCCCTTGATGTGTTTACATTTTTGGTACAATAAAAATGGCGGACCCCATCATAGACTTTGTGGCCCATTCAAAAGTTTAACGCGTTACAAAGCTAATTTTCTGCCGGCTATAACTTAAACAATACGTCCTTTTGCTGTATTTATTACGTTCCAACACTTATATCAATTTTCAACTGTCTTTTTCATTTAGTTTTACGATAAATTTCTCTAGATCTAAAGATCAGCTATCGAAGGAAATTTATGAATCTAGCCTAGATCTAGATCTAGCCTAGATTCTAGATGTAGGTCACTAGATTCAATGTAAATTCTACATCTAGAATCTATTTCAGGCCTTAATTATTTTATATAAATCTTTGTTTGGCTTATTTAAGATAAAATTTAATTTGAAAGTTAGTACTACTAGACTTATTTTTAGATCTAGATCTAGAATCTATACGCGTAAATCAAGTTGCATAAGGAGACACATAGTATAGTATAAAAATTCACTTGTGACGTCACGAGTAAATAGCTAAAATGGTAGCGTAGTCAGCTCTCATGCAGGAGGCACGGGTTCTAGACCAATATGTCAATGAAATTTTTTTTTTCAATTTTTTTTTAGATGTGAATGATAACGTTGCCTATCTGAACTTGGCAAGATACAGGGCAGGTGAAGTAGAGTTCATCTGTTTCTTTGTCCTAAGCATATGAAAGGATAGTGTGGTCAGATACATGCTCGGCTGGAATTGTTTTTTAAACGATAAAAACATGTTGTCTGAGAATTGGCAGGACACTGGGCAGGTGAAGTAGAGTTGAGTAGGTCACCTGTGACGTCAGTTTATGAAGGGATAGTCCGAAATCGGTGTTTTCGGTGTTTTTAAAAGATAAAAAACATATATTTGAATGTGGGGTCTGTTTTTTGTGACGATAAGTGACACTGCAGTAGCGTACCGAGGAGGGGGGGGGGGACGGTAGGGGAGGGGAGGCGGGGGGTGGGGAGGGGAGGGGAGGCGGGGGGGGGGGGGAAGGGGAGGCGGGGGTGGGGAGGTGGAGGGGGGAAGGGGGGGGGACATATGTTGGGGCGCCAAAATGGTTTGGAAAAATAAATTGATAGGTTGAGGGGGGTTCAAATCGAAAGTTTGAGTGGGGGGGGGGGGAATTGCACATCAAAAGTTTGAGGGGGGGGGGGGGGGGGTTCAAATCGAAAACTTTGTCCCCGGGCGCCGGGAAGGGTCGCTATGCCTCTGAGTGACAGACGTGATGTTTTTTGATGGATGACCCCCGAAACCCACAGTTATCCAACGGATGACGGGTATTCTAGTCTAAAGATAAAAGGTAGTACAATCATACATTAAAAAGAACTTGATGCGATTTTCGCTAAATATTTAATAATGTACCACTATTTAAATAACTATTAAGAAAAGCGTTTGTCGCAATATAAATAATCATTTGAGTACAATGAGCATGAAGTAATGTATGGCTAAATCGATGAGATGTGATTGACTTACCACTTGATATAACGTCATTAGGCTTGCTGCTAAAGCTAAAAAATATAGATGTCTATAGGAAAAATTGTACCATGTAATACAAAACAAACTAATAAAAAATTGAGCACGGCTTAAACGACGATATTTGCAAATATAACAGTTATCGACGCCTATGTTAAAGGGGCGTACACTGAAGGTTCGGCAGCCAAAAGATTGAGTACTGGGACAGGTCGATGATCCGCATCACCTGTTTAAAAGGACAAAGTGAGGATTTATATTACGAAACGGGGTTATCGGCCAATTTGGAAATACTTTAAAAGACAGAAGAACTAATAGTTATAACGAAGCTTTAATAAAGAAGGCGACTTTCCAGTGGGTTAAATGTAACATAAATAAGTAACGAGAAAGCTGACTTGCTGACAAATGTTGGTTGAAAAAAATTGATCGAACCTTGTAGCGTTTTGAGATTGTAAGGTTAGATTTGTAGGTCGAAGATAGGGAAACAAGCAAGAAATCCTAGTTTTTTCCCCAGAAAAATTTAAATGCTCTATAGAAGAACTACACGTCGTTACCCGTTACACGTGAATTATAGGCCTATATATTTTAAATGTTAAAAGTTTTAGAAAAAATAATTTATGAAATGGTTATTGGCCAAAACGCAACATTATATGTTGAGATATTAGTGACAAAACAAAAAAATAACAAAATAGCTAAAAATCCGGCACATTTAAAAAAACAAAGGCCACCAATACTTATTAGAAAAACCAACATTATTAGCCAACACAACACATATTATACGCACACTGATTAAGAGACTTAATTTATTCCGTTAAAAGCATATCTGTTCAATAGTATTTATGTTCTTTTTTAAAGTAATTTGTATTTTTTAGGCCGAGAAAATTGTATACATTTCATAGTATACGTCTTGATAAGTAGATCTATAACTCTCAACCAAATTTTAATGAAAAAGTTGATTTCTTCATATTCTAAAATTGGAAGATGACGTTTTTAGATGTGTGTCCTTTCCGCAGTTGAACCTTGTGACCATAGGCGTATGGAGAAAAAAAAGGCCACCCCGCAAAAAATATTCAGCGCCCCAATATATATATATATATATATATATATATATATATATATATATATATATATATATATATATATATATATATATATATATATATATATATATATATACATATATATATAAATACAGATTACAACATAGGATACTAAATACTAATCTCTGGCCTGATCGGGTTTTTAGGAAAATGTCCGGGTTTTTTTTTTTCAAATTCAATCAAATTACAACAACATGTCATGTGTGTGAGTGCATTAGTCTGTTTTGAACATCTTTTTTTCATTGTTATGTTTGCCGTAATACTTCTTATGATTGAGCCGATCAAAAAAATATAAAACGTGAAAGCTTTGTTTGTGTAATGGTTTCTCGTGTTGTTTTTTTTTAATGTTTTTTGTATTTACATTGTATTTATATTATTAAATTTAAATACATTTCTTTTTATGCTATGTCATTCTTTAGTATGTATTCAAAAACAAGTTAATAAAGAGTCTAGTGACAATTTAAATGCAATTTCCTTATGTTATCCATTACAATTTTAAATCGAGATAAATCATATATTCAGCAAATAAATAATGCAACACAAGTAGTTTTAATAATTCAAATCAAAATAGAAAAAATATTTATTAACGAGATTTTAAAATTTTTGCGGACGTGTAGGGGGTAATTAGTTGTCGCGCTCTCTATATTGTTATATAGTACTGTAGTGTATTATGTATAATGTAATTTTTAAAAAAATGCGACCGAACGAAAGGATATTTTTGAAAACTTTCTTCGGCAATATTGTTCTAAATTATGGCAGAAATCGATTGGTAAATATTTCAAGTCGCTAAGTGGTCTGGTTGCCGAGATATGGGCCAAAAACTGCATTCTTTCGAGGTTTTTTTTGGCTTTTCCGGGAAATCCAGAAAGGAATTCCGGGAATTTTTTTGGGCCACAATTATTCTCGGAACTTGCTTAACATATTTGCTTTTTGAAACTATTTCTCGATATTGCTTTGTTGAGGAGGAGATACGACTTAAAGCTGCGGTAAAGCTGCGGACACACATCCAGAAATGACGAATTATTAATCGCAATTCCAGTATGGAAATCGCGCTAAAAAATAAAAGTAGTAAATGCTTTTTAATTTGTTTAGTACAAATCTAATGAAAGGAGCTTATAAACATCCCTATTTAACTATTTAAAAAAAGGAAATAAGTCATGGACGTGTTTGGAACTTTTGCTTATCTTCCACACTACAGCTCATGCATACATTTATTTTACGCAACAACACGGCGATAAAAGCAATTTTTTAGTAAAAGCTACGTCCCGACAATAGGGTGCGGTTAGGCGCCCAGAATTAGTATATGTAACCGTGAACACTTGGGCATATAAACGTGTTTTAAAGGGCGTCAAACACTTTAGATACGGTTGGCTAAAAACTAACCAGGGTCGACATTCGGCACCACAGCAGTAGTGTACGGTTGACCGCCACGATTTTACCATCGGCTACCTGAGCATAGTGGTCTGTTGATTTTGGGGGTCAATATACACTATATGATTTAATGTAACACGAGCCGACCCGTGGCATATCATACGCCGCTATTTTGTTGTTATTTTTTCTACTTTTCAGTAATTCATAATTTATGAATTCGACACTACCAACGCTGCCACTGAAAATGTTTCTTTAAAACACTATAAGTAGCTCGTTGAGGACGATAACCCCCCTCCTCCCCCCTCCGTTAAAGTAAACTACACTTAGTTACCCCCCCCCCCTCTACGTTTAAAATAGTTTTAAACTAAATTATCTGTCGTCACTAAACCCGGCTCTGTTTGTAAACATTTAGAGTGAACCACAGCTCACCAGACCATGTAGGGGTGGGGGTGGTAGGGAGCGCGTTTACAGCTTGTTTTCTAGCGTCTCCCAGAAGAGAATTATATATATAGATAATTTAATATCGTCAGTACCATGTATGTCCTGTACTTATTTCACAATTGTTTTCTTAGACTATAATATGGTTTCTTTTACTTGTGGTATCAACGAAATGCTTCATTTTGTTTGCTCAGATTTTAGAAATTGTTTGACACATCTGACGTTGTCTAAAATCATATAAAAAACTGCAGCTTCTACTGCTCTTGTTGCTTCTGGCGTAATGATCTAAATTATGGCTGCTGGCCAGACTTATGTCATGCCGCGTAAACTGTGAATAAGATGTGTTCTACCTGTATAGTGATGTTGTGAAGCAAAAAAGATTCTAACCGATATTGTTGAGCATCGTGTGCCCATTATCGATCGTGCGAATCTGTTGTTAATCTTTGATATAAATGTGCAGTTCGTGTTGCTGACTTCAGTAAAAGATATAATGTATGCTGTTCTATCAATTGGTATATTGTAAACACGTCTATTATGCTGTGCATTCTTTTTGAGTCTATCATATTATATTTTTTTTTTACAATTAACTTTTGTGTGACCTATTATACTGCAGTAGTAGCATCTAACATTTTGATACCTCCTATGTTGACAATAGTAAATTTGTATGTTGTGGCCTTATGTAATCTCTTCTTAAATTGAATGTGCGTGTCAAATTTTGTAGTAGGCATATTTTGTGTTTCACTACATAAGTCATCTAAATTATAGGAATAACAATATGTAAGTGTCGATGAAGAAACACGAAGAAGAAACTACTGGTATAAAAAGCAGCACATGAAAAAAAAATTCCTGTTACTTATATATAACTAGCGTACCCGTCCCCGCGCGTTGTAGCGGGAATAGAAAAGAAAAAACTCTGACGAAATATACAAAAAGGGTTTCATCATTTTGTTACCAATCTTATATTTTTAGACGCGTGACTTGGTTTTTTTTTTAAGTGAGTTATTTAGATGTAAAAAAGGCCTTCGCTTGTGCCATAAATATTAGGACACGAGTTTACCTACATTACCGCACAGAAAAATTGAGTGTACGTTAATCACTCACCGAAATTTTAATCGTACTGCGATTCTGTTGTAGGTTACTGAGCAGAGGCTGTAGTCCGGTGGGTGGTGTGGGGAGTGGGTATTGAGTTATTATAAAAGCAAGGTATTACAAATCAGATCAGAGGCGTAGCAACCCTTCCCGGAGCCCGGGGACAAACTTTTCGATTTGCACCCCCCCCCCCTTGAGATTTCGATTTGCACCCCCTTATATTAAAATATTAAAGAAAGTTTAAGGGAGATCACTCCTGCATCCTTTTAACTTAAAAAATATAACTAAATTAGTTTCTATACAAGAAATATTTCCTTTCAGTTTATTCAAAGCATAGAAATTGAAGTAAAAACTTTAGATGACACAAACAATCAAAAGATAAATAACAGAAAATATTGATTCGATCAATGGTGAGTAATTCTGACGTTATATGCTTGGGTCGTCTTTGTGACGAAATGTACTTATTTTGTTGGCATGATAGCTTACACAGTAAAACTTCTTTCAACTTTCTACACATGGGTTATTTTAATGCCTTTGTTTATTTATTGCCATGAGACAGCTGCTGAGAAACTCTACATTACTGTTTTATTTTGAAGAGATGTATCAACCAGACATACCGCTCAAATGTGTGTGTTTTTACTTTTTCTAAATGTATTTTCAAATGTGTAGTATGTCAACACTTTCAACAATACTTATTTCAAAATTTCATTGTAGGAAATCAATTGATAAGAAAGTTAACAAAATATCATATATTAATATACTACACATTTAAAAATACATATAGAAAAAGTAAAAACACACACACATTTGAGCGTGATGTTTCGGATAAATATATATTATTGTATTCATATTTAACAATTAATAATTAAAAGTAAAGTTTACCTTTAAAACCTGACTTGAACCCGGATTCGAACTCGAGACATACGAGTTAGCAGATATATACGAGTTAGCAGATATATATATATATATATATATATATATATATATATATATATATATATATATATATATAAGCATATGCAATCAAGAATATAATTAGACAGTAAAATATATCACTGAACAATTTTGTATCTAGGGTTCTATATAAATTTTCTATATACATAAAGCAATGTATGTCTGTCTTTCTGTCTGTCGGTGTGTCTGTCTTTTATGCATTACTACACTTCTCATCACATCGCCTTGAAACTTTGGGAAGATGTTGAGATTATTCCTGGGGAGGTTTCTGCGAAAAAAAAAATTCGCCGAAGTGGCGCCCCGGTGGGGCGCGATTTGATTTTTCTCTTCATACGGTATATAAAAATAATAGTCGATTTTGGTTTGACACCATTCATCCGATCGCCATCAAGTTTTGATGAGTTCATGAAACACTTTGGGGAAAGGTTCTGTAAAAATATCGTTCTTAATTTCGCAAGAGCGGCGCCTCGGTAGGGTGCGATTTTTCTCTATATACGGTATATAAAAATAAAAGTCGATTGCGGTTTCACGGCGTTCATCCGATCGCCATCAAACTTTGAGGAGTTGATTAAAACACTCCAGGGAAGTGTTCTGCAAAAACTTCTTTTTTAATTTCGCAAGGGCGGTGATTCGGGGGGGGGGGGGGGCTGCGATTTGCTTTTTTCTCTATATACGGTATATAAAAATAAATGTCGATTTTGGTTTGACTTTGAGGGAGTTGATTAAAACACTTGGGGGAAGGGTTCTGTAAAACAAATCATTTTTATTTTAGTAGGGTCTGATTGTTCTCTATATACGGTATATTTAAAAAAAAAGTGAATTGGGTAGACACCGTTCACACGATCGCCATAAAACTTTGGGAAGATGTTGAGAATATTCAAAAGGAGGTTCCTGCGCTAAAAACATTTCCAAATTCTCAGAGGTGGCGCTCCGACAGGACGCGATTTGTTTTCTCTCTATTTACGGGATATAAAAATAAAAGTCGATTGCGGTCTCACAATGTTCATCCGATAGCCATCAAACTTCAGGGACTTGATAAGAACACTCCAGTAAAGAGTTCTGTAAAAAATCTTTTTTAATTTCGCAAGAGCGGTGCCACAGGATGGTGCGATTTTCTCTATATAGGGTATATAGAAATAAACGTCGATTGCGGTTTCACGGCGTTCATCCGATCGCCATCAAACTTTGGGGAGTTGATTAGAACACTTCAGGGAAGGGTATTGCAAACATTTTTTTTAATTACCCAAGGGCGCGGCCTCGGGAGAGTGCAATTTTTTTTATATGTGGTATATAAAAATAATAAACGTGAATTGCCGTGACATTGTTCACACCATCGCCTAAATCTTTAGAAGTTACTAAGATTATTTCTGAGGAGGTTTCTGCATAAAAAAAATTCAAACTCGCAGGTGTGGCGCCCCAGCAGGGCGCGATTTGTTTTTTCTCTATATTCGGTAAAAAATAAAAGTCGATTTAGGTCTCACAACGTTAATCCGATAGCCGTCAAACTTTGGGGAGTCGATTAGAACACTCAACGGAAGGTTTCTGTAAAAAATTTTTTTTTTTCGCAAGGGCGGCGCCACGGAATAGTGCGATTGTTCTCTATATACGGTATATAAAAATAAAAGATTATTGCGGTTCGACACCGTTTATCCGGTTGCCATAAAACTTTAGGGAGTTGTTAATACTCTCGAGAAGGTTTCTGTGGTGGAAGGCGGTGGGGGTGGATGGGTGTTGGGGAGGGGGGATTTATTTCTGCGTGGGTGACCCCCCGTCAGGATACGATTTGGCGCCATGGTCTTTCCCGTGAGCACTATGGTGACTACGATTGGTCTAAACTGTGTGATAGACAAAATTCAATCAGGCGTGTCCTCTGGCGCCCTGGTAGGGGGCGATAAGGCTGCAAATAAAAATGTCAGTTTCGGCCCCCAAAGGCTCACATGCGCCGCTGAGGGCCATGCAATACAGATGCTTAAAACGCGTCAAAAAATCCTGCTCATTTGTGTCACTTTAGAGAAAGACGCAATCTGCATCATTGTTAACATGATGCTATTTAACACGATGGCGCCTGTTGGTTTTAAGGAGCCAGGGGGCGTACGCGGCGCCTATGCGGAATGTAATCGGCATGGTGGGGGGGGGCGGTCACCGAAGTGTGTTCTACCTCGTTTTTTCGGTAAGTGATTAATGTCAACTCAAGGTTATCATGCGGTTCTGTAGTTAAACCGTGGTTTGATATTTACGATCCAAGCGCAGTCATTGCCTAATTAACAACTTTTTTTTTCTAAAATGAAGGCTATACTTTGTCGTTTTCTGTTTCTGTTTTAAATAGTATACAATTATTTGAAAAATAATTATTTAAAAAGGTTACCTCCCTTGAAAATGGACCAAATGACCTATGTCATTGTTTACTTTTTTTTAAACAATTACTATTTTTATATAAGAAAATGCGATATATGAACATATTTGACGACTACAATGGCTTTTTCCGACGGGAATAAAGCTTTTTTGTTACCCTCCAGGGTCGGTCTACGACCTCAAATAATATTAAGGTGATCGTTCGTCAATTTATTTTTATATATCTCATTAAGGAGAATTTCACTCACGGTCATCTTTTAAACCTGGTCGAGGGCTTTCAGTCTGACCAACAGTTTTTCCATACGGCCTAGTCATCTATAGAAGTGTATGCAAAACATTAGCATGATGTACAGAGGTTAAGTAACCTAAAAATTGTGTTGAAAATTCCGTTTTCCCCATAACATACAAAGATTATATAGGGAAATACGACTGGTCAGTTTTGACCCATTTAACGAATTTTCCCAGACATGGCGAGTTTTTTGTGACACCCCAAGGAGTTCTCCTACCACCTCACAAAATTTCAAGGGGGGTCGTCGGAGGAAATTTCTTTTCGTAATAGAGCTCATATCAAGAGAATTTCACTCGCGGTCACTTTTTAGCCCTCGTCGAGGGCTTTGAGTCTAACCGACAGTTTTCGCTAAAGGTCAAGCCATTGACCTAAACGTATGCAAAAAATTAGCCAGATATACTGAGTTTAACTACCCTTAAGTCTGCGTGGAAATGACCCTCTGTTTTCCCCATAAAATACAAAGATTATATAGGGAAATACGACTGGTCAGTTTTGACCCATTTACCAATTTTTCCCAGACATGGCGAGTTTTTTGTGACACCCCCAGGCATTCTCCTACCATCTCACAAAAATTCAAGGGGGGTCGTCGGAGGAATTTTTTTTCGTAATATAGCTCATATAATGAGAATTTCACTCGCGGTCACTTTTTAGCCCTTGTCGAGGGCTTTGTTCAAACCGACAGTTTTCCCTAAAGGTCAAACCATTGTCCTAAACGTATGCAAAAAATTAGCCAGATATACTGAGTTTAAGTACCCTAAAGTCTGCGTTGAAATGACCCTCTGTTTTCCCCATAAAATGCAAAGTTTATATAGGGAAATACGACTGGTCAGTTTTGACCCGTTTCCCGATTTTTCCCAGACATGGCGAGTTTTTTGTGACACCCCCAGGCATTCTCCTACCACCTCACAAAATTTCAAGGGGGGTCGTCGGAGGAAATTTTTTTTCGTAATATAGCTCATATAATGAGAATTTCACTCGCGGTCAATTTTTAGCCCTCGTCGAGGGCATTGAGTCAAACCGACAGTTTTTCCTAAAGGTCAAGCCATTTACCTATAAACATGCCAAAAATTAGCCAGATATACTGAGTTTAAGTACCCTAAAGCCTGCGTTGAAATGACCCTCTGTTTTTCCCATAAAATACAAAGATTATATAGGAAAATACAACTGGTCAGTTTTGACCCCTTTACGAAGTTTTCCCGGATATGCCGAGTTTTTTTGTGACACCCCAAGGCGTTCTCCTACCACCTCACAAAATTTCAAGGGGGGTCGTCGGAGGAAAATTTTTTTCGTAATATAGCCCATATAAGGCGCCGGTCAGTCGAGGTCAGTTTTGACCCTCCCCCGTAGACTTTTCGGCCAACCGTCACCGGCCTTCGTGTTCTATCGCCCGAAGGCACCTGCGGCGCCGGGAAGTGCCCCATCGGGCACCCAACCACTTTGCTTTATATATATATATATATATATATATATATATATATATATATATATATATATATATATATATATATATATATATATATATATATATATATATATATATATATAAATGATGGGACAAATTTGAACCGCTCCCCCCCAACCATGAGACGATTTCGGCTACGCCACTGATTATTATTTTGTTATAAATTAATGGTTGAAACTCTGTAAGCTTATTTTTAAACTGTTTAACTGTCTAACTGGATAGATAAATATTAAAGTTAGGAGCACGCTTAGAGGTAAAATTATTTTGAACGGGTCTTTTAGTTTATTTCATTGTATTTATTTTTGAGATATCTCGCAATATGTTTTAATATGCAGAGTAAAGTAAAAATATAAAATTCTTTTAAAATGTTAAAGACAAATTAAAGTTTTAAGTTGATCCAGCATTCTCTAGGATAATATATTCTGTTTTGTGAAGATGGTTGACAAAAGTGGCAATATCAAAATCTTCATTGTTACCAGAAAATTACAGTTCATCCCATCTGTATTTACCTCTCCAGGTCACTTACCCTCACCAAAACAACTGCTATATGGCATTATCTCTTAACCAACTACCCACTGTTAATATAATTAATTAAAAAGATGATATAGGGATTAGCTACAGGTATATATATATATATATATATATATATATATACATATATATATATATATATATATATATATATATATATATATATATATATATATATATATATATATATATATATATATATATATATATATATATATATATATATATATATATATAAGGGGCCCGAAAAAAAATTGACTAGGGCGTTAAATAACCTTACTCCGGCACTGTTTGTATATATTTTCTATTGTTTGCTTGTTACATATTAAAATATTTTTTTACTAACCACTGTATTAATAATCTCCATATTATACTCTCGGCTTCTTGACAAACATTTCGCAATTTGTCTTTACCAGCCGACTGCTGTCACTATTGATATTTCGTTTATAGTATCTGAAAAAGCCTATGTTGTTTTCCACGCTTAGATTGTTTACAGGCATGCGTCTTTTAATCAGGGTTTTTCAAACATTTTTCTTTAACAGAAAAGGGGATGGGCAGTTGTAGCTTGTGGAGGTGCCCAGGTATAATGTTCGTGTTTGGGAAGGGCGAATGGGTGGTGGATGCTGGTCTAATCATGTTTACTTTAAAAAAATGATACAGAGCAAATAACTATATTTCTAGAGCTCATTGGTTGGCGCCAATACTTATGGAGGGGTAACGGTAGTTATGGTTATGACTAAAATAAAAATACACGTACACGTACACGTACACGTACACGTACACGTACACGTACACGTACACGTACACGTACACGTACACGTACACGTACACGTACACGTACACGTACACGTACACGTACACGTACACGTACACGTACACGTACACGTACACGTACACGTACACGTACACGTACACGTACACGTACACGTACACGTACACGTACACGTACACGTACACGTACACGTACACGTACACGTACACGTACACGTACACGTACACGTACACGTACACGTACACGTAAAAGAAGTCTACCTCTAGCTGTCTAGGCTACACAACCATTGAAATTGATTATCATTACAATCGGTCTCGTCGTTTATATACTTAATCTCTTCGGTATGTATAAACGTCAAAGGCAATGTGTTGTTCATAAAACATAATGCACACACACAACAATCGATACTGAAGGAAAGTTTTGAAGTAGGCGTAGTCTCCCTTAAATTACTAGTGGATACTGCATGTGTTCAAGGAAAAAAAAAACTTTTACTGCATGAACAAGCATTTATCTCTGTCGGTTTAGCTGAAACTTTAAAACTGGTTAAACTTGGATTCAGGCTAAGACAATGACACCCAGCGCTAGTAAATCAAGTAAAAAAAGACGAAAAGCACAGAAGTTGAGTACTGCACAGCTCATGCCAGACATTGACGTGCTGGTACAAAGCACAATGACCCTCCCCACCCATCCCCCACTCTCGTGTTTATCCGAGGTAGAATTTCAGCTGTAGTAGAATTAATGTAAGCAACTCAATACGTTGGCATTTGCGCTTATTCGGTTCCTTCCATTTTTCCTCGTTTTTATAGCCTATGCCTCTAAAAGCATTCTCACAATGAATGTCATGGCACCACAAGAATTCAGTCAAGAGACGATAAACTGGATCAAATGGATCATACTATACATATTCTGTCAAATGTAAGTTGTATGTACAAGAGACTTATTGACTAAAACGTATCGATAACTGTCTATCGATTTACGTTTCGATATTAGGTAAAGATTTAGGCAATAATATGTTTACAAAAAGTTCGTAGGTGTAGGGAAAAATACTTAAGTTTGTATTTTTCTCAAGCATTTCCGCTTTAAGATTTTATTTTTAAAGAACTGTTTAGGTGATACATTCACGCCCAAAAGTAACATATTGTATTTATATTTATATATGAAATATTTGTAACTTTTTTTTGTTACACAGTCGTACAATTCGCTTAAGAACAGTTTTTTTTCTCTATATGATAATGGTTATCTTAGGAATGCTGCCTTGTAGCTTGTTCTTGGTTGGACTAAGGCTATGGAAGCAAATCCAAAAAGAAAAGCAGGCTGAAATAGGAGTCAATAGCCTCTATGGCGCATAACCAGTTGACACGTAATCCTCAATTGTGTTGGAGGCGTGGTCGAGTCGGCAAAAAGCTCATGGTTGATATATTCGAACAAAGTCTCAAGTTCAAACCCACTTGCAGATACATTTCAACACTAATAATTAAGAACGAAGAAGAAGAAGAAAGGCAAGTGTCAATACGGGCATTTGTCGCATTCGGGCAAGTGTCCATTCCGGAAATCGGCCTTCGGGCAAACGGCATTCGGGCAAGTGTCTTTCGGGAATTAGTCTTAGACCCATATATATATATATATATATATATATATATATATATATATATATATATATATATATATATATATATATATATATATATATATACGAGAAAAATGGCCCGTTGAGGAAGGATACAACGGGCGCTAGGCTGATAGTGCTGTCTCTTTTCTGTAAACTAAACCACCCCCCCCCCCCCCCACACACACACCACCCCCCCCACCACCCCCCCCCCCCCAAAGAAAAAAACATGTCTACCGTCCCAGTCAACGAAATATAATTATATACTTTTTCCAGTGTCCGCCCCCTCCCCGAAAATTCTACCCCCGCCCCCGAAAATTTCAAAAGGAGGAAAAAGCCTGAAAGAAACACTGGTCGCATTTGTAGATCATACAAACTAAAGGAATAATCTGGGCGGGAAGAGATGCTTGAAAAAAAAACTGCACGCTAAACGCTTTTTAGATTAGAAAAAGTTCCCCCCTCCGGGGAGGAAAAAGTCTGAAAGAAACACTGATGTTCTTAGACGCGTGATCTTCTTTTCTAAAAGTGAGTTATTTAAATGTAAACAATGCCTGCGCTTGGATCATAAATATCGGGACACGGGTTTACCTACACTACCGCATGAAACCTTGAGTGTACAATAATCACTCACCGAAATAATATGGAACACACTTCGAAGACCGCCTATGTGTCAGAGACGTAGATGGGCGCTCTCAGGGCCACACCCCCCCCCCCGATTACACTACCGCATAGGCGCGGCGTACGGCCCCCTGGCTCCTTAAAACTAACAGGCGCCATCGTGCCAAATAGCATCCTGTTAACAATGATACAGATTGCGTCATTCAATATTTGACACAAATGAACAGGATTTGTTATTGAACACGTAACAAATTATTTGAAGTGTTTTAAGCATCAGTGTGACTGATGCAATGTGTTACTAATGGTCTATTCTTAGATGCTCGATCTCAATTTCTGATTGGATTTTATCTAAAAATAGATGCTAACTACATCTTTCGCAAAGTGACGAAACTGTTTGGATTTTTTACGGACAAAAAAGAAACATCCCAGTTAATAATCTGACCTTGGTTAATTTTTCTTATTATTAAAACAAAACGTATTACATGGCCCTCAGTGCCCATTTGAACCTTTGGGGCCGAAACAGACATTTTTATTTGCAGCTTAATCGCACCCTACCAGGGCACCAGAGGACACGCAAGATTCAATTTAGTGAGCGCTTGTAACGCCCCATCCTATCCATTGTCTATCACACTGTTTAGACCGAAGGTATTCACCATACCGCTCACGGGAAAGACCAGGGCGCCAAATCGCATCCTGACGGGGAGCTGCCCATGCAAAATTAAATCCCTCGGCCACCACCACCCACCCACCCCTATTACCCCATCCAGCACCAGTAACCTTCTCGGGAGTATTCATCAACTTTCTAAAGTTTTATGGCACCGGGATGAATTGCGTCGAACCGCAATCGTCTTTTATTTTAATATACCGCATATTAAGAAAAATCCCATCATTCCGTGTGGCGCCGCCTTGCGAAATTAAAAAATAATTTTTACAGAAACATTCCCTGGAGTGTTCTAATCAAGTCCCTGAAGTTTGATGGCTATCGGATGAACATTGTAAAACCGCAATCGACTTTTTTTTTCATAAACCACATAAAGAGAAAAAAAGAAATCGCGCCCTGCCTGGGTGCCACCCTTGCGAATTTGAAAATCTTTTTAGCGCAGAAATTTCATGGCGATCGTGTAAACGGTGTTGCCGCATTTCACTTTTATTATTTTTATCTACCTTATATAGAAAAAAAAACGTACCCTCGCGTGGCGCCGCCATTGCGAAATTAAAAATATTTTTTTTTACAAAACCCTACCTTAGAGTGTCTCAATCAACTTCCTCAAAGTCTCATGGCTATCGGAAAACGGTGTCTAACCAAATGCGACTTTTATTTTTATATACCGTATATTGAGAAAAATTGCACCCTCCCGTGGCGCCGCCCTTGCGAAATCAAAAAATGATTTTTTACAGAACCCTTCCCTAGAGTGTTATAATGAACTCGCCAAAGTTTCATGCCTAGCGGTTGAACGGTGTGTGACAAATAAAAATATACTTTTATTTTTCTATACTGTCCATAGAGAAAAATCGCACCCTCCCCTGGCGCCGCCCTTGCGAAACTAAAAATTATTTTTTTTATAGAGCCCTTCCCCAGTTTGTTAAACCGAAATCGACTTTTATTTTTATATACCGTATTAGAGAAAAAACAAATTGCGCCCTGCATGAGCGCAACCCTGCGAATTTGAAAAAAAAAATTCCGCAGAAACCTCCCCAGGAATATTCACAACTTCCCAAAACTTCACGGCGATGTGATGAGAGGTATAGCAATGCATAAAAGACACACACACACACTCACACACACACACACAGACATACATTGCTTTATATATATATATATATATATATATATATATATATATATATATATATATATATTTATATATATATATTATTTCTACCTGATCTACCTAGACTTTCGATATAGGAGGGGAGATATACAAGAACATTAATTAAAACTATTAAACACATTTCAATAAGAGCTATAGTTTAATTCTCACAATAGAGGTTAAGGTAACAGCAACCACAACAGAATGTACGAAAATCCTACCACCTAGTCTAAATTATAACATTTACATAACATTTACATCTACACGTTACAACTGGTGAGCTGACTGACCATCGGATACAATCGGGTATCTCATGTCGTGTTTCTCCAATTTAATCCCAGATGAGTTTGGGTCGGACTCCGGTCAAAGACCAGGCTACCGGTACTATCCTTAACCAGCACAGTGCGAAGTGTGATGTTGACGCCTTCATCACAAATTACGGCCTGGCCGAACCGTGAAGGAGGATGGGAGCAAAATGATGATACAATATACTAATTTTCTGAGCTTTTAAAATTTCGTCAAAAGGTATTGCCTTCCACTCACCCGCTTCAACCGTATGCTATTTTAATGATCGAGTAGCGATAAAAGAATTCGTGATATTTAGGCCTATTTATCTTAAATACAGTGATCAAGGCAAGATGTACAGCAATCAAGTAAAAGTATCTGATCTCTTACGTTAAATTATAGAGAATCGTGAGAATCGTAAAAAAAACTAGTCAAGTAATTTCTTAACAAAACTGGCTAGTGAAATCGTACATTACGCGTTAAAAAGTGTGTTTTTATTGTAAGTGCTTAAAGATTGATCTACACACCTTTCCAGTGTAAATCCGTTCCTAATTAATTAGACGATAAACAGCCTCACTCACAACCATTTTATTTTTCTACTTTTACATAATACGTTTTAATACTGCCGGCTTCTTTTTTAAGTGTTAAAAGAGTTATCTACTCACAATTCCATTACAAGTCATAAAAACTTATGTTGGCCAAAAAGCCCCCTCCCCCCATTACCATTTCAAACAAAATTGGTGGAGCAAGTTTTGACTTCGCAAACTCTAACATGTAATCAAAGACCCTCTGCTGAGAAAACACCTGTGGTCAAACCTCCTATGGTCAAACCCTCTATGGTCAAACCCCTATGGTCAAAGCACCGCTATGGTCAAAGGCCCGCTGTGGTCAAACCCCCTATGGTCAAAGCACCTGTGGTCAAAGGTCCTAGGACCAAATTGTTTATTAAGCAAAGCGGCTGCGCAATGAATGTAATAGAACATTTTAATAGTTTGGTGCTACATTGCGTGAAGCGTAAATATATAAGTTGTTAGTATTATAATTCGGGTTTTAAATAAGGTAGTGTATAGATCAATTTTTAAGAAATACAACGACAAGCTAGACCGAATACTATGTTGAGTATATACTAAATACAATAGTGATAGATTAATAATAAAAATATAAATGAGAAGTTTTCAATCACCGTAACATATTTAGTATGT
Source organism: Physella acuta (assembly GCF_028476545.2). Classification (NCBI taxonomy): domain Eukaryota; kingdom Metazoa; phylum Mollusca; class Gastropoda; family Physidae; genus Physella; species Physella acuta. Next base: position 1,373,068 of record NW_026731670.1, on the reverse strand, counting down.
TTTTTTTTTCACTTTACAGCACAACAGCACAACCAACACAGTTCAGACATGAAGTTAGGCTATTCAAAATGTGTCATTGCAGTGTTATTGCTTTTCTGTCCATTATATAGACAAGGTGAGTGCATTAAGAATTATATTTAAATATTATTGAAATAAAATTAACATTCTAGTAAAATTTGACAATTTAAAAAGCTTTAATATTTTCAAAAGAGGGGTTATGTCGTTGTGTGTGCGAGGGGGGGGGTTATGTTGCGATAGTTTATGTGGAGACTTTAAGCACATTTGCTTTATCGCTAAATGGGGTAGGGCTTACATCAAAGTGGTGATTGTCCAGACAATCAGTCGCGTTCAGTTTTTCTATAAATTGATATAGCTATTCAATTTGAAATTCCATCATAGATACCCTGTAATAAACGTTTCGATTATTTCGAGTTAACGGTACACAATCATACTAATTTATGCTACATAATTGTTTTACCTGCACGCGTTACTTTCTGTCTTTTTTGTCTTTAGAAGTAAAAAATATGTTAAAAAAATTAACACAAATGTTTATCTGCATCACTTTTTTTTCTGGAATCGGGTTTTACATGTACATAAATGTGTTGAGGCAAGCAAATCTATTGCAGTAGCGGCAGAGCATATTTACATGAGACATTACAACAATTTTATTTTCCTAATTTCAGCCAACTGTAAATGTGAACAAATTACAAGTTATGTAAATGGACGTCGAGTATGTTCTTGTAAACCTGGCTATGTAGTCAACAGCAACCATCATGAGAAGTGTCAAGGTAAGAATTTGTTGTATGTGTGCAATGATTTTATCTATGATTTTATATATATATATATATATATATATATATATATATATATATATATATATATATATATATACATATTCCATATATATATATATATATATATTCCACATACACTTGTAAGTATGTGTATACGCATGTGTAGATGTATTCAAATATTTGTTTTCTATTGGATGTATTTATATTTTGTATCCCCAATACATGGATTAGCATATAGCTTATTACGATTCTCAACCAAACCTTTTTCCTCAGGCATTTATATTGCAACGTTGAGTTGATGTAACTCTAACCCTCGTCACCCCCCCCCCCCCCCCCCCGGTGATTGCTTTAAACTGTGCCCAGATAATGCTTGCTATTTGTACCTATATTCGGTTATAATTTCAGCTGGATGTTGCATGTTTTTTTTTATCATTAGCAGGTTTACGTCATGATGTCACCCCCCCCCCCCCCTCCACCCGTGTCATATTTTTTCACTTTGCTCTTAAAAGACTATTAAATTCACTCTATTTAATCATTTAATTAAGTAAAATTATCATTTTTCTGAATATATTTTGCTATTTTTTGCTTTGGTGTCACCCCCCTAAATGGTGTCACCCGGTGCTGTACGCACCCCCCCCCCCACCCGCTATTCCTCTGGTGTGTGTTAGCAATTTTAATATTTAAATACATTTCGAGCAATTAGTGTCTTTCTAAGTAAGATTAGGTTTATAGTTTTAAATATGATTTATAAATATTTCAAACAATTCGTTTTAACTGTCGTGTTTTATTGTAGGCTACAATATAAATATACCGACTATTTGGTTTTACACATTTTAAAATATTGCTACAAAAATAACATTTCAGACATAGATGAGTGCCAAGATTCCAACGAAACGATTTGTGAGCATATATGTACCAACACTATTGGAAGCTATTTGTGTTCCTGCAATCCAGGTTATAAAATAAGTATCAGTGACCCAGCAAAGTGTGAAGGTAATTTATAAATTGGTACACATATATTATCCTACATGTACAAAAGTATAAACTATGTTACAAGCTTATACTTGACTTGCTTCCTCTGTGTTTTGTCGTATGGGTAAGAAATGTAGAGGGACATTTTATTCATTTCAAACCAACCAATTTCTTTGAAACTACAATGCTGAGAAGTGGCAAGGTACGATTGTTTGTATATTTGCAATCATTTCATCAAGATAAATCAGTGTCATAAACATAAGGAGACTCTCCATACTCAAATTTAACTTGACCATTCTTCAGAATTGGCATAATCTAGAAACATGATGAGTATCATGAAGACACATTGGAGAAACATTTTAAAATGTCATGAGCTGCATAAGCTAATAGAAAACGATGCTGTATTGAATACAAAATAAAGTGTGTGATTGCAATTTTAAAATTAAAAAAAAAAGGTCAATCAAAAATAGTGACTTTCTAAGTAAGATTAACTATATTGTGTTTAATAAGATTTATTAATTTTTCACACATTTCGCTTTGTGCTGCCGAGTTATAATGTAGGCTACAACATAAATATACCCATTTTTTTTTATTTTACTTATTTTAAAATATTGCTACAAACAAATTTCAGACATAGATGAGTGCCAAGATTCCAACGAAACGATTTGTGAGCATTTATGTACCAACACAAACGGAAGCTATTTGTGTTCCTGCAATCCAGGTTATAAAATAAGTATCAGTGACCCAGCAAAGTGTGAAGGTAATTTATAAATTGGTACACATATATTATCCTACATGTACAAAAGTATAAACTATGTTACAAGCTTATACTTGACTTGCTTCCTCTGTGTTTTGTCGTATGGGTAAGAAATGTAGAGGGACATTTTATTCATTTCAAACTAACCAATTTCTTTGAAACTACAATGCTGAGAAGTGGCAAGGTACGATTGTTTGTAATTATTTCATCAAGATAAATCAGTGTCATAAACATAAGGAGACTCTCCATACTCAAATTTAACTTGACCATTCTTCAGAATTGGCATAGTCTACAAACATGATGAGTATCATGAAGACACATTGGAGAAACATTTTAAAATGTCATGAGCTGCATAAGCTAATAGAAAACGATGCTGTATTGAATACAAAATAAAGTGTGTGATTGCAATTTCAAAATTAAAAAAAAAGGTCAATCAAAAATAGTGACTTTCTAAGTAAGATTAACTATATTGTGTTTAATAAGATTTATTAATTTTTCACACATTTCGCTTTGTGCTGCCGAGTTATAATGTAGGCTACAACATAAATATACCCATTTTTTTTTATTTTACTTATTTTAAAATATTGCTACAAACAAATTTCAGACATAGATGAGTGCCAAGATTCCAACGAAACGATTTGTGAGCATTTATGTACCAACACAAACGGAAGCTATTTGTGTTCCTGCAATCCAGGTTATAAAATAAGTATCAGTGACCCAGCAAAGTGTGAAGGTAATTTATAAATTGGTACACATATATTATCCTACATGTACAAAAGTATAAACTATGTTACAAGCTTATACTTGACTTGCTTCCTCTGTGTTTTATCGTATGGGTAAGAAATGTAGAGGGACATTTTATTCATTTCAAACCAACCAATTTCTTTGAAACTACAATGCTGAGAAGTGGCAAGGTACGATTGTTTGTAATTATTTCATCAAGATAAATCAGTGTCATAAACATAAGGAGACTCTCCATACTCAAATTTAACTTGACCATTCTTCAGAATTGGCATAGTCTACAAACATGATGAGTATCATGAAGACACATTAAAGAAACATTTTAAAATGTCATGAGCTGCATAAGCTAATAGAAAACGATGCTGTATTGAATACAAAATAAAGTGTGTGATTGCAATTTCAAAATTAAAAAAAAAGGTCAATCAAAAATAGTGACTTTCTAAGTAAGATTAACCATATTGTGTTTAATAAGATTTATTAATTTTTCACACATTTCGCTTTATGCTGCCGAGTTATAATGTAGGCTACAACATAAATATACCCATTTTTTTAATTTTACTTATTTTAAAATATTGCTACAAACAAATTTCAGACATAGATGAGTGCCAAGATTCCAACGAAACGATTTGTGAGCATTTATGTACCAACACAAACGGAAGCTATTTGTGTTCCTGCAATCCAGGTTATACCATAAGTAGCAGTGACCTAGCAAAGTGTGAAGGTAATTTGTAAATTGGTACACAAATACTAAGATACAATTGATAAAAATGTAAATAATTTTACAAGCTTGTACTTAACTTGCTTCCTCTGTATTTTGTCGTATTGGTGGAAAATGGAGAGCGACATTATACTTTAGTCACTTCTAACTAACCAATGTCCAATGGGAAAGCAATGCGATACCAAATTTGACTTATGTAAATTGTCAAATAATAAATGAAACCTTGCTATGTAAAGTACTCATTGCTGCACTGTAAAAACGCGTATTCGTTAATGTGATAATACGTTGTTATTGTGAGGTCTTTCTTCAGCAGAGTTTCTTCCAGGCATCTCTTCGGGGGGGCGAAGCCCCCCCCCCCCGAAAATTTTTTACCGCCCCCCCCCCGAACGAAATGAAATTTATATAATTTATATAGAAAATATATACTTTTAACAGTGTCCGCCCCCCCCCCCGAAGAAAGTTTACCGCCCCCCCCCCCCCCCGAAAATTTCAAGTGCCCCCCCGGAGAAAAAAGTCTGGAAGAAACACTGTTCTTCAGTAGAAACAATAAACAGTTATTTTATTTTCCAACTTTATTTACAGTAATAAAATAGATCTATAAGAAATAATGTTTCTGAATCCATAGTAATATTACAATAATACAAGTACAAAGCGTATTAAATAATTGATTTTCTTTAAATATAGAAAACCTTTTAAATAACTATAAAAAAAAAACTTGGGTTGCTTCTCAAATGTTAGTAAATGTGTTAATAGATATCATAATGACCCCTGCTTTATTTACAGCTACTTAAATTGTTTTTTTTTAATATTGCATAATAAAAGACAATAATTTATTTTATTCTTTTATAAACTTTTTTTTTAAACATTTTTTTAATAAGTATACATACGTCAATCAGAAATAGTAGGTATAAGCAATAATTTGATAACTAGATTTATTAACTTCTTAAATTCAGGGCGACTCTTTAACATGGTTTATATTATGTAATTTTAATTTATGTAAATTCGGGTAATTAATGTCAGATTAAACAACCAAAACAAAAAAAGTATTGTTCTACAAAAAACAATTATAAATAAAGATATTCCGGTAAACAGTAAACACGTCGGTACTGGTTTCTTCTATCTTGGTCTGGATTTACAACTCGTATCACGACCAAAGTAAAGTCTCCCGTCTCTCGTGTAGCTTCTGGTTTATAATGTCCGGTCGTGTGTCGATGAGTCCGTATTTATTGGCTAACCCTGGAATCTGCCAATATTCCTGAATGTCGATAAGTCATGTCCTATCTGTCAAAGTACCAGTCCGTCTTCCCCGTACATCACTCTCAATCTCGTCCCGTGCGACGTAAATTACCTGTTAATGCTACTCACATGCTACTGTTAATGCCCCGCTCCCTGTGGTCAGTTCCAGATATTGTATGGGCAATGGTCGGTGGTTCGATACTAAACGCCGCAGGTGTCCAGATCTAATAGGTGCCTGACCAGCGTTTCCGGTATAGTTATGGTGCTAGCCATCTTGGCACAGCAAGTACAGTCACTCTGGCCACGCCCCAGTTGATAAATGGGTACAGGTAATGTCGGTCAAGTCCGCGGGTGGTTGCCATGTCCCCACCACTATTGGTCGTAACTTTCCCTAGTTACATATATATATATATATATATATATATATATATATATATATATATAAACATTGTTTATCTGAGGTTAAATCTACATCCAAACATACTCTATAGAAAAAAAAAAGAACGTTTTTTCACACAAAACAAAAAACAACTCAAAATATTGGCACACTACAGCCAAAAATAAGAAACACAATACAATCTGTTTTGTAGTCCGATTTAAAACAAACAATTTGATAGAATATAATATTCATTAAGCCAAGCAACCTACAGTAGGGAAGACAATAACTCTCTAAATATAGATATGAATAGGTCTACACGTTTAATTTAGTTGTCTAATTCAACCAAATAAATAATTACTGTACTAATTAATAAAGTAAAATATTACTATTAGATTTTGCAAAAAAATATTTTCTACGATAAGCTTTAAATATATTTCATTATAAAATGATAATGATCAGGTATGGGTTAGATTGCTGTATTGCTCTCACACGTGACAATTGAAAAACATAATATTCACGGAGTTTTACTTATTTCAAAAGCTAAACTACTGTTACATTTACTTGAAGTTTGCTTATCTTTTGGAGGCAGTTTTACTCTTATCCACAATGCATATATATATATATATATATATATATATATATATATATATATATATATATATATATATATATATGACAGTAATAATTGTCGGCATGTTCATTAAACACAATTAAAAAAAAAAATGAACAAAAATTCTAATTATGTCTGAAAATTATTTATGTTTAGGGTTTTAGCACTTACTTCCCTTTGATAAATTAGGAAAACACAATTACTTCCCTTTATAAAACATTGCACTGGTGGAAAAGAATTTACTTTTTATTACTTTGTTTAGGTGTTGGGAAAAAAAAATAATTACTTAATTAGCGGGGATTGATCAAGTGCAAATGTTGTAGGTATTTTACGAATAAGCTTGGAGCATTATAATTGTTCATTAAATTGAAACAGGCGCGTCCGCCGGCGCCCCGTCAGGGTTCAATTTGGCGCTCTGGGCTATCCTGTGAGCGCCATGGTGCATAATTTCGCTTTAAACAGCGCGATAGATTATGGATAAGAAAGGTTACTATAGTCTTTAAGTGAATCGAATCCGGGCGTCCTCTGGTGCCCAGACAGGGTGCTATTTGGGGCCCCGTGTCTCCCGTGTTCGGTTTGGCGCCTACGTTCGTTTAAGTGAGTGCAAAAGACTATGAATAAGTTGGGGGTACTATAGTCGTTTATTAAGCTGAAACAGGCGATTCCGCCCCGGGCTAGACTTTGAGCACTTGCGTTTATGTACGCGTTAGTGTTTTCTTTGTGTTTAGGTTGCGTTTGCGTTAGTGGTTGCGTTTTGGTTCGTTTTTGTTCTTTCTTTTTTCGTTTTCGTTTGTGTTTTTTTCTTTGGGTTTGTATTTGTGTTTGTGGTTGTTTTTGCGTTTGGATTTGGTTTGTTTTCGTTTGCTTTTTCGTTTGTGTTTTTTTCTTTGGGTTTGTGTTTGTGGTTGGTTTTGCGTTTGGATTTGGTTTGTTTTCGTTTGCTTTTTCGTTTGTTTTTTTCTTTGTGTTCGTATTGGTGTTTGTGGTTGTGGTTGGGTTTGTTGTTAGGTTTTTGGTTTCGTTTGCTTTTTTGTTTGTTTTTTCTTTGTGTTTGTATTTGTGTTTGTGATTGTGGTTGGGTTTGTTGTTAGGTTTTTGTTTTCGTTTGTATTTGTAATTGTGTTAGCGTTATGTTTGCGTTTTGTTGTTTTGGTTGGTTGTGGTTTGGGTGGGCAATGCCGGGTTTATGATGATTACTAAACACACAGGTAATGGTCTTTAACAGAAAGGTTTTTCACAGAAGCCAGAGCAGAGCCTGGCCGGGACGGCTAGTATATATATATATATATATATATATATATATATATATATATATATATATATATTGTTTAAACTAAATTTACCCTAAGTACTTAGGTGTATGTTCTGTAAGTACTGATAATCTTGAATCATACTAACGCTCTTAAAGTTGTATGATAATGTGTTTTTTTCTTTATATTTATCCAACTTCCTTACCCCCCTCCACATCATATATTTGAATAGAGTTTTTTAACACAATCCATGTACACATATGTGATCCTTTGTAAGATGCCTTTAAAAAGTTTTCTAGATCAGCTGACAATCAAGGGACCTGAATTTTCCCTTCCTGTTAGTAATGAAATATCAAAGATAAACAAAATTGTGTTTTTCGGGGAACATTTTAGGTAAACAATTACCCTACGCTTCTAGGTATATCTTAAAACCCAAAGCTAATCGGCCCCATGACACATGTGTAAAAGATGGATTGGTTGAATTAGGCCTGACAGCTCTAGTAAAGACTTCACTTGTGAATTAAGGTCTCTATCCAGCAAAAATAACACAAAGAGCAGATGTACCTGGGCTAAAGTGGACAGACCTTGTGACAAAAAGCGCCCCGCACATGCCTGGTGCTGCGCTAGGTGCCGATAACTAAGCCAAGAAGTAGGCTATACATCTACTTAAAAATATGTTATTTGGGTTAGGGTTAGAGCTCTCCCTGCTTCAATCTTACGTAATCTATACTGTTAAGGTAACACATCTCTTGGTTCAAACCTACATTTTAAAAACATAAACGAATGTATATAGTATGTAAGAATAGTTTGATAACCAAGTATAAATGACTTTGTTGTATATGTCTTTATTCACAAGACAACAGGGATTATCAACCACATTTAAAAAAAAAATCATATAGGGCCTATATTAGTGTTATGTAAATTCGAACATTTAATTTTAGGGGTATCCATAAACTAAGCCAAAACTATGTTAACGAATTCAACCACAAGTGTTTTATATAAACACCAAAAAACTTAGTTGTTATAGTACAAATATTTTAATATAATTGAGCTATAAATTATAAATTGTTTCGAATGTTACTTGTCATTTTGGTCGGCACAAATTATTTCTGAAAAGTATTTTATCATGCTCCAACGTATATTTGCAAGAAACCCATTTATAGAAAATCAAATTAAAAAAAAAACGCCATATATTTTATTAAATCATTTTTATCTTAAACGATTTAATTATGTCAACAAAACATTTATTGCTATAAAGCAATACTTTCGCATTTGCAGTAATAATAAATATCTTAATGAACCAAATGAAATATAATGAGCCTTGCATGTAACTTAATTACTTACACTTAATGTTTTTAAGTAAAATTCTTGTGTAAATAATAATTAACCAAATGTGTACATAAATAAACATAGAAAATATTTATACGTTTTAAAAAATAACAAAATCGACAATCCACGATTAAATAATGAAAAGGTATGTATCGTTTCTCTATACACATTTTTCAGACATTGATGAATGCAGCGGTACTTCAAGTCCATGCGAGGATGTATGTACAAACACAATAGGTGGCTACAATTGCTCTTGTCAACAACTTGGATATGTCATTGATACAACATACCCCACAAAATGTAGACGTAAGTCAATGTATTTTCAAGCAAATACATGTTTTCACTTTAATGTAAAGGATATTATATTTATTACTTTGCTTATATATCTTGTACAATAATACTTTTGTCTTGCAGGTATTGACGGATTCTGTAACATAGTTGCAGGCAGTAACACACTCTCAGGTACAATCATTAGCCCCAACTACCCGCAGAATTACCCTGAGAGTTACAACTGCTTTGTTACCTTACTACCCAAACCACTCATGAATATCACCATCAGGTAATTATTTATAGTTTTAACATTTTAGGTTAAATCTATATATATAATTCTCTTCATGGAGACGATAGAAAAGACCAAGCTGTAAGCGCGCTCCCTAACATCCCTACCCCATACATGGTCTGGTGAGCTGTGGTTCACGCTAAAGGTTTACAATGGTAGAGCCGGGCTTAGTGACGGCTATTAGGGGCAGATAATTATTTTGAAACGATTGTTAACTTATGTGAGGTAACTAAGACGAGTTTACTTTCAAGGGGGGGGGGTTAGGGGTTGGGGAAAGGAGGGGGGGGGGGGTATCTTCCTTAAACGAGCTACTGATAGTGTTTTAAAGAAAATATTTTCATTGGCAGCGTTGGTACTGTCGAATTTACAATTTATGAATTACTGAAAAGTAGAAAATAAAACAACTAAATAGCGGCGTATGAATCGCTGCGGATCGGGTCGTAATTCATAATTTCAATGGATTGATTTATGACAGTAACTCATTTTGTTACAATAATTTTAGTTATAAATTCTCAGTTGTTGAAGGTTAAACTGGGTACGTGATATATAACACTGATGTAATTGCCGTTTTAAAATATTAGTATCGTTTTGTAAGTTTGAATATGCCTACTAAAACATAAAAAACTATGTTTTAACTGCCGTATGTACGTTACAATAGTCGGACGGTTTAAAAGTAACGATATAAGTTTGAAGATCTACACTCAACATGTTTAACTGAGTACCCCAAAAAATGGTAGAAGAATATGAATTCATTGTTTATTGGGCATACAAAATAATATTTTATGAATGGTAGAAATCGTACAGAAAGGTTGTTTTTTCAAGATGGCCGCCGTTGTCATAGTTACAAAAAATATTTTACCAATTGTTTTAGCGGAAACGCGTATTTGGATGTACCTTAAAAAAGCTGTAGAGAAAAAAATAGTTTGCTCTCTTAAATTAAAAACAGTATTTTTTTTTTACGGATCATACCCCCTTAAGATAGTGTGTTGTATTGTTCTTTCAGTGGTGTAATTTTTTCTTAACTTATACATTCAGATTCTTAGATTTTGCTTTAGAATACCAACGGAACTGCCTTTTTGATAATGTGATAATCTATAATGGGACCTCAGCAAATGCTCCACGGCTAGCAGTTTACTGCGGTCAGAATATCCCTGATCCAGTCAGCTCTACTATTGGTCTGTATTTGGTATTTGAAACAGATGATTCAGAACAATTTCGCGGATTTGAAATAGCTTACACTTACGGTTAGTTTGATTTAATTGCTTAAGTTAAAAAAAGTTGATAATTTATTCATGCAAATTAAAAATTTACTTAACTAGTAGATGGATAATAAATTAGCTATACGAAATTCTATTAGCACTTAATGTGTTACTTTGTTGTAAAAATTAGTTTTTAATGATAATACATGAGTATTAAGACGGAGCTTCTACTGCATTTATTAATAGAATATAACCCAAAATGTCATTGTTATTCACATCATGATCAATTTTTTAACTTGACTTTTACCTCCTCAGAATCTATGCTAACGCCGACTTAGTTGTTTGGGACACTTTGTTGAGCTCATTTACTCACAAATTCCACGTATTTTGGTCTAGTACCATCGGGACTTACAAACTTGCTTTCAATGGTTTTTAATTAATGATGTGGGAGAATCAAGGATTATAATTGTTGTATATGGAAATGAATTGTTTTCGTCAGAAATTATAACTTTTTCTTCTTGTATAAAATAGCAGGGTTTTATTCGATATCATAGTTTGAAAATAATGAAGGTTTTAAAGTAAAGAAAAATAAACATATGTTAGTGTGTGTACGTTTTTATGCATTTATTTATGATGTATGTAAAATTAACATCTATATTTCTTTTCTATTTTGTCACTTTAGCTATTTACTTTGGCATATATTAAACATAGATTTTGTCTGGTTGTGTACTAGGTTAACACTTCTTATATATATATATATATATATATATATATATATATATATATATATATATATATATATATATATATATATATATATATATATATATATATATAACCCGTCTAACTCCGAAAATGTAAATTTTACAGGGGAGATAAATAAAACGGATTATTTCCGTCACGATCGCTCTAAAAGTTATTTTAATAATATGTGCCATGAAACTCTCTACCGACTATACCGTGGCATTTTAAATGAATTTTGTTAATATTTACAAAATTATAGCAGGTTTTAAAATATAGTCGATTTGGTCTGTGAGCGGAGACTTAGCCGTTTAGAACCGAGAATTTTGGTCTCAGCCACGTTCGTTAGTTTTGTCCAAGGAACGTGATTTCGTTACATTTATGTTTTTAAGTTATTATTAACACCTAAAAATATATAGAATATAACTTTGTGCTTATATTTTTATTGTTTGATTCTATTCTTTATTATGAGTTGATTTTTAGTAGAGATGTTTAAGTATGGTTTGATTAATTACTTATGGTTTACTTATTTTTTTTAATCGGCATCAAATAAAAATGCAACCAAATAAAAATATGTGTTTAGTTTATATTTATTCTTTAAAAAAAAAACTATGAGAAAACATTAAAATGGGTATATAAAAATAAATAAAATTGGGCGAATTATAAAAAAAAAAAATGTGTATTTATGTCGTTCTTTTATCAGGGGTCGGTGATGGGATCTTAATGTTGCGATCCAAGTTGACATTTGCCACTATATGCTAATTGACGTATATAGTAGAATCAGGGTTGTATTGAAGTGTTTGTCGCATTGAATTCTTAAAAAGCCAGACTGGTCTGTTGAAAGAGGCTGGTCTGTGTACGGTAAGACTAGTCCGCTGAGAGAGGCAATTCTGTTGTATGATTATAGCAATATAAACAGAAAGTGATATTTAAACGCCAAGGGTAGGTAAAGGTACAGAAGTTAGTCCAAGTAGAGACACTGCAGTTTTAAACCCAACGGAATCCGAACCTTCCAATCCACGCGGCACCAAAGCGCCTCGCCTTCAATGCATCAACTCAGATGTGTAAAGACCTCTGCCAATTAGCTCTACTAAAATAAAGCTTTCATGGCAGGTCACGATCACAGCTTGTGCACGAAATAAGAAAGCAGGCTTCAACTCTGAACTTGATGGTTCCGACCGCAAGCCTCATAAACGAAACAACGACCATTATTCGCCAACTCAAGCGACACACAAGTACAGGTACGATGATACTGACAAATAGTAGCTTCCTTAAATGGTATAGTGTAAACGTGTACGGTGGGGGGGGGGGTGGAGGCGGGCGTTGTAAAAAAAAATAGCAATATAAACAGAAAGTGAATTTTAACGCGAATGGTAGACTAAGCTACAGAATATAGTCCAAGTAGGGACAGAGCAGTTTTAAACCCAAACGACTGTTCAGTTGGTAGAGGCTGGTCTGTTGTATTGTAAGACTGGTCAGTTGAGAAAAGCTGATCTATTGTATGGTTAAATTGGTGTGTTTATGCCCTCATTAGCAGCGATGTCGTTGCTTGCCTGGACTGTTTGCTGCCCCAAAAAAACGAATAAAACCTATCGTATCAGCGATGCTTAATTATATAAAATCCACCATGAATGTTGTTTTAGAATGTTACAAAGACATACACATCCAAAGCTATTTATATAATTTAATACAAAGCCTGTGCAAACTAAACAGACAGATTTACAGAGAGAAAGACTGTGAATGATATACAGACAAATATACATACATATATACAGACGGACATACAGACATACACGCACACATACATACATACATACAGACATGCAGACATGCAGACATGCAGACAGGCAGACATGCAGACATGCAGACAGGCAGACAGACAGACAGACAGAAAGACAGACCGACAGACAGACAGACAGACAGACAGACAGACAGACCGACCGACCGACAGACAGACAGACAGACAGACAGACAGACAGACAGACAGACAGACAGACAGACAGACACACACACACACACACACAGACAGGCAGACAGACAGACAGACAGATAGACAGACAGAAAAAGAAGACAGAAAAACAGAAAAACAGAGAAACATGTCACTCATATTTCAAAACGAGACCCTGATAGATACACCTATTTTCCCTTAGGTCCCTTGGCTTATATACAAACATAAAATAAAAACATTTCTTAATTAAGAAGAAAGATTTTGTTTGTCGCTTTTTGTTTTGTCATGGTGGCTGGTCGGATACAAAATCCATAGGATTTAATCATAAGAAAATCAACTCTTATACGTACTTTACAACACCATTAATCCTCTTCTAAAGGTTGTGTAAATATAAGTTAGAAAAAAAAAACACAATTTTAACACTGCCCTTTATCCAGCGATCTTACAACACCCACCATGCTCACACGCTTACATAATATTTTCTCAACGTTGTCAGCATAACACCAGCGTCATCTTACCCATTACACTTAACTTCCCTCTTCAAAGACACACATACACGACACAACATGAAACAAAATTTAAAAAGTATAGTAAACTGCAATTAACTACATTAAAATACACCACTCCAACCCATCACACATAACACAAACAAAAGAACATCAAACACAAAATATAAATGCATATTGTAAAAAAAAATCTAAGCGTCGTTTTTTCAGTGGTTTCTAATTGATACGATATAAAGAATTGTGATCCATGTTTGCGAAATTTCTCAATATTAATAAAAACAATCTAGTTAAGGTTTTGTTTACCGAAAACCCAAATTTATAAAAAAAATCGTTAGTAACTTTTTCGTTTATAATCAGTTTGCTGTTATTTGCCATTTGAAGGGCTCAGTGGTAAAAGTACTTAAGTTACATTGTTTTCATTTTTTATAATATTTGATTGCATCCCCTAAACTACACCTGTAAATATGGGTATTGGAAAAAGTATCCACGTGTTTAATTTCACAAAACTGTTGAAAGGTGAAAAGTATTAAGTATTTCAACATCATTTTTTTAACCATAGAACCTAACTTAAGTATTTTCCACTGAGCCCTTCATTTGGTGTTCTCGACATAATACAATTAGATGGGTAGTCTCATGCTGATTTTCGAAAAATATATAGTGTGTTTTTTTCCACATTTTATGTCATTTCTCAAGTCAACAAAATGTTTTAAATAGTGGAACTAATGTATTGATGGTCAAGTTCCCTTTTCAAACCTGACGGTCTATAGGGAAATATGAAGAGATAGTGTGGTCAGCACCATGCCCAGCCGCATTAACGTTCCCTAATTTAAGTTATGTACCCATTAGAGTTGGATGGACTCAGAGACGGTTTACTGACTTGAACCCGGAATCGAACTCGAGATTTACGGGTCCGAAGTCCAGCTCTCTGCCGCTAGACCACTTCGTCTCAGAATTGATAGTTATTATAAATTAATTTATGATCATGAACTATTAACACTTAACTCAAAGTTTGTATATGAACAGTGAATGCCAAACTGAAAAGCAGAAAATATGTTATGTTTCGGTATATGTTTCTATGTGCCCATTTTTCTGTGTGCGCATTTTGTAATTGTTTCTGTTTGCGCTTTTTTCTGCTCGCAAATTTTTTGTGCTCAGTTTTCCGTTGCGCATTTTTCTTGGCGAATCTATCGGGTCACCATTATTATCAACGTTAAATAAGGAAAACAAGGCGGGGGGAGCTCCAGAAAAAACAAAGTTCTTAATTGAAACATTTTATTAATTTATTTGTCGATATCTAAGGAAAATATTTGCAAGCGTTAGATATTCTTTTGAAAATATAGTTGCCGTGGCAACGGCGGACATGTTAAAAAAAGGTATTGTTTGCAGCATATTTTTTACTACTACTTGCGTGGAAAAAGTGTCTGATATTATAATTCAATATATACAGGACTTGGCAAAATTTTAGTTTTGGAATTAGAAAAAAAAAACATAAATTCTAGATATCGATAACAAGATACAATTGTTTTTAATATATTTTTCGTTATGTTCTTTCTTAAAAATAATTCTAAAATTAACTGTATTAAATGGTGTGCGTATATTATAATGCAGCATTTTAAAAGTTAAATTGTAATTCAAGTAAATTAGGTGACATATTACATTAAATAAACATAATGTTGACAAACAATTAGTGTCATAATGGAGAATTTCAAGGCACCTTAATTTAAAACATAGGACAGTCACATAATAATACTTTACACATCTTTATATATATATATATATATATATATATATATATATATATATATATATATATATATATATAATATATATATATATATATATATATATATATATATATATATATATATATATATATATATATTTATATTTATATATATATCCAAATTGTACATATTTTAGTTTTCGGAGAAATATGGAAAATTAATAACTAAATAACCTAACCTTTCGAAAATAAAAGCGCATATTATATGCTAATTTTCTTCATAATACTCACATCTCTAATAAAAACAATAATTTTGTATTTACATAAGCCACCAACCCAACACCTTCGTTTTATATATTTAATGCATATTCCTGTTTTGATGTTAACATTTTTGTTTGAAAAGGGAAATAATCTATTTTTAAAATGGCATTTTGTACAACAGTTGCAGTTGTCCACCTTATTTCTTTTTGTTGAGTTGCATCCCTTACTCATAAGCAACAACAAAAATGCAGGACTAGATTTCAGGGATCCCAGATACAAGTATATGTATACGTGCTTGAAACATAATGTATGTGTGTTTCCCAATAGTCTCCAATAATTCAAATAATACATTGATACTAGATTCCTAACTTGGATTTTTCTCATAATACTCAGTTCTCTAATAAAAACATAAATTTGTGTTTACATAAGCCACAAACCCACCTCCCTTATGTAATATATTAAATGAATATTCAGGTCTTGATGTTGACACTTTGGTTTGAAAAAGGAAATAATCTATTTCTATAATGGCTTAGTATACAACAGTTTAAGTTGTCCGCCTTATTTCTTCGTGTTAATAATTAAGTTGCATCCCTTACCTATAAACAACTAAAAAAACGCAGGACTAGATTTCAGGGATCTCAGATACAAGTATATGTATACTTGCTGTAAACATAATGTATGTGTGTTCCCCGATAGTCTTAAATAATTCAAATAATACATTGATACTAGATTCCTAACTTGGAATGCGTTGTCGCGACCGATTATATATTATTGTATATATTCCGTGAATTAAAGGGTCGGAACTAATGTTGTCATTGTACGTTCTTTTAAATATGTTTCTTGCCCCTAGCTGCTCGACCATGGGATATCTCAAAGCTTGCAGTAGAAGTTTGCTTTACCTCAAGGTAACTCAACATAATTCCCCGTTGGTACATTTGCAGATTGTATTATATCGACTTAAATGTTGTTTTCAATTGATTTCAAAATAAGATCCCCCCCCCCGCCCGCAATATACTAAGTGAATCATCGCGGACGATAAAAATTGATCAAGGATAAAAAATTCAAATATTACACGAACGGCAGCCTCCCCATTATGTGATGCCGTTTCTTTTTTTTTTAATTATTTTTCAATTTTGGTTGTTAAATGCATTTTAATCCAATTGTTTGTCTATTTAGAATTCTGGAATCGTTGCAACAATCATAGTATTTTCCTAAAACGGATTAAAAGAATCGACAAACTTTATTTTAACAGCGCTTGCTTTGTATGTTCTGTTTTTCTCTTCAATCCAATTATTGCAGTAATAACCCCAACAGGTATAATAATAATAGTATAATCTGAAACACGATCTAAGAGAGTAAAAGAACTCTAACAGTTTACGTGTTTAATATTTAACCTTTTTCCATCTAACATCCTTTATTTAACAAGATGAAAGTGAGTTTTCACTGAAATTATTCTAATCTTTTAAGTGTGACTGATTTTCATCGCTAAAGAAAATAGGTGTTTATCTTATTAGCAAACACGCTCGATTTCTACAACCCACGAAGTAATTCAAAACCACTAACAGATTTTTAGCATGTCCTAAGTTATTTTAGGAATTCTACTTTGCATTAACTCAAGTATCTAAACGAGTTTGCTTAATTGCATTCGTAGTCACAATATGTGGCATGGTACTTTGCAGTCAAGTTTATTAAATGTTCATCTTTTTTTTTAATGTGATCGTCCCGTCTGTGTTGACTCACTGGTTGCTTTCACAATGAGTATGTGTATTTATGTTTCTCGATATGATGTTGCAAGTCATGTTTATGGATAACATTTGGAGTAGGCCTATTCTGCTTACAAAATATGTTTTAGTGATGATTTGGTAAAAAACTATTACCTTATTATTATTTTCTTTTTTTAAGATTGACACACTCAAAAAGAAATCAACATATAAAAACATGTAATAAAATTAACAATCGATATGTACAGTAATATAATTTAATATAATATATTTAACCTTATTTAGAAAATGAAGATAAGTTGCGCGGATGATAGAAAGTCTTTGTGTGAAACTATAAGTGAAAACTATGACCAGATGTTGCAGCGAACATAGACAAATAAGACTGAGATTTAAACAATAGGTTCAGAATATTAAAAAAAAAAACTCCCCCACCCACACCAGATAGAGTTGTTAGAGAGACTGATTGATGTGTGAGCGTTTGCATGGCGCTGCGCGGATGACGCGGTGGATGTGCCTGGAAGAGACGTGCCGACCTTATCGTCGTTCTGATTCCCAGACAACAAAGGGGAGGGGGGTGAGGTGAGGGGCTGAGAATAGTGAGGGGAGAAGAGAGAGGGAGAGGGACAATTATTAGCTAGCTCTTATGTCGATTTAAATCTAAAGTGGTGTTTCACATTGACCAATACTGACCACTTGTAGAGTTCAGTCAAAATTACATGGACGAGAATAGAACTGGCAACAGCTAGTTAACAATGTTAAGTTGTGTTAAATAGTGGTTCTCCGTGTGAATACCAAACGTGTATATGACTTTTTATAAGCTCTACGATTTCAATCATTGTTTTCTCTACTTTTTTACACAAACCAAAATCAAACAACTGGACAAACGCTAAATAAGCAAATCCAAAAAGAAAAACAGGCTGAAATAGGAGTAGGCCCTATAACCAGTTGACACGTAATACCACTACTAGATTTTAAACTAAAAAGAAGAAATAAGAGTAGGCCCTATAACCAGTTGACACGTAATACCACTACTAGATTTAAGAACTAAAAGAAGAAAGAGTGGGCCTACTAACAAAGTGTTTTGCTGCCTATATTGTTCACACTGTGTGGTGATTAAATGATGTTTGTCACATTAGGTTAACCCCCCCCCCCCCCCCCCAGCTTCATCAACTACACTACTCCGTTAACTATGTAATAACATTACTCTACTTTATTTAAATACTCTTATTTCTAATTTAAGATATTTGCATCAACACTGTTCACATATTTACAAAATCAAGTTTAACATGCCATCACAAGCTTTAAACAGAAATTAGTGTTGTGATGTTTCAGTAAAACGTTTTCGCCTTTGTATCTAATAAGATTAAATTACAATCTATACAAATGATATACTAAAAAATTTCATTAATTAAAAAAATCTTAAGTAGTAGAAGAGATAATTATTTGTTTTTGTATTTATTCCCTTCATTTTTATCTATCAAAACTGAAGTAGAAACTGAATTGGCTATATAAGCCCCAGAGATCCAGCGAGATAAAAAAAAATAACTTAGATCTAATATTTCATCCCTTTTTTCACGCAGGCTGTGTAGCCTCGCGACATTCTGAAAATGTTATCCAGCGGACGAGCCGGTTCAATGATGAAACGTTGTCTCCCTTTGTCATATCTGAAGTCATCACTATTTTTATGATGGTAGTGTGTCTGTGTTGTTGTGAGGGGGGGATGGGTTGGTGGATCTACCGTTGATAACGTCATCGGATGTCATATTTAGTTCTTTTGTTTTAAACTAAAAAAGAAACATATTTTTTAACAAGAATTTGGAGACATTGGAAAGTTAATATAGAATGACATATTTTGTTTATTGTTACCGTTATGGGAGATAAAATGTCAATGGAGAGAGAGTGTAAACAAATAAAGCTTAAGTAGGCGATAGAGTTATTATGTAGCTTTAGTGGAATAATTATGTCTAAACTCTTAGATGGAATAGGTAAACAGGTAACGTCTATGTAAAAAACAAAAAAAAACAGTAAAATGTATTTGTCGAGAATGTGTATAAAATTAGTCATGTTATTGGAGACAATACGTTTATAGCCCAAAATTGAATGCTTCGATTTGACCGGGGATATTGTTTGGACCGTTTTTGGCTTGCCATTTATGTTACGTATTTTATTACGTAGAACGTCTGAAAATACCATAATGCAATTAATTATCCATGATTGGCAAGCTAAATTATTGGTGATGATAAACTCGGCAACAGCGACACCCACGTATCATATTGTGACATTCAACTGTGGCATGCTACGGTAAGTCCCACAGTTCCATGCTACTGTGACATGCTACTGTATCACCCTACTTTATAACGACTGCTACTTGATACTGCTGAACCATGCTACGGATACGATATGTGAAATTATTAAACAATTTTTACTCAAATATGCACTAGGAGTGACAACTTTCTGATAGGTCATCAGACAGGCGTTCCCTAATTTGACTAATGCGTAAATCAGCTAGCAATTTTCTAATGTTAACATCACGTGTACGTCAATAAAAGCCCAGTCCCATTTCATTATTCTATTAACACAGATGGGGGTTGACGGCAGAGTTTGGTGAAAGACATTACACTATTCAACAATGTATTTAAGGTGTTTGTTGATGTGTTTTTTTTCTATTTGTAAGGACCAGCAATGGTATGTACAAGTTAATGTAAATAAATGTATATTAAATATATATATATTGAATATATATATATATATATATATATATATATATATATATATATATATATATATATATATATATATATATATATATATATATATATATATCAACTTCTGACAACTTTTGTATTAAGCTTTTCAGCTGCTAACAACTGTTATTTTCTTCTTTGGATAACATTCATTTCTTTTCAGACGCACTTGTTTAAACTGAACTCTGTATCGGTTTACTACCCGCGATTTGTTTTCGATTCGCTTCGGGAAATCTCGAATGCTTTTAGAATAAAAAAATAAATCCGCGTTATATTATTAATATAATCCTACTAAAGATTAACATCGAGATTTTTACAAATGTCGACGTTGTGTACCTCCCTGAGTCGGAAAATCTTAGTTTGGCGATTTCGTCCGTATGCCTCTCTCTCTCTCTCTCTCTCTCTCGCTGTGTGTATATGAATTTGTGTGTATGTCTGTATGTCTGTCTGTAAACACTATAATTTGAGTAAATTTACAGCTAGGCTGTCAATATTTCATCTATAAATATTTAACAAACGTGTAGTTAAGTATCAACTTTTCAGCCTTTTCCGGTTAAAGATCTAAGTCTCTATTTTCTGTCGATTTTTGGCTTATTTCCAGTGACTGAAAGTAGTACTTTAAGCTATTCCCGATTTCTAAAAAAACAACAACGCATAAGCAAAAAGGCCTAATTATGTTCCGCAATATTATTAAACACATTGTTTGCTGTTATTTTTTGAACGAGCTTATATTATTTTTTAAAAGTTTAAATATGTAAAAATCGATTAAAAATAATTTCTATATCACGAGTCGGTATTCCCCGTAGAATTATATAATACTATTCGAGAAAGAATAGGGGCGATTACTCCAGCTCTTTCATTTTGCTTTAACCCTTTATCTACTGACGGTACTTATAAGTACCACTTTGATTAAGTGCCAGTATTATATTAAATTAAATACGAATTTTAAAAATTATTGATGTATTTTATAGTATTATCTCCCCCGAGTCGCCGGTAGTCGGAGGTATCAATGTTTTTAAAAAAATTAATGGTGTGGCGCTTTTTCAATGTCTTGCTATATCGGTAGTTCAGAATTTTTCTGAACATTTCTCGCACGCGTTCCTGATTTCCTTTTGTTTTACCTTATTTTTCAAGTTTTCAACCCCAAATATTTTTTATTGGCACCTTCAATAGTCAGGCAAACGCGTTTAACTTCTAGTTATATACTTTTAATCAAATTGCCTTTGTATTAGATCGATGTTTACAAGTGGACTTATAAGTACCGTCAGGGCACACGGTCATTTTTTTTTAGGATTTTTAGAAAATTGCAGATTTGTTAGGTGGAGTTACATAAATATTGTTTTGATAATTACTTATCGAAATGTACTCAAAAAATGATATTTACACATTTATAAGAAGGTTTGCATATGGTTTACCTAAGAAATATTGTAATTACATGTTCATTTCTAGTAGTAAAAAAATAACAAGAATAAAGGTATCAGTTGCAGGCTCGTTTATAAGGTTTAGTATACTTCATTTGTATACCAAAGCCTAGTTCAGGTTGTAAGATTTAATTTGTTAGTTATATTTACTGCAATGAACTGTCTTGCCTACAACAACTAGCATTTACATAATGTAAACCTGTAGACTAGTAATAGTCCATACTTCTGCATATAGTATAGATCTATAAGGTAAATTTTAATCAGTAAACAGAAAAGAGTAATCCACTGCTTCTTCCAAAACACATTGAGCTCACTTCTATTTATGAACTTTGCACTGTAGTGTAGACTTGTCATAACATTATAGTAGGCTACAATTATATTAGTATTTCTAGTAGTTGTGTGCTGAATGACTAGGCTTTTGTTTGTTTATGCGGCTCATTGTACTAGTTATTGGAAGCTTCCAGCAAAAGCATATTCATTCCGGCAACAGTTGCAACACTAGAAAGACCACAGACAAGATTGAGGGAGCATGACATGTCGACTACTTTTGCTGTGTTTGAGGTCTAAGATGTGTTCCGATAGAAATCCAGTAAAAATCGTACTCAAAATATACTTTTGTGCTGTATTTATGTGTGAAAATTACAAAAAGTGATTGTTATAATGATTGCCATGTTATTAGTTAATAAATTGTATCGTTTTTTCCTGTTTTGTAAAAAATGTTTTTTGAAAAAAAATGTCCTAGTTTACTGACGGTACTTATAAGTACCAATATCTGTTTGGGCCATTAAAAATTTATGAAACGAAATTTCCTTCGATATATGCAATATAGTAACACATTGTTTAAGTAAAAATCTCATTCAGAACATAATTCCGTAAATAAAGGGTTAAATAGGGAAGTGAAAACCTCCGCTGCTCTCTCGGTCGTGCAGGTTGTGACACCATCGACTACAATTTTTCCTGAAAGTGATAGACGTGCAGTGTGATTTTGAACCGATCAAAATATGGTCACAACTTCTTTTCTCGACTTTAGGAATGAACTTTGCTTACTTCACTGCATCGAAAGTGCTCGGATTGGTCGAGTCAGTAAAGCTCATTGTTGCAAAACTGAAAAGTCTCGAGTTAGAACCATCGGATATATGCGGCTTATTACGGCGCTTCTCTAACACTGGTAAAGATAACGCACTACCCGAATTCTTTAGGATGGTTTTAGACTGATGACTTACGAAACTAAAAGATTAACAGACAACAAAAACTCTCTGTGAACTCGAATCTAATGTCTAGGGTAAAAACACGAAGACCTTCTGCAACTAATAATACTTTTAACAAATCTACAACATTTTAAAATTTGTCAAAAGGGAATAATCCTTAAATAAACAAAAAAAAAAAACAACAACATCAAAGTCACTTAGATAAGGGTAACAAAATATATCCATGTGGATAAAACATGTGGGAAACCCAACAGGGTAATCTTTTTAATTCATGACCAACTATAACATCAGCTGAGTCATGAGGTACATTTTATAAAAAACGTAATACATATAATGAAAAACCACCTTCAAAAGAGGTTTACTTGAAAATAACAAGCATTTTCAACATTACGACTGTTGGGGGAAGCAACTCTTCTTGAAGGGATAACTCCAAATCAAACAACTGCTGCCTTCTAGTTTATTCTTAGTTGGAAAAAGGCTATGGAATTAAATCGGAGTTAACAGACTATATCGAGCAAAACAATTATACACGTATGCTTAATTGGGTTGGAGAGAATTTCTTCCAACACTAAAATTAAGAATGCAGAAGAAGATGAAAATAGCAATTTATAAGCTGATTCCCATCACAATCTATGTCTGCTGGACTCTTACTTAATTTTAATAGCAGAGCCTTTTTAAAAATAAATAGTACTAGATCTAGTACCATTTAAATACTTTTTAAATGATCAATTGTGAATTACAGAATTAGTTACAACTAGTTTAAATGGTTTAAAATAATAGCCAAACCCTCTAAAGAGTATAAAAAGTAACATGGGACATTCCAATCGCCCCACACCTAACATTGAGAAAAATATGATTTCCTGTTTTAAATTAACGGCTAAATCTATCATCATTAATTGTTACCATTAACAAAAATTACTAAGCTTTCATAAAATATAGAAATAATTAACAACAATTAAACATAAGACAAAATAAACTATTTTTGTTGTACTAAAGCTTTTATTGTTACCGTTTATTATGCAAAAATGATATATAATACACTATTTAGATTGTTATGTTAAATCACTCTATTAAACCGAAATTATATGAAAATGTGCTGTGCTCATTTGCGGGACTTTTTGGTGCTTTACGCGGGGGTGACTACATTGTATAGCGAAACATTCGAATGTTATCGCCACTTCTGAGCACCTAGTGTATGGGGAAACATTAAAATGTTATGACTGCTTCTGAGCACCTAGTGTATGGGGAAACATTAAAATGTTATGACTGCTTCTGAGCACTTAGTGTATGGGGAAACATTTAAATGTTATGACTGCTTCTGAGCACATAGTGTATCGGGAAACATTTAAATGTTATGGCCGCTTCTGAGCACCTAGTGTATGGCAAAACATTTAAATGTTATGGCCGCTTCTGAGCACATAGTGTATGGGGAAACATTTAAATGTTATGGCCGCTCTAAGCACCTAGTGTATGGGGAAATATTTAAATGTTATGGCCGCTTCTGAGCACTTAGTGTATGGGGAAACATTTAAATGTTATGGCCGCTCTAAGCACCTAGTGTATGGGGAAACATTTAAATGTTATGGCCGCTTCTGAGCACATAGTGTATGGGGAAACATTTAAATGTTATGGCCGCTTCTGAGCACCTAGTGTATGGGGAAACATTTAAATGTTATGGCCGCTTCTGAGCACATAAGCTGTATTTTTCTTTGGATATTAGCTGGTGTATGCACCCGACAGTAGGTTTATAGTTCCATAATATATTTTTTTTTAAATATCAATTGATTAATATTTATTTAATTGTCTAAACGTGACGTTTTTTTTTCAGGTATATATTTAAAAAACTGCGCCGAAGAAATACAACACATATTGATCTTAACATCTCCAAACCGGTTGACAATACACATGCAAGATATCATCAACGATTTTCTCAAAAGCTTTCACTCAGATAGTAAAACCAGCTCTCACAGAGTCAACGTTACATGTCGGTTACATTATTAAAGCGGGTGGAAAAAGTGCCCGACTATTTGTAAAGAGAGACAGGCTGAACATAACCTATCTTTCAATACTTATTGCTTACCATCTCACCGTAGAAAAACTAAAAAAACACCTGCCTCCGCTATGAATTTGAATTTTCCCCGTTCTTATATAAACAGATATAATCGTGTATGGCTGCGTAGTCTCCATGATGCAAAAACAATAACTATTTTAACAGATCCAGATACATCTGGTCAAGATATTTTTGATCAAGTTGTATTGTTATCCCAGCATACATTCATTCTATCTTATAATCCTCAATATAGACAATTTAACGCACTTCAAAACGTAACGTGGATAGACATGACGTCGCATGCATCACTGCAAGATGCAATTGCATGTATTGAATGTAAGCAAAGCTAACTGCATTAACAGATGACATGACATACGCAGATTCTTCGTGTTATTATGTTGTTCATGTTAATCATGATGAAGTAAACTTTCAAGACGCTGGCCAAAAATGTACATCTAAGGGAGCAAAGATGGTTTCCATTGAAACAGAAGAAGAGTTCCACTTTGTACAAGACTTTCTAAAGAAAACATTGGATGTCACAGGTCGAGGGAATGGGTGTAAACAAAAAAACAGTGTGTGTCTGGCCTTGAGTTTAACACGACTTGGAAGACATTTTAGGTTGGGACAGGGTCGTCCACTTGTCATATCTCCACTGTGGTCATCAAGTCTTGAAGAACCTGGTGATTGTGTCATGTGGGTTGTATCACGTGATGAAACTGGACACAGAGGAATGTGGCGTCAGGTTGATTGTAATGATAGAGATCGTTACAGTGTCGTCTGCGAAGTGGAAAATGTTGGAAACAAGACGCCGACCTATATTAAGTCCATGTCAGGGTTGGCACAGTCTAGCAATGACATACTTTCTGTCCAGGCTTATTTTGAGGACGATATTTTCTACACTTGGTATTATGAAACAAAGTTGTCTATACAGCATTTTGATTGTGTTGCCTATGATGAACATTCCGACTCGTTAGCTTATTCGCATGTGTGTGAAAGCAGATTGGATTGTTCAAGTGGTATGGACAACAGGATGTGTTCCGTTAAATGTAAAGTAACAGACACAGACAATCAAAGTTTTTTTAAGATACATCGTAACATAACAACAAACTGTAAAACTAATCCAACCATCAATGTTGAAAGTAAGCCAGGCATTAATCTGACTCGCCCATTGCAAGAACTGTGTTTGTTACAAACAGAAAACAATCATTTTGAAACCACAAGAAACGTAATGGGCTCTATGCCAGGAAATTGTACTATCTATTCACTATGGCCTGATGTACTGGATTGCAAAGCAGGGCTTGACAGTGTTAAAACAATAGGATCTAATCAAACAATAGCATGCGATATTGGCCCTAAATGTGTATACGTTGAATGTGAAGATGGGCGTATTTTAGGTTGTCAATTCCTCACTCATCTTCAGAACTGTACAACATACAAATGTCCATCTGGCTACTTTAAATGTCCACTGTCGTATTGTATCCCATGGTCTTACACAAATGACAATAAACAGGATTGTCCACATGGAGAAGATGAAAACGATCTGATGTTTAAGTGCTTAAATACGTCACAGTACATTTTCCTAAACAACGTTTGCGATGGGCTCAAAGATTGTCCCGAAGGTGACGATGAAGTTAATTGTCACATTGAATGTCCTAATCGGGTTGCCTGTCTTTCAGGGACCGCCGCGGTATCTAACTCTACCGCCCTCACCAGTCAAAAGCCTTCTTCGGAATTTAACATGATTTTCAATTATTCAAAATTAATTATTTTAAATTGCAATTCAATGAACCTAAAATATGAGAATTTAACATTTATAACAATTTCTGAAAACAATACAATACTGCAGGCCTACTTCAAAGACAATTTGTTCGATACAATTACACCATTTGGAAGTTTTTCTAAATTGAAAATGCTTCAAACACTAGATCTGTCCAACAACCCAAGACTAAGAACTTTTAGTTTAGTTATCCCATCTCTGGAGAGTTTAGATTTATCGCACACAGGTATTTCACAACTCGATAATCAAGAATTCAATAACATGAGGAAACTAAGATTTCTATATTTAACAAAAACCAAGTTAACTAGCCTAAATTTCATTCCTGATAGATATACGATAGATATTCTTGATATAGTTGACACCAGATTGGAGAATATTGGTACTAATTATTTTAATGGCCTGAAAATTAAAAATATGGTCTCCACAAGCAACTTTAAATTGTGTTGTCCTCAGGCACTCGGTGAGAACATCCCAGTAGATAAATGTAGGTACACAGACAATACAATTTCTTCTTGTTCAGACCTAGTCAGTGATGTTAGCCAGAGAGCTCTTCTGTGGGTGATTGGTCTTCTGGCCTTATTCGGGAATTTATCTGCTTTAGCCTATAGGGTAATATGGGATAGAAAGATTTTACAGACAGTGTACGGGCAGTTTGTGGCAAACCTTGGTATCTCAGATATGATAATGGGTTTTTATCTCATCACTATTGGCGTGTCTGATGAGGTGTATCGGGACAGTTATTTTGTCCGAGAACAAGAATGGAAATATGGGGTTGTCTGCCAAGTGGCCGGGTTTCTGTCAACCCTTTCCAGCGAGGTCACGACGTTCTTTATCTGTCTGATAACACTGGACAGATTTCTGACACTCAGGTTCCAAAATGGCAAGTACCGGTTCACAACAAGGATAAAACGTGCATCCATCATCCTCTCCTGGCTGCTTGGGTTCTCGTTAGCTTTGGTACCGGTACTTAACCCTGAATGGGGAATATTCACAACCAACTCCATGTGTTTGGCCTTTCCTTTAGACTCTAATATCAGTGGTGGCCGTTATTACTCAGTTGCACTTTTCTTAGGTTTAAATTTCATCCTGTTTCTTTCAATCACAATCGGGCAGGTTTTCATCTTTCGGTCTCTCTCGGCAAGGAGGTCTATTTCTTCTTTCAAAACAGTAAAACAATCAAGACGTACCCAAGACGTACTGGTTGCTAGGCAACTCTCTCTTGTTGCTGTGACCAACATTCTTGCCTGGGTTCCAGTGCAGGTAATGGGGACACTGGTACTAGCAGGCGTTCAATTGGACAACGTCGCCTACTCTTGGACTGCCGTGTTAGTTTTACCTCTAAACTCGGCCTTGAATCCAGCTGTATATTCTTTTCCGAAATTGCACAGCATGTTTAAATCAATAAAGAATTCATGCTGTAAATAAAACAGTAGTTCAAACATATTAAGGTCCTCATATTTTCCTGCAGCTTTCAATTAATATTGTTTGTGAAATTGTCAGACTGTCATTTAATATCCCTATATCAGATGTCGCAAAGTTCTAATGAGGGATCAACACTTTGTCAAGTACGCTTTACTTTTGCACACGTGTACAGAGTACACGTTAAAGCTATCTGAACTCTTACATTTCCTACAGGCTTGAGACGTTGATCCGTTCCGGAGGTTTTCAGATTAGCAGTTGAGTGTTGTACCACTTGACCACCAGACCCATTAGGAACGGTCTTTTGTCTGGGGCCTTTCAATAGTAAAATAATAGTTTGTATAATGAATATATGATAAAAATATCTTTAAAAATAAAGTATCAAATAATAAGTCTTATTGACATAAATCAGTTTGTTTTAATAATTTATACATTTTAAATCAAACATTGGAAGATAAATTGTGTGATTGATTTTAGCTACTAACTTCCTACTTGTTAGATATTTTCATCTATATACACATTCTTGTTTTTAGATCAATCTATGACATTATGAGATGTTTTATTTATTAGATGTTTTATCGATTTTTTTCCAACGAACAAATGTGATGTTTTTCTATAATATTTTACCAGAAAATGAATTATGTAACTGCACTGTTTCTAAAATATGTGTATTTTTTAAAATAAACATTGTAACAGAAGGAACAATTAAATTGGATGTTTAAAAATAAAAAAAGATATATATATATACCACAAACTCTTCTTCAATGTCCATCGTTTTTTTTAAAATAATTAAACTATATATGTTATCTATGTGTATTAAGTACGTAAACATTAAAGTTCATAAATTATGTTTTTAAAACAAAACGTTTATAATGAATATAATATTTACATCTTAACGTTATAAGCATTTTAAATGTTAGTAATATCTGTATGTATTCAAAAATATGTGCCTGTTTTGAAGCACTTTATGATATTCAGTGAACATACAATACTTATGTAAAACAATAACATTAACATATGAAACCAAACACTTTTTTTAAACTGATGATGTTAAGTGCTTCAAAGGTCGTGGCTTTAACGCTTTTGCTGTTGAAGTTAACCATACTTTTTAGTACTCATAAAGTGTATTTTATTAAGTAAATGCAATGTTTAATGTAAAACAATTCTCTGCCATAATTTAATATCTAACATTCAAATGTTATCTTTAACTAATACACCTTATTGCCTAGCACGGTATTTGTGGTTTTTATATCCAATAAATACATTAACAATATAATAGCTATTATTGTGGAGTGATGTATGTAAATGCAAAGTTTCTTGAGCAGTATACCATATATTTCAATTAAATTTCACATTGAAAGGGCAAATAAAGTAAAGTTCATGGCTTTTTATCTAGTTACATGTCGGGATAGTGTGGTCAGCAATATGCTAAATCACCTTTACTTTCCCTGAACTGAGTCAGGTACCCATCAGAGCTGTGTGGACTCAGCGTTTTGATACAATTCAAGAGTCCGGATTAAGATCCGAACTCAAGACATTCAGGATAGTAGTAGCCGGATGTTCTACCATTCGGAAACACCATCCCTGCCTCGGATTAACAGAGGCGACATGTTATGGTTTTAGACTAACTTCTAAGATAATGAACTGTGTTTTTTTTTCCTTTTTTAAAAAATGTAAAATTATGCTTAGGAAAATAAATATAATCTATAGAGATATTTCTAACTTTTCATCTATGTCAACTGATTTTTTAAAAATTAAATAAAGTATTGATGGAATAGGTGTGCCAACTTTCAATTATATCACTTGCGTTTAATAAAAAAAAATTAACATTTTAAAGTCTTTTTAACTCTAAACGTCACGCCTTTTAAATATTTTATGTATGTGTATGTATGGTAAGCAAAGTAATTAAAGTATCGTTTTGCAATTACACGTTTTAGTGATTGATATTGATATAAAAATATTATGTAAAGTTGATTTTTTTTTAACATGATGGTCCATCGGGCTAGTGAAGTAGAGTGCTCATGTTTCTGTGACCTAGGAATATGAAGGGATAGTGTGGTCAGCATTGTCCCCAGACGTCTTTATATTCCCACTATGGGACGCTCTACTGAGAAGTACTCGAAACTTTTGACTAAACAGTCGAGCGCCCAACGCTAGGCCGTGCCGTACCTATGATGTGCTTATGGCACAATCACTATTTTATCAGTTCATATTAATTGATGTAAAAATAAATATACACATTATGTGCATTTTTGTAATCTAATTAAAAAGTATTGCATTTTATTCAGATCACGTAACAATGGACTTGTGTTTTAACATATGCACTCAACACTTTTGTAAATCCACGATGGTATGTGCATTAATGATAGTATCTTATATTTAATTTGCTTGATTTGTTATACGTTCAAAGGATTTTTTATTTATAAACTTTATTTTATAAGATCAACATACAGCCTACTCTCTTATGTTACACAATCTTATTTCTAATAAAGTATTTAACTTTGGTATGCTAAGTGGAACTGATACAGACCTTTACAAAGCAAAATGAAAATATTTTTTTGTATTTTATTACCGCATTTACTATATAATAAATGTATTATTGTGTGGTTAATGTAGATGGGCACTTTTTAAAAAAAATGTAGTTTATTGTAATAAATGAACATTGCACATACGATTTTAAAAGGAAATATAATCCAATTAACTGATTTTATAAAACCCATTCGAACTCTACATGAATATCAAATGATTTTAATTTTTAATTAGATACGATGTGTGAAAAGTTTGTGGTAATTATCGCAATATTTTGATATTGTACGTATCTGTGTATGTATTCTTAACAATCTAAGTTAAATTGTATTTTTTTTCTAACACAACAAAGACTTTATGTTTTGTAATCGCTATTTTAACAGCAAAATATTTAAGATTTAAAAAAAAAAATCTACCGAATGCTTTTACTAACTCAAAGCTATTGTTGATGTATCCATGTTTTCATTCTGATAAAATCAATAATTTGCAATAATATACACTTAAATTTTTTTTTAAAGATGGTATTGAAATTTCAAAATATGTATTTAAATAGGACTAGTACTAAATACAAAATCTATAAGTTACGTTTTTGTCTTTGATGCATTACTCCCCTTTTTATCCGATGATTAAACGGAGCCAGGGCCCGTACGCGGCGCCCCTCTGGTAGTGTAACCGGGACTCCCGAGAGCAACCCTCTACGTCTCTGACAGCTGGACGGTCACCAAAGTATGTTCTACCACACAATCACGGACAGTAATTAACGTACACTCGAAGTTTTAATACACCACGCCCGGGGCATGCTGGGTGGTATTGCAGGTAGACCCGTGTCCCGCCAAATATGATCCAAGAAATAAATCAATGCCTATGTTTAAATAACCCAGTTCTAGAACACAAGGTCACACGTCTACGAATATACGAATGGTAACGCATTGATGAAAGTCTCCTAACATATTTGTCCAAGTTTATTCTTAACCCGCAGCAATTGCGTGGACGAGTATGCTAGTTTAAAATAATTTTACTATATTATGTAGGCCTATATTTATTGATAAACAATGTTTATATATATATTTTTTAATGTAGCTGTTATATTCAGTAATTTATTTAGCATCTTTAATTTGATGCCTTAACTATTTCAGATAATCAAAAAGTGTGATTTTTATAATAAAATTGCAAACACTATTTGCTGTACTATTTGGAACAGAAAAAAAAGAACTTGTATACCTTCAACCAATTATATTCTTAAATTTGTAATTTAAACATAGATGTTAACATTATATGTATTCAAATAATCGATGTATACTTTCTACTTTCTTATAAGTAAAATAAACGTTAAATGTATTTTTCAATTATATACCTTATGTGTTGTATTTTATTTTATTTTATTTTACAAAAAGTTATTTTATTTTTACAAAAAGTTACAAAAAAACGATACAATTTATTAACAGAAATTATTGTTTATATTTCAAATCAATTTCAGCAACACTTAAACATATAAAAGCATCATTTAAAAATTTAAAAAATGATAAACATATTTAAGCACATAGTAAATACAAAGTTTTCCGAAACAAGAACGGAAACAAAGGGAATTAACCCAAACATATTGCGAATGAAAAACCGAGTTGTTTGGGTTAATTTCCTTAATCAGACATACATCTCATAGCATTATATATTATAGCCCATAGTTTTTTATTTTAAAATACATTATATATATATATATATATATATATATATATATATATATATATATATATATATATATATTTATTTATTTATAGGCCTATATATATATATATATATATATGACCAACACTTATAATGCGAGGATATTGAAATTTAGACATTTTTATGCAGATTGTAGGCTTATATTTGATTAGAGATAAAATAAAATAGAAATGAATAGAAAGGTAAATAATAACTTAACGCTTATATTAACAATAAACAACTTCGCATTTGATTTTTTTAGATTCATGTTGTTTATATTCTTGGATATCAGAAAATAAAAATATCCTCTAAAAAACGCAATTCTTGAATTTAAAATTATTGAAACATGTACAATGATATTCAAGTTTAAAAAAACAACTATTTATAGCGCATTCAGTTTAAAAAGCGAGAGCATGTCAAATTAAGATACGGTTTACACTAAAATATAAAACATAATTACATATTCTAATGCAGGTCTGAAACAATCGTTTGTATGATTTTAAAAATGTATGGCTTAGGTTCACGAACAAAAATATATTGATAGTAGCGTTCAACTGATAGATAAAGTAAACAAAATACGATGTCAGAAAAAAAATCTGAAAAGGCATTGTTGTCTGATTTAATACATTTGAGTGTGTTTGTTATAATACGTATAAGACAGAAATAGATTGTAAAAATTATTTCTATTGATCAGATATCTTTGAATCTTTCAGATCGAGTATCTAATGAAGCCATAATCGTCATGACTTTGTCTGATATTGTTAGTTTTGTTATAAGTTTTAAAGTGCATATTATTTTTATACCAGTGGGATTAATACTTGCAATTGTGGATATTAACCCTAGATTGTGTATCTTGTAATCACTGCTTGACGCAAATATGCTTCTTAAAATTATTAGCACTAGGCTGTTTGTTTTGTAACAGAACATCCAACCCAAAGTGTATATACAAGCTCGTGGAATATACAATATCCCATCGGATATGAAAATAATAACTACTGCTAGTTTTATTCTGTATGAATTAAGAGCAGATAAAGCGTAAAAAGAAAAACACACAGCTATCATCATTTCCAAAGCTACTAATGTCACCATATTGCTGTTATGTTATCCATGCAGTTATGTAATTTTTGTAAGCACACTTGATGTAAATTACTGCTTTAAGGCTAATATCATTTGCGGTAAACGGGAAATCAAACCTTAACAAAGTTATTGAATAGAACTGATCTGAAGCAGCTATTGCTTTTAAAAAAATGCTAGTTAATTCTTCTAATCCATTGTAAAATAAAAGAATTATAGTGGCAGTGTTTTCTAAAATTCCAAACATACAAACAATCGGTGTCTAGACACTATTTAAAAAAAATTGCTGCCATTAGAACATTATACGACACTTCAAAGGTTGCTGGTTAAAACTAACATTATTTTTCGCTGCTCCATTCGTTGTACTCGGGTTTCTTTGAGATATAATGCTGTTTTATCAAAAAACACAAATGATTACTGAAGTATATAATGAAAATATTATTTCATACTTATAGCAACAAATGATTTTTAAAAATAGGGAAATAGAGAGCTTCTTATTCAACACTCTTTAGTCAGTTTTTTTTAGTGTAATTTTTTTTTAATATATCAGTTTTAAGAAGTTTGTTTTACTAACTATTATTCTATACCTACATGCGGTAATGTTTTTCTTTTGTAAAGACAAGATACTTCATCGATTTTACGGTGACTGCTAGCGTCATTATATTATATTAATGCTATAGCATATGTTATTGGTAACGCATACTCTACCACAATTCTGTTTTTAAAAAACCGCTTATTTTCGCAATTTTACTATTTAATGTTTTGATGATGCCTAGTTTGCTAAACTGTAATCAATATGAAATATATCCCTTAAACATTAGTATCTATAAATTTTTCGTTGTTTATTTAGCTTTAACTTTGTTGGCGTACTAGCAAGTATATGTATTTTGCTATCTTTTTCTAGGTGTATGCAAAAATAATATATATTTTCTCTGTATTAAAAACATATGCTTTCAAGATATAAATTATCCGACAATTTTTATCCTCTAGGACGGAGTCTTTTCATGGTTAATGGTATACTGTGTTTTAATAACAATACTTACTTCTAAATTGTTTATAGTAAGTCATAATAACTTGAAAGATGCATTAAAATTCGTTTAAATTGTTTAAAAAAAACATGTTTAGTTCTTTTAATTATGATCAATTTCAATATTCTCCTCTGTCATTTTATTAATATACTTTGTATTAAAGAATGATTGTTAGGCTGTTTTGTGAGATTGGTGAGAGTATGACATGATTAAAATCGTTTGAAACAGCAGGACTTTGATATAAAGTAGCTATACAAATAACCTTTTTTATTGTATATAAGCACAGCACACAACACTTGCATGCCGACATACTACGTATATACGATAGTATTGTAATATAATCATATTCCTAAAACTGTTATCTAAATTACTTTAATATTTTGGCTTTGTCGGAAGTATACAATTCATTATTTTAGTTAACTTAATTTTAACGGTAATTTTAAACACCAAATTTAAGACCTCAAAAACCCCAAAAATTTAGGGGGTTGAATGTATAGTAATGCTTAATAGGACAAACCCACTCACAGACACACAAGCCCACATTTATCAGCTTGCTGTGTTGTAATAGTCGGCCAAACGAAATCCATGGAAACGGTGTAAACATTTATTCTAGGCATCGATCTGCTTTCCTACCGTAACTGTCTTCGCTGGCGCCATGAAATAATTATCTGATAGAGAGCAAAATTAGAAAATCATTTTTTTTTTCTTTAAAGGGTAATAGAAAACCGCCTGGCATATAAGGGACTGGCTAGCTTTTTTAACGACACAGAAAAACGTAGGTGGAATGCACGAGCACTGACAATTTTTTTTTGTACAAATGTAAACGAACGTTCTTGATATTAAATTTAATGGTGGCGTGTTATTAGAAAAACATTGCTGTGATGAACCAGAAATATGTAACAAGCTTTTGAGTATTACAGTTTTCTGTAATCCGCTTTATAAACAATAAATACATAATCATAATGCCATAGGTAATGCAATAAAAATAGTGCATTTTATTTCATAGATAGATGAAATATGTGAAAAGCCCGAATTTTTAATAGGCCGTACAAAAATAATGAGAATGTGTCGGATGTTTGCAAAAGTTTATATATAAGGAATCTGACTACATAAGTTAAATAGTTGGGTATATGGAGAATAAAATACTTTATATATTGCTTACAGAATTGTATTTATTTTTATTTTTAAACATAATGGGTGGATCCTGGGTGTATGCGTCGCATTATGATGGGTATGGATATTGCCTCAGCGCACAGAGGTGTGTGCGGATGGCGGTCCCCGTATTGGTGTGGATATTCCTTCAGTAAACCGCGATTCGCGAGGGTAAAGGTAGCACTTTGGTGTGGATATGCACAAAAAATAAGATATAGTAAAATAATCGGCCACGTGCGACAGTCTTCTCCAGTTCTATGATTGACGACAAAGTGTTCATACCGATGTAGAAAATGCAAAAGTTCCTATCTCAGGTTCTAGTCTGTGAGACGTCCATATGTCCATCCATTGAAACAGATTAACTGTACCTCATCTGCCCCGTGAGTAGGCCTATAGTGTACAAACAAGGAAAGATGGTGAGGATGATTTAAATTATCATTAAAAAGCATGGGTAGCTCTTCGAATGTATTTAAATTTTAAAATCACTGCATTTTTCCAAACTAAGATCCTGAGAAAAATAAAAGGCATCCACCATCTCCAATTATAGATCACTGGGAGAAATGCTAATGGAAGTTGCTTTAGAAGTAATTGGATAAAGCAGATGGAGCTAAATGAGACACATTTTAAGGATGAAATCAGACGATATCACTGGAATAGATATAAGCTGAACGGCTTAAGGAGAAAAATGTGCGGTAAAGCAAATGGAGACGTGGAGACGCACAGAGTAAATAGACTGACAATTGCCGGACTAACGTGAAGAACTTCGAAGACAGTTGTCAAACAACGACAAAAGTGAAAATAGCTTTCGTTGGTAGCCACCCTATGCCTTGGGTACAAAGGGAAATGATGATTCAATGAATGATACAACGAACCACTCTTTTATTTATAGTTTTTTTAAAAAGTGTTGCGTTTTTATATATTTAAAGACGGTTATTTTTTTAATGTACAGATACGTACGTCGTTTTTATTATAAACGTTCTTTATAAAACATCATGTTTTAATAAGTGTAAACGACCGTAAGAAACGGTGTATACCATTAATACCGCACCTAATGATCTTCAACATTGGTTATTCATACAGGCTTGAAACAACAACAAAAACGTACAATCTTAATTTTTAAACCGATTTTAATTTAAATTTTTTATTTTTCAATTTTAATTAAGTACACATTAAGATATTGTTTAAATATATTAATTAACTCAAATCGTAATTACTATTTGCAATATAACTGAAACTATCTTTATAACTTTATAACTTTGTTTTCCAGGTAACAGCATTAAAACATGGCCTATTTAAATCAAACCTCAACACATGAAAGCATCACCAGAGATACCTACGTGTATGAAATTTCTGATGATACTTTTAAAATATTATCACTTTTCTTTAATAGCATTTTGATACACATAATCTGTCTATTTGGGGTATTGGGAAATACACTTACAATGATTGTATTGGTACACAGTGGCTTCAAATCATCTACAAATATTGCTTTAGTGGCTTTAGCTGCTTCAGATTTGTTTTTCTCAATTACAGAGTCTTTGTATAAAATACCATATATAATACAGTTCTCTGATTATGGAGTGGCTAACACTTTGTATGTGTATTATCGTGTGTATGTTCATGTGTGGAACCAGTACTCAATTCAATTGAGTATAGACCTGGTTATGATTATAGCAGTAGAAAGGTTGATTGCTGTATGTTTTCCATTTAGAATTTCTCATCTAATGTCTCCATTTAGAATGCTTTGTATTATTTTCCTTGTAATCATTCTCTTAGTGCCTTTTCACATGCCTTACGTTTTATATAGCATAGTAGCTGTAATAACCATTAATAACTATACAATGATAACACAGCAGCCGTCACAACTTTATGTAGATAATGGTTTTTACTATTCAATTCATCGTAAATATGTTTTAATTATCATAAATGTAGTTATTCCAACATTAACAATCATAACATGTTCTGTGTCGATAGTTTTCAAGTTAACTTTATCAGCAAACAATGTAAAGTCAATGTCAACAGACGTTGTTTTAATGAAAAGAGTTAAAGATTTAAAATCCATCAAAATTACCTTACTGCTGTGTTTCTTTATTGTAGCGTTAGTTATAGTTCCACTTAACACGTTTGATACTTACTTGACATATGCAGATAATGTACCATTCGGTGGCAATATAATAGCATTGATAACGTGGATTTTACAAGTGATCTGCCAAATAAACTCTGCAATCAACTTTGTAATCTATGTTGCTTTCAATACAAAATTCTATAAAACTTACAAGAAGCTTTTCGGATTTGCCTAATTGATATATTTACTGAACGCTTATACTGTACAATATTGTCTTCAACACTTTAATAAAAGTTCATTTTAAAACAGTAGCTTTTTTCCTAACTTGAAAATTGAATTTAAAAAAAGAGAAACCCTCTTCAAAGAAAAAGTAAAAACGTTATTTAGGGTAAGGGTGAGAAAAAGTAGGGCATATATTGTTGGGTCCTGGTTCCTCTATCATACATAGAAAAAAAATCAATATGCATTGAAATCCCTTACTTTAACTTTTAGGATACAATTTTAATCAGGAAAGAAATTAGTAGGGTGATTTATAACTACGGAGAATTAGTTTACAAAACTATATTGATACAAAAAACTGTTACTCGGATAATATTCACTTTCAGCACCAGGGTCTACCCCTTATTATAAAAAAAGACGATTATAATAACTATGGTTTATTCATCAAACTGAACGCTATTAAGCAATATATTATCGCTACATGCACTTAATTTCTTTACAGCTGTTTGGCTTCATTGAATGGTATTTATTTATTTATTTTCTTTACAGACAAGCAATAGTGTATTTTGAATGGCAATAATTATATTTATGCTAAAAACCCCGCAGAAAAACAAATGTTGTATGTGCTCTCATAAAAAAGGGATCGCCATTACAATGAAAATTTAACTTTTCTTATTACATAAATTAAATTATAAATATACATGATTTATATTTAGCATAAGATAAATTATAAAGTTGTTTGTATAAGGAAGTTGTTTGTAACTTAAGATATTGTTAACGCTTATTGTTTTATTATCTTAACACATATTTCACTAATCACTATTATTTAAACAATGCCTTCTTATTAACTATATATTTTAGTGAGGCCTGGCACGTATCATTTCATCAATCCGTACATTTAAAATATACCTTTAACGTGAGTTAGATGCCCATCCGAGTTAGGTGGACTCATGGATGGTCTTTTTACTTGAACCCGGATTCGAACTCAAGACTTACGGGTTAGCAGTCTCAGTCCAGCTCTCTACCGCTAGACCACTCAATAATAATCCTGATGTAATCATTCGGTACAAAAATGGAACTATCTCAGGTAAAACTATTAAATGTCGTTACATTTAATGAATTTAACGAATAATAGTAATTTATTTTGTGTGAAATGACAATCAATTTAAAATGCAACGAAACTTGGAAATCAAAGAAAGTTTTATAAGTGTCAGTACAAGAAGTCAAGCTTTTTTTGTTATAATGACTTGGTGTTATTTCTAGATAGTTCTAGATAATTTTAGGATTGTTTTTCTTTTCATGAGAAAACATCGATGAGTATGTTTCTGTATGCTTTATTAAAGAGCAAATCAAAAATTAGTAGACTGTCTAATATATACACATTTCTTTTTACCATTTTGGTTCTTTTGCATAATCAAATTTCTATTTTAGAGATTATACAATCAAGTAACAGAATACACGCTCCTTTAAAAAAAATAGCCTGTTATGTTGAAATTAGTTATGTGAGTATTGTATTTTATTCAGTGAACGTAAAATAGACTTGTTTCAACATACCAACTAAACACTTTTTAACATCAACGATATTATGTGCATTAATGAGAGTAGCTCAGTTTTAATAGCTGGATGTGTTATATGTATACATATGTTTTATTTAAAATGTATACTTTATAAGAACAACATATACTATTTTATGTTACAAAATAAAATTTGTAATAAACTATTTAACTTTATTTAACTAATTGGAAATAGTCACTTCTTTACAAAAACAAAATATAGGCCTATATATGTATATTTTATATTTTATTACAGCATTTACTATATAATACATGTATTATTGTGTGGTTAATGTATAAGGGCACTTTTTTAAATTATGTAGTTTATTTTAAAAATAAACATTTCACATAATATAATAAAAGGAAATATAAATCAATTAAGTGATTGTATAAAACCTGTTCGGTGCAGATACTTAACGTTAAGTAAAACCAATAAATCAACATATTTTTGCCACATCTTTCAAACTCAACACCAATATCAAATGATTTTAATTTTTGATTAATTGCAATTTGTGAAAAGTGTGTGACAATTATCGAAGTATTTTCTACATTTTACATATCTGTTTATGTATTCTCAACAATCTGAGTTAAATTGTAAATCTAACACTACAACAACTTTATGTTTTGTGATAGCTATTTTATAGCAAAATATTAAAGATTAAAAAAAAAATTACCTAATAATTGTTATGTATTTAAATAGGACTAGTACTAAATTCATAATTTATAATGTATGTGTTTGTCTTTTATGCTTTACTTCCCTTTTGATTCGATCGCCAAATAACTTGTGATGATTAAATGGAGCCAGGGTCCGTGCACGGCGAACCTCTGGTAGTGTAATCGGGACTCCCGAGTGCGCCCCTCTAGGTCCATACCACCTGGGCAGTCACCAAAGTGTATTCTTCCACACTATCACGGAGAATGATTAACGTAAACTCAAGACTTTCTTACACCACGCCCAAAGGCGTACTGGGCGGTATTGCAGGTAAATCCGTGTCCCGCCAAATATGTTCCAAGAAGTAAAACGCTGGCTATGTTTAAATAACCCAGTTCTAGAACACAAGGTCACACGTCTACGAATATACGATTGGTAACACATTGATAAAACCCTCCTAATATATTTCGTCCAAGTTTCTTTTAACACCGCGGAATTGTGTGGACGAGTACGCTAGTTTAAAATATTGTTACAATATGTAGGACTACATTTATTGATGCATATTACAAAAGTAATTAAGCTGTTACATTTAGTATTACATTATGCATTCTTTATTCATTACTTTAAACTATTTTAGATAATCAAAAGATGATATTTTTAAGCTCAAATTACAAACACTGTCTTCTTTTATACCTTCAACCAATGCAATTTTTAAAATTTTACTTTGAAAATCGATGTAACACTATATGTATTCAAATAATTAATGCATACTTTCTACCTTTTTATAAGTACAATAAACGTTAACTGTATTTATCAATTATATAACTAATGTGTTTTGTTTATTTTATAAAAAGTTATTATATTTTTACAAAAAGTTACCAAAAAAAATATACAGATGCAATTTATTAACAAGAATTATTTCTTTTAAATAAAATTCCAGTTTTGTTTTAAAGCCAAGTATCACCAACACTGTGGAAACATATCTAATTATCTCTGTTTGTATTTCAAATCAATTATTTCGGCAACAATTAAACATATCAAATAATGTATCATGTTCTGCTGTTCATGATGCATTTTTTGGAGTTGTAATTTGAAAAAAATTATTGGCAAAAATGTTATTCCAAATGGTAAAACTAGCGTCGAAATGATATCCACTTGGTTTTAAGGAAATGTATTTTCATACAAAATTAGTTGCTTTTTTTCTAATACTGTTGTTTTGAAAAAACGCACTTACAACCTAAAAATCTGTTAAGTACAATGTAGCTTACTTATTCATCTCAAGATTTTATCTGTAGACCTGTTGGCGTTAGCCAGATTATCTTTTATGCGAATAGTTAAAGATACTAATAGATGCTAACGTTTATGTAAATCAGCATGTATTGGTCAACACTTATTTTTAAAAAGCTAAAATAACTTATTTTTCTTATTTTATAGTCTTTGTTTTGCTGTTTTTCCGTCTATGTATATAATTAAATCAATAAATTGCAATATATTCAACTTTAACCGTGTGTAAGTAAGTCAGTAGTCTAGCTTATAATGATTGAGTTATTAATTGTTCTATTTTTAGGCAAAATGCAGACAACACTTATGTCGTGGTTAGAATATACTATAACTCACAAGCCAATAAATTTTCCACAACAAACACGGAACCAAAGGGAAATACCCATAAAATTTTGCAAATGACAAACCAATTTCTTTTGGTTAATTTCCTTAATCAGACACAAACTCAAAGCAATATAATATTATGTACCATTATGGAACTTCGAAAGGGGGCAATATATTTGGGCTATTCGTTTGACGACGTTTTGTTGCAATCTTCGAATCTATGCACTCAAATTCAACGAAACTGCTAACACTAACTTTAAAATTAATATACTGTTTTTGTCATTTTTGAAGCCTCTATGTTGCAGTTTGCAGACTTATATTTAATTAGAGATAAAATCAACTATAAATAAATATAAAGGTAAATATATAACTGGACGGTGTTCATATTCTTGGATATCTGACAATAAAACTATTTCTAAAACACATTTTCTGTATTTAAAATTATTGTAACATGAGCAATGATATTCAAGGTTAAACAAAATCTATTGATAGAGCTTCCAGTTTTAAAAGCGAGTACATTTAAAATTATTGTGTACGCTAAAATTAAATGCATAATTATATATTTTGGATGCAGTTTTGAAACAATCGTTTGTATGATTTTTTAAAATTATGGCTTAGGTTCACACAAAATGAAGTTGATAGAAGCGTTAACTTTATGGATAAAGTATATAAATAAGACGTCAAGGACAAAAATTCTGAAAATGCATTCTTATCTGACGTAATAAATGTGAGTCTGTGTGTTAAAATAAGCACCAAAAGTATAACACAGAAATAGATTGTAAATGTTATTTCTATTGATCTGATAACTTCGAATCTTTCAGGTAGAGAATCTAATGAAGTCATGACTTTGTATGATATTGTTAGTTGTGATATACTCTTTAAAATGGCTATTATTTTTAAACCAGTATGAATACTGATTACAATT
Organism: Physella acuta; assembly: GCF_028476545.2. Classification (NCBI taxonomy): domain Eukaryota; kingdom Metazoa; phylum Mollusca; class Gastropoda; family Physidae; genus Physella; species Physella acuta. The sequence goes on along the minus strand of NW_026731670.1, from coordinate 1,330,505 downwards.
GGGGATATTAACCCTGGATTGTATATCTTGTAATTACTGAATATCGAAAATTTGCTTCTTAAAATTATTGATACTATGCTCTTTGTTTTGTAATAGAACATACAACCCAAAGTGGAATATATAGTATCCCATTGGATATGTAAATTGTAATTACTGCTAGTTTTATTTTAAATGAATTAAGACCAATTGAATCGTAAAAAGGAAAACAGACAGCTATCATCCTTTTCTAAGCTACTAATGTTACCATATGGATGCTGATACACTTAGAATATTGATTCCATACACGTGTCTGAAATTCGTAAAAACTGTAGATGTAAATTACTGCTTCTAGACTAAAATTATTTGCAGTAAACGGGAAATCAAACCTAAACAAAATAATCGAGAAAAACTTATCTGAGGCCGCTAATGCTGTTAATGTTATTTGATTCTTCGAATCCATTTCAAACTAAAATAATTATAGCGTAGTGTTTCCTAAAATTCCACACATTCAAAATGTTGGTGTCAAGACAATTTTGAAAAAAAAAATCTGTATTCATAAGCACATTATACTAAACTTCAAATGTTGCTAGTGTAAAACTAACATTATTTTTCGCTGCTCCATTTTTTTGTATTGGGGTTCATTTGAGAAATATTTCCGTTTTTATCAACAACAAAAAACGATTACCACAGTATACAATAAAAATATTATTTCATACGTATTGCAACGTTTAATTTAAAAAATTGAAGTAGATAACATCGTGTTCAACACCTTTGAGTTGGTTTGATAAATTAATTAAAATTTAGTAAAATATACTTTAATATATATGTTGTAAACAGTTTGTTTTACTGATTAGAATGCTATACCTACATGTGATGATTATGTTGATTTTTTTTAAAGCCAAGGCACTTTGTCTCTGTTTTGGCGACTGCTCTTTAATATATTTTTTAGTTAAAGCTAGCGTAATTATATTATACTAATAGTAAATAATGTGTTATTCACAACGCGTACTATTTAATGGAATATTCAATTTCAAATATTAATATTTAATACAAATATTCTGTTTCTGTATATCATCATGGCCGTTTCACTTACCCCTAGTTTGTTAAACTGTAATCAATATGAATTAGATATCTTAAACATTCGTATCTACTAATTTTATGTTGTTTATTTAGCAAAAATTACGCCGCCCTGTAATATTGTTTGCGTACCTGCAATTATGTATATTTTGCTGTCTTTTTCTAGGTCTATGTAAAAACACTATTTATTTTCTTCTGTCTCATAAAATATAATTATATAAAAATTATAAGACGTTTCAATGGTATAACGAAAACTCATGTTTAGCTCTTTTAGTTATGAACAATTTCAATATTCTCCTCTGTCATTTTATTAATATACGGTGTATTAAATAAAAATGATTGTCGGGCTTTTAGAGATATTGGTGACAGTGAGTAGCTATAATGCAGCATTAGAAAATTAAAACGGTATACACAGAACTGAAACGATACTACAATTTTGGCATTTAGAATTTCAAGATTAATTACCTCTTTAAATATTAGTATTCACTCAAAAATTAATCTATTTAAAACTTATAATTATTTCTGAGAGTCCGTCTACTTAAACGATTTTTAAGCACATTCAGTGAGATATATATCGTATTATTCAATTTTTCTGCTTGAAATTAATATTTTGTTATACCACCTTACTTTTTTGTTCTGTATATTTTGGTTAGATAAGTAAAAAGAAAGTAAAAAATTTAGTAATAATTTAATGAACCAAACTTTCACCACAGTAATTGTTATCTAATTTCTTCTGTGCAGATGTAAGTAACGGATGAAATCAGGAAACTAAACTGTAACATGTGCACTTCTTTTTAGCTAAATATTATTTCAATGTAAATCTATCCAACTGTTACCGTCTCCAGATAAATCTAATCTTCCATGCGCCTTCTTACAAGTCAACTTTGGTAGGCCTTTTTATTCTTTTCCCAGTGTACTCCATATTCCGAATCAATGCAAGTATTATTAAGCTTTCCGTCGGTCACCTAAGTTTATAGAAGATCCACCGATACCTGCTTTATGTGATCTTTTATGTCAGTGTTAGTACTCGCTGATATAGCTTATGGGCAAAAATGATATTCAGATATGTTTCTCAAAGTAAATAAATCTTCCGAGGGTTGGGGGGGGGGGGGATGAGGCATTAACATTTTCAATGAGACATGACACTGTTGATTGTATGTACTGTGTAAAAAAAATATATATATTGTTTCTATTGTTGTGTTCGATGTGTCTTGGGCACGAAAGAGGGAAATATTAATGATGTTTTAGATGGCTATTATTTATATTAATTATAGTTATTTAAATAAGGATTCATTGTTACATATTTTAAGGGGACAAGATACCCATGTTTTCGATAAAATGTTAATTTTGCTCCCCTAAATTTTTATTTCTTAATTCGGTAATAATACCTTTTATCTATCTAACCCGAACATTTCGGACTTCTACAGCTTACGGTTATCCGTTTATTGTGATGTGAAACATCGTACCCCCAGGCAAGTTTTCAAACTTCTACGCGGCTATCTTCGAGCGGGTATTACATCATTTATTGCCCACGAGGCACCATAAACTTTACAGCAATCGAAGGGCCAAACACGCATGCACCCGCTGGTGTAATGAACTTTATTTTTTGTTCTAAAACTAAGTGGGATAGAAGTTGTTTTCTACAAAGTAAAATCTTATATCAAACTCCATATAAGGGCATGCGCGTAAAAATTATGAATGGGAAGAGATTCATTGATACGCTTGACCAATTATATTATAGTACAGCAAATCAAAATAATTCACGATAGGTTGAAACTAACCACGTGTGCTAGGCAGCCATCTTGTTTCTAGATAAACAAAACAATCGCATGTCTTTGTTTGTTTACTTTATTTGCATATACTCTTCTATTTGTTGTTTTAAAGTTATACAACAACATTAAGTTTGATAATTGAAACTTTGCCTAGAAATGTACTGTTGATTATCATAGAAACACTATTAAACACTGTTTCGTACGCTTTATACTAAGCTGAAACAATGCGTCATGGACATGTCTATCAGTTTGAAGAATGTACTGTCCATCCCCTTTACCCCCTTCATCCCCTTCTCACCATTCAACCAACGGCCGGTTTATAATCTTGTAACGGTATGCTACGATAGGCTTGAACGCATTGATCAGGCTTTGCACCTGACTGTATACGACACATGTGTTAATGTGTATGCCCATCTCTCCATAGAGGGTGTGCTAGCAACGAATGTAAATACTAGATGGGATAGCTGATAAGCATTCACTTAGGCCCTGTACTTGACCCTATCTACACAGATGTGTCATTCGCGGTTGAATGAACATTGGTAATCTATGGCTCATCGGTTCCTCACGCACTATCCAGCGGTGGGGTGCGGTGGAGGGGCGTGTCTAGCCTCAAGCGTTGTACCCAGTGTTGTGTAGTAGGCTATTATCATAAGGCGATAAACTTGTGTAAGCTACAATTTAAGTAGGGATAGACGTTGTACTGAAGTGAGAAGAACGGCTAACAAACAAAACTTAATCTGGTTTGATAGCTGTTCTGAGAATACCTCTCGATTGATAGGATGTGTTTAATAGTCATAAATTCATTACCTGTTGTATACATAATTTCTGCTTACATAGAAAAATCTGCCTGAAACTAACAACATAAATCAAAGCGTATTTTATTAGTCAAATGGTTCTTCCACATATAACAAGACGTTTTTTTTTCTGTTTTCTATAAGAGAAAACCCACAGTGCCTTTTTCCGCTCTTCTTTTCACGTTTTCTTAACTTTGCATTTTTACTCAAAATTCAACATTCAAATCGCTAAGGCTTTAGAAACCTTTGTCCTACAAGACTAAAACGTTCCACATGCATTTAGCATTATACCATCTACAAAACTACATATGTACATTAAGTTTACTAAAATGCTTTAGGAAATATTGATATTTATGTAGCACCACCCCCTAATTTTTGCACATAAATTTACGTAAAAATTTGTATTAAAAATTGAGTGCGAGCTATCGCAATGAGTAAACTTAGAAATGTATAGTTTGGTTTGAGAAATCAAAATCTTTCATCCGCTTTTAAAAATCTCTTATGGGAACAAAGTTATAGCGCTTTGAAGAGGTGTTAGTTTTCACACCTTTTCGCGGTTTCCATGGCAACCAGTACTGCTATTGACGGCTATATATTATTTTTGTCTATAGTTTAACAACTATAAACATATGAACTTATTAAACACCCAGAAATGTGTTAAATAAAAAAATTTCTATCCGTGGTGCCTATCCTGGAAATTATTTGTTTTACTTCTTTTCTGTGCATATAAATCTCCAAACATTTGTTATTAAAATATTTTAAAACTGTGATAGAATTGAACGTATACGCCTACATGTAGCCTAAAAGATGTGCGCACAAAATAAATAAAATGTACATATACATTTAACAGGTGGACAATGAGTAGGCCTACTGCTTATTACAATCTAAACTTTAAAAATAAATACATATTTAAACATCTAATTAAGCTAACTTTTATGTCTTATTGCATTAACATCGGGTTGTCATATACGTGTCAAGTTTTTAAAAACTCTGATTTTCTAAAATCGTGAATTTCTCTTACCAATCTCGAATCATGAGAAACTCAAAAAAACTATGACGAATTGAGTAAATAAAAATGCTTTTAAAAATGCAGAGGTATGTATCAGTATAACAAGTGTATAAGTGTAATTTTCTAATGTATAATCGTTTGATGCTTATTTTCTTTCAGCTTTAGTAAACTACACGACATTAAGTCTCAAAATTAGAGGAAAAACATGAACTTTAAAACAAAAAACTTAAGCCTTCTACTGAATGATACACAATGGTATGGAAATGAAGGACAAACAAAACAAACATTGTACAGCATTTCTGACGATGTGTTCTACATCATAGACATGTTCATGATGAGATTTCTTCTTGAAATACTTATTTTACTTGGAATCTTTGGAAACAGCGCCACGATACGAATTTTAGTCTACAACGGTTTTGCATCAACAACAAATATAGCTCTAACAGCTTTAGCAGTATCGGATTTGTTCTATTCAATAACAAACTTGTTGATATTCGTGTACAAATACATACAACTGTTCAACTTTTACTCAGCTCAAACTGTAGGTGTTATCATTTATATTTATATATATTATTGGAACCAATGTTCAATATCCATCAGCATCCATCTGGTTTCAATTATAGCCCTTGAGCGAATGATTGCTGTGTGGTTTCCCTTTAGTGTAACCCGCATCATTACACCAGTAAGAATGACCTGCATTTGCATCACAGTTTATGTTGCCATGTCAATACTTTATGTGCCTTATCAACTCATGGTAACATTACAATGGATAACAATTGCAATAGATGGAACCAATATTACATTTGCTAATTTAGTGTATACCGAATTTCACTTTTATAATCTCGACTTCTACGGTTATTATCGCATGTATTTTGATTTTACTATTACTGTTATTGTTCCTGCAGCAACAATCATCGTGAGTTCTGTGATGATAATTATAAGACTAACTATATCAACAAGAAATGTTAGAAACATTTCTTCAACAAAAGTATCGGATAAAAGAAAAAATGACATGAGAACTATTAAAATAACATTAACATTATGTGTTACTTTAGTTGTCTTGGTTTTGATTTTTTGTTTTCTTCCGGGAAACCTGGAGTGTTTGATGTAAATACTGCTAGGACAATTCAGTGGACGCTCTTTAATATTTTCCAGTTGAATGCTTCAATTAATTTTATAATATACTTAACAATCAATTCAAAATTTTCAAAAACGTATAAAAAACTATTATGTCGTTCAGTATAAATGAACTTAGTTAGAAATACTTAGGGTAGGGCTTATTACGTAGAACGTTAGAATACTGATAGGTTTTTTTAAAAATGTATTTAAAAAGTAAAATTAAGTAAAAAAATAAATCTACCTTGTTTTACACAAGTTTCAAATTCTCCACCATAATCAATCATTTTATTTTATTTAAAATTCCCGTCGAAGCGGGAATAGAAGAAAGTCCGACAATATATTTAAAAAGAGTTTCATCCATGCGGTACCAATCCTATATTCTTAGACTCATGATTTTGTTTTCTAAAAGTGAGTTATTTAAATGTAAACAATGCCTACTATTGGATCATAAATATCGGGACACGGGTTTACCTACACTACCGCATGAAAACCTTGAGTGTACATTAATCACTCACCAAAATAATGAGGTAGAACATACTTCGTGACCGCCCATGTGTCAGGGACGTAGAGGGGCGCTCTCAGGGCCCCCACCCCCTGATTACACTACCGCATAGGCGCCGCGTACGACCCCTTGCTCCTTAAAACTAACAGCCGCCATCGTGCAGAATAGCATCATGTTAACAATGATGCAGATTGCGTCATGCGGTAAAGTCACACATATGAATAGGATTTTTTTCTTTAACACGTAAACAAATTATTTTGGAGTGTTTTAAACATCAGTGTGACTGCAATATGTTAGCGTTATTATTGGTCTATTATTAGATGTTCGATCTCAATTTCTAATTGGTTTGTCTAAAAATATATGCTAAGTACACACTCGCAAAGTGACGAAACTGATTGGATTTTTTTACGGACTAAAAAAAACATCCAGTTAATAATCTAACCTTGGTTATATTTTCTGATTATTAAGCGGCCAATGTGTGCCTTCGGGGGCCGAAACTGAATTTTTTTGTTTGCAGCCCATTCGCACGCCTGATTCAATTTAGTGAGCGTTTTTAAGGCCCCATCCTATCCATTGTCTATCACCCAAAGCGCTCACATGAAAGACAAGGGCGCCAAATCGCATCCTGCCGGAGGACTGCCCATGCAAAATTTAATCCAGCTCCCACCACCACAAACCCACACCCCACCCCCATCCCAGAAACCGTCTCGGGAGTATTCATCAACTCTATAAAGTTTTATGGCACTCGGATAAACTGTGTCAAACCGCTATCGTCTTTTATCTATTTATACCGTATATTGAGAAAAATCGCACTTTCCCGACGCGCCGCCCTTGCGAAGTTAAAAGATGATTTTTTTCGAGGACCCTTTCCTGTAGTGTTCTAATCAACTCCCCAAAGTTTCATGGCGATCGGAAAAACGGTGCAAAACCACAATCGACTTTTATTTTAATATACCGTATATAGAGAAAAAACAAATCGCGCCCTGCCGGGGCGCCACCCCTGCGAATTTGAATTTTTTTTTCCACATAAACCTCCCCAAAAAAATTCTTAGCTACTTACCAAAGTTTCATGGCGATCGTGTAAACGGTGTCACTGCAGTTCACTTTTATTATTTTTATATACCACATGTAGAGAAAAATTGCCCCCTCCCGTGGACCGCCCTTGCGAAATTAAAAATATTTTTTTTACAGAACCATACCCTCTCCAGAGTGTTCTAGTGAAATCACCAAATTTTGAAGGCGATCGGATTAAATGGTGTCAAACCAAAATCGACTTTTATTTTTATATACCGTATATATAGACAGACATACATTGCTTTATATATATGTATATATGTATATATATATATATATATATATATATATATATATGTATGTATATATATATATATATATATATATATATATATATATATATATATTCAATCAACTATTAATGCATTAAATTGTGAAATATAAAACAATGTTTCGATATCTATTAAATAAGTAACATTACAACATGCAATTTTATAGCTTTAATATTTATTCCTAAACATTCAGTAATCTTGAGCTTTTGATGTGTAGCATTCTAAACAATTTCTAAATTTTGAAATGTGTATGTGTATGTATTTTAAACAAGCTAACCTAAATTTTAAATATGTTTTCTAATACAATAAACATATTATGTTTTGTGATCACGGCAAAATAATTTAAGCTTTAAAAAAAACTGAAAATAGCTTTTACTAAATCATAAATATATGCATTTCATTCTTTTTAAAATGTTATTGAAATTGTTGAATTCAAATATATTTATTGTTAAATTTTAACATATATATTTATATATGACTAGTGCTAAGTAAATAATTTAAAATAATTTAAAATAATATTACAATATGTACATTTTATAGTTAAAATTTTTATACTTTTGTAATAAAATAACCATTCAGTTGATTCTTTTACTATTTTACATAATGAAAATATAAACTGTGCAAAAAATATCTACTTTTCGCTCTTTTTCAGTTTGTATTACAAATCACTTTTGGCAACACTTAAACATATCAAATAATGTATTATGTTATGAAGGCTAAGGTGCATTTTTTTTTAAATTCGTAATTGAAAAACTAATAGGCAAAAATGTAGTTCCACTTATTTTGAGAAGGCGTAGTTTAATACTAAATTATTTTATTTTTTACCAAATTTTAAAACTAATAATTATTTCTATAGGTGTTATCAAAATCAATTTTAAAATAAAATTATAAAAGATTACGTCTACTTGTTATTGAAAAATAAACAAATCAATAATTTTAAACAATATGTTTCTCAAATCAAGCAGTGATGGAGCACTCCATCAAGAGTTGATGGTGTATGAAATTTAGTTCCTCTGACAATTGTGTGAATTCTGAGCAATATTATTGCATCTAGTATGTTTCTAATAACGAAAATTGTTTGTTGCACTGTTCCAAATAAATCAGCTCACTATTTCTATCTGCCACTGACAAATATGTATTATCTGGTCTGTTCTTCAAATAAATGACATCACATAATTTTATCCTTTTATATATTCGTATTTCTAAGAAAAATGTAAACTTTTGATACTTTTTTTATGAAATACCAAATATAAATTATAACCACCCCCCCTCCCCCCAAGAAAAAAATCAATACAATCAAATACAGTTAAAAAAAGAACTGTTATTAGTGAAGTCTAAATCTTTTAATTTTACAAGAAATGTGCATGTAATTGCCAAAAAACATAATGTTGAAATTGTTAGTACATAAATTGATGAATAGTTCAAATTAGATGTTAAATCCTAACGTGTTTTAAACATAGACAATATCAGATGTTAAAGGGCATGAAAAACATGAACGTTTGAAGAAATAATTTAGTTTCAACAAAAATAACTTTTAGAAACAACAAATAATATGTAGAAAATGCTTATTACAAATTATAAGTTTTACTATTTTAATTAATTTATTTTTTAAGAATTATATTTCAATAAAGAATCGCTAGAACATTGCTAAACACCTCATCCAAAATCATGAGCGAGAACAAACATCTCGCCCACTAAATGACATATGTTTGTGCATTTAATGTAATTGGTATTTTTAATAAATAACTTTTTAACTACACTGCAGTGAGATAAAACAAAAATATTAAAAGGTAAAAATAATATTTTATCAAAATCGTAGATCCTGATCAACTTTTTAGTTATTTCCGATAACCGAAAGTGGTACTTTTTCTACTTTGAATTTTTCAAAAGCCTATAACTTGAGTACTATTTCAGATAGATAAAAAAAATTTCACATGTAAGTAAATGATCTATTTCTCTCTCTTTCTGTCAAATTGTGAGTAATTTCCGTTGAACGGAAATACTAATTTACGCTATTTTCGATTTCTCAAAAAACGCTTGTAAATTTATAAAATACTAATAATATTGCGCACTATTATGCACATTTTGTTTTGGCGTTTGCTTGGTGTGCAATTCTTTTTTCTTAGAGATACTATTCTATTTTTAAAAGTTAAAGTAATTAAAAATCATGTCTATATTCTAAGTTATAACATAATATTCAAGAAAGTTTAGGGGAGATCACTCCCGGTTTATTTAATAGCCTTTCTCTGTAGATAGTTTTTGTACCAAATGTGTGTTTGCTAAAACTAAAAGTTATTGCACCATTCTGTGACGGGAATTAAAATACAACGCCACCGAACCCGCAATGAGGGTTAGGGTTAGGGGGTGCAGGGAAAGGGCTTACCAATTCGAATATACCATCTACATTGGTGACCAACAGTTCAAATTAGCAACCATTTTTTAAAAAAATCTTGTTTCTATTTCCACCTCCGTCTCGATGTAAGGGTAACTCGTCTGTAATATAATAATTTCAAACTATTAAATACTTTTTAACTTCCGCTCATATTTTGGTTTGATGCAACAATTCTAGCTAACTTTCTGCTAGCTAAAGTAAACCTATTTACAACAAAATATGTTTTTATAACTTCTTGCAAATTTTGGACTCATTGTGACATAGATTACAAAATTAACACAAGTGTTAAATTGGTAAATTAGTTTTATAAAAACGTCTATAACCCATTGTGTGTTAAAGGTTAACGCTTTAGCATTTCCAGTTATAAAAATTAAATAAAATGTACTTGATGGTATTATGACTAAAATAACCACACAGAAACAAATTGCCAATGTTACTTTGATAGAATTCAAGTCCTTCGTTCGTTTTGATTGCACTTGTGAAGAAGACATTTGTTTTAAATTTCTTTGTGACTCTGTAAGCTTTACAACAATTGAAACTGTGCTTATTAATATTACAACTGTAGGAATAATTATTGAAATTGTAACCAGAAACGCATTGTTGTATATCATGTACAAGTCATAATGGTATTTTATAAACACACCGCAATCAACAAGCGGAATAGTACTATTAATATCCTCAAAGTACACCCACACAATTGAATATGCAAATGCACGTGGTACATACGCTAAAGTTGTAAATAAACAAATACCAATCACAACACATTTGATACGATATGTTGTAAGTAATTTTGAAACAAGAAAAGGAAATACCACAGCTATCATTCTCTCTACTGCTATTACAGTAGCCATTTGAACACTTATGCAAACAGCATACTGATTCCATCCATGTACATAAACTGAGTAATAAGCATACATATAAAACGATGTGATTTCATCATGCAGTTTTACTATGCGTCCTAATTGATAACCTAACTGTGTCAATGAGAAGAACATGTCTGCCACAGCCAAAGACGTTAAAATAATGTTGGTTGTTTCTGTTAAGCCGTTGTAAACAAGAATATAAACGGTAATAATATTTCCAAAAATACCAATCACACATAGAACTGGAATAGCAATGCAGTTAAACAATATGTTAATATAGTACAAGATTTCATAAGACACATCAAGAAGTGGCTTTGGAATAGCAGCAAGGTTCGTGTCATTTATTTCCTGCATTTTCTGTTATGTATGTTGGGAAAAAAGTCAAAGAAATGCAGTTGAAGACTTTAAATCTTCAATGTCAATAAGTGTTCAATGAATCTGAATTTTTCTCGACTTGATATTGTATTATGTTTGGGATCTCGTTAAATATCTCAGTAAAAAAACAAAAAAAAAACAATAATATGCTGCGCTTGAAAAGATTACTAAAATCTTATGTTCATCAAGATAGAGTCATCTTATAAAGTATTTACACTCTAGAGTCAGCCAATACAATGCGTAACCTTTTATACAATTATAAAAGCAAAACAATCATTCTATTAAACAGCCGAGTAAGAAGCGATGATTTTTTTAAAGGTTGCTACTTTTTTTAGCAATGATGGTAATAAATGCACATCTGAAAAATAATCGATGTAAGTTACCGTCGGAAAAAGCTGGAACTATCGACCGACCGGCTGAAAATGGAGAGCTGGAGTTTTGAATAGTTTTTTTTTATTAACTGGGCACTAGCATCAATTAAGAGCAAGGCTGGGATTAAGGTAAGGGCATGATTAAAACAATGACCTACTATGTAATTCCACACACAAGTGTAACTTGCTAAGTTATGTTAAGAGAATAAATAGGAACTATGTATGGGGCTGTTAGCAAAAAGTGAATTACTAAAAAAGAAGGGTGGGTAGCACCTAGCGTATCCTTGGACATTTACTTCATCAACTGGGTATAGTTAGGCGGAACTTTCAAAGGTGTTATTCACGTTAATTAATTTGAGTGTTAACGTCCCGGTTTTAGCTAGGTAGAATAGTTACGATGGACTTTGGAGATATGATACCGATTTTGACAACAGTAGGCGTTAATAACATGTAGTAAAAAGGGAGATAAATCTGATTTGTTTTCATTATTGTCTGCCATTTGTTGGCTGTGTGAAGTAGATCAAGAGTGGTTCTCCTTTTGTCGGCGTATATTGGATAATAAGTGCAATGGAGTTATGAATCCTGCATTGTATATCGCGTAATTACTGCTTAATGCAAATTTAATTCTTAAAATTTTTGGTACTGTGCATTTTGTATAGAGCATGTAAACTAAACTGTATATAAAACTCGATTAATGTACAGTATCCGATCGGATATGCAAATAGTAACTACTGCTAGTTTTATTTGGAATGAATTAAGACCAGATAAAGCGTAAAAAGGAAAACACACAGCAATCATCCTTTCCAAAGCTACTAATGACACCATTATGACGCTGATCCACACATTATATTTTCGAATCCATTGTGAATTAAAATAATTGTAGTCGCTGTGTTTCCTAAAATTCCAAACATGCAAAAACTTTAATATATATGTTGAAAGCAGTTTGTTTTACAGACTAGGATGGTATACCTTAGTGCGAATATGTTTTTCTTTAAGCCGAGGCACTTTATATCTTTTTTAGCAAATGCTCTTTAATATGTTTTTAGTTAAATCTAGTGTAATTATATTATACTACTATTATATTATGTTTTATTAGTAACGCATAGTCATACGCTATCACAATTCTGTTATCAAAAACTCACTTTTTTAAGGATATTGCAGTTTTACTATTTAATGTAGTATTCAATTTCAAATATTAATATTTAATATAAATATTGTGTGTCCAATAATCGCGGTTTCTTTTATCCCTAGTTTGTTAAACTGTAATCAATATGACATACATCTCTTAAACAGTAGTATCTACTAATTTTACGTCGTTTATCTAGCAAAATGACACCGCCCTTTAATTGAATAGTCAGACCTGCAATCATATACATTTTTTTATATTTTACTAAGTCTATGCAAAAATACTATTTATTTTCTTCACTATTTGAAAACATATATTTTCAAGATTTCAATAAGAATGTACAGTTGTTTTTACTTGCATTGTTATAAATTATCAGACATAATTTTTTTTCCAATTCCTTCCATTTTTATTCACTAGGATGTTATTTTCTTTTATAATTAATGGTCTACTAAGTTTTAATAACAATACGTACTTCTCAATTGTTTATAATAAGTTATAAAACTTGAAATTTCGTTTAAATGGTTTAACAAAATTTCATGTTTAGTGCTTTTTTAATTGTGAACCATTTTTAATATTCTACTCTGTTATTTTATTAATATACTGAATATACTGTGTATTAAAGAATTATTGTTGGGCTTTTTTTGAGATTGGTGACAGTGGGTATGCATTACGAAAAATCTTTTTAATCAGCAAGACTTTGATATATAGTAGCTATAAAAATGACCGCTCTTTCAACTGCATATAAACACAGCACACAACACTTGCATGCAATAGATCTGTAATTTAATCATATGACTAAAACTGTTTCCTAATGCAAATTATTAAATATTTCGGCTTCATTATTTTAGTTAAATTTATTTTAACACTAATGGACTTGATCTTCAAATTAATAACATATTTTCACAAAATACGTTCTTAAATCTTTTTTTACGTGATAATTTTTGTCATAAAGATTTTTGAAAAATAAGGCTGTATACGCATATTTAACCCAGCACTTAATAAAAAAAATGTTCCTTAAAATCATAATTGTATCAGTAATAATTTTATATATTTGCAATGAACTGTTTTTAAAGTATTACCTATTTGTTATAGATAATTTGAGTATAATATATATAATATAAGCATGAAAAACAATGTAAATACTGTTAATTAAAATGGTCTTTAATATTTTACAATGATATATGTTTCATTTTCTATAATTTAAATCGTCTATTTAAACATCATATGCAGTAACTAGCATTTCTCCAAATCTAACTATGGATTTCACTCTTATAAAACGTGTTTGAGGCAGTTAAAAAGAAATTATTATAATGGTCTTTCTTTTAAATGTATTTGATAAATAAAGTGAAATTTGTATTGTTAAGGAACGTCGGGTCTGTTAAAAGAATTATCTGCTTCTATATTTTCCCTTTTTAAGGCAACTCGAGCAATATTTGAGTAAAACGCTTAGGTGTACTGATACTATATTACTATCGAGCTTTCCTCATGTTTGATTTAGAAATTAACGTTGTAAGCACATCAACTAGCACATCACTTTAACCAATCAACTACGCACAGCATTAATTAAAATAATCTACACATATTACTTTAACATTTTGCATCGACTGTTTATGATATTGTTTTTTCAATAAACACAAATCAAACACATTAATCAGCAATTGTTCGTTTTATTACACATACCATTTATTATTGAAATAATATTAAAAGTATATTTTATTTCTAAGTATTCATTTAATATTGGTTACTATTTATCTGTTTATATCATGCAACATCAAGAAAAGCTTTTTAGTATTTTTTTCATAATTATAGCAGTATTAGTTGGGATATAACCATGGGAATAGAGGCTATTGGGGGGAAAATGTTGTTCATGACAAAATCTCTCGATTTTTTCCCGTTAAACAGAGGGAGGCATTTTTAAAATTTTATTTAGAGAATGCTTTATGAGAATATAGCTGGCAGAATTATTCAGAAAGCAAAATATTAGTTTTGTTTAAATGAAATTTCTCAAAAGTTGATAGAAAGGTATCTTCAAGAGCTAATACTTGTTTTCGCAATTTCTTTCACATAAATAAAACGTTAGGCCTACTCAAGTTTTTGCATTTAGAATTTGGAAATAATTTACCTCTTTCGAATATTGGTATTCACTCAAAAATTAATCAATGTAAAAAGGCCGTCTACTTGACAGAAACTTCAGTCAAGTTTTCATGCTCTTACACAAATAATATACCAGAAATCAATAACAATTTGAAAGAACCTTCGAAACAAATCAAATAAATGTGATCTTTCCTTCGCCTAAGTTAAATGGTACTGAAAATACCAAATATTCAGAAGTAGGACGAAGGGCAAGTATAAAAAATTTGACAGAAATATACAATGTCAATAAAGAAAATGGATTTAAGTTTGTGTACCTATCTGAAAAGGTAAATGAGTAATGGTATTCACATTTACTGAAAGAAATACGTTATATGGTAGCTTATCTGCTTGTTTTATTAAGTATGAAATGTTTTCATTCCATAATTTAAGATCCTCTTTAGACATAGCGACCCCTATTGTGCAGATCAACTAGTCCATATGTTTCTGGACCGTGTGTACTCTAATTAATCTGCCCAATGGTTCACTAGGTCTGAAGAAGATCTTAAACGATTTTAAGATCATTTAGTGAGATGTATAACGTATTATTGATTTTTTTCAAGCGAAATAAGTATTTTATTATAGGATCGTACGACGTGACTTTTATGTTCTGTATATTTTGGTTAGATAAGTAAATAGAAAGTAAATAATTTAGTAGTAAATTAAATGGAAACAAAATGTAACCCGATTAATTGTTATCGAAGTACTTCAGAGTATCGCATGAAATCAGGAAACAAAATTTAGTGATTGACCACATCTTAGAAAATGTAAAATTAAAAAGAAATAAAAACATGAACATATTATAAAATATATTAACATATTCTTTAAAAATTAAAGTTCCGTTTTCAAAGATGTATAGAGACGTATTACATTTCTATAAACAAGATATTATTAGGAAAATTACCGTTTAATGGGAAGTGATGATGGCTTATAAACTAAATGGTCGGCTATTTCACGCTTAGACAGACTTCAGGCTTTAACCGTAACGCATGTTTTTTTTAGTGGTTTTGAAATTGTGGGCTGTTCATATCTATATACTACTAAAACTCAAGTTTGTTTACATGTTTGAATATTTTTGTTTGTTTGTCTGATTTCGTACTGTAGAAAATCTACGCTATATAGAGAGCTGTAAAATAGTATGTAGGTAGAGAACAATTTTTCTTTCAGACAGACTGTTAATCACACATTTATTTAAAGACGTAAATTAATTTTTTGATTTATTCATAGGTAGATTAACCAATTTAATTTTAAAGTTTTAGAACAATGGCTTAACTTTGACTGAATAGTGACGTTTGATATCTCATTTTTGGTTTGTTTGTTTTTCTGATTTGTTATTGGGGAGAATCTGCATTATGTGTAAAGCTGTAAAATAGGATTTTGGGTGGTAAATATTGTTCCTTCCTTAAACACACTGTTAATTACAAACTAATTTAAACCCACAGTTATCTAAACTAGATAACGGGTAGTCTAGTTTAATTTTAAAAGGTTTAATAAAAAGTAAGTGACAAAGTTGGCTGTAGCATTTAACTGTATAAAAAAGTGCCTTGTAAATTCCCTTCAGTAAGTGAAAACACATTGTCATCTTTCAGCAAAAAAGTTCAAAATGTTATGTAGCAAAATATTGAACATTATGACACAGAAGCAAACTGTTAGGGTTTTTTATTTGATTTGTTAATGAAATTTATAAGTTTTACTCATTTTAGAAGTGTTTAATTGAAGTTATTATTTTCACGTTTTTTGCATATAGTGCATAGTGCATATTAGAATTATACTTGCTGCAACATACACTTAAATTGTCAGTAAGATCACTTTGCTGTAAACAACATAGCACATGCTTAGTTAAATAAAATTCACTGCTATTACATGCTCATGTTATACCATGCACAACATCGTTGATTATAAAGTATTCTTACATAAACATTAACATAAATATTTGTTAGTCTTATTCTATAATAGAGCACAGTCATATATATATATATATATATATATATATATATATATATATATATATATATATATATATATATATATAACTGTAGAGACGTGTTGGGAGTATCAAGTTGGTTACTGAACGGGGTAGACGTATTGTGTTATGTGAGGATAGGAATTATGGACACGTGCATTCTGTTATGTGAGGACTAGTGAGGACAGTGGGGGTCAGTTGGTTCATTGTATTCTTATGGAACATTGATGCATTTTTATGTGGAGCATTTCTATTGATTCATGTAATAAAGAGATCAATGTAAACCTGCATTTCCGAGTATCTATATTGTGGTCGATGTTGTGTGCTGGTCAAAGGTAGCACGAGTAAATACACTCGGTAACACTTGGCTCTGTCAGCAGTGAAATCGGTAACATTTGGCACTACAAGCAAATAGACTCGGTAACATTTGGCGTTGTCGAGCAGAAGAATTCAACTAGACCTGCCTCTTTAGGCACCCATAGTCAACCTAGTTAATAACTGTGTTTCGTGTGTGTGTGAATTCGGACATTCAGGAACAGGGAAAAGTATTCTTACATACACGGTAAGAAAGGTCTTTTTTTTTTACTTGAAGGAAATATATAAAAGGGAAAACTGAAATCAGAATCGAGGAAATTGAAAAGAACAGAGATGGTACACCTTTCATTATCATTCTGGCTTGGTGTCACATGCTCTTTTGCTGCTGCAAGCATGTGGCCCAGTATACCCCTAGTTGTAGCACCAGCCACCCTGGGGACAGCTATGGGGCTGACCACCAGCATCCAGATAATTGGCATTGGTATCTCCAACTTGGTTGTGGGACAAATACTAGGCAAAGATGACAACCAAGATATAGATGGAACTCTTAGACACTGGAAATGTGTCATGATCTCCCTTTTGGGCAACATTATCTGCTGCATAGCTGCAGCATTTTTCCTTGGTGTGAGTGGCAGACGCGGGAGTGGTATTTTAGATATCGGAAAGGAACAAAAACTCATGCTGGCCCAACAATCTGAGCCAGATAAAGATAGCCCAGAGATAGGCAACGGTGAAGAGGACCCCTTGCCTCCAGATAGACCAGGACAGAAAAAAATTAGAATGTCTAATTTGGACAAAAAGCCGACCCATATTGTGGTCCTGCCCAGAGAGTCCCACATCAACAAATTTTACGGGGACGGTGATCCAACCTTAACCAACAGGTTCAGTGAAGAGGTCAGGGCTGCCTGGGCCTCGAGATACATGGCACCAGAGGAAAGATTAAGGTTGTTGATGAGCAGTATAGGAGAGACGGTTAGGGCGGAGGTCGAATGCCACGATAAAGCCCTCCAGAAAGACCCAAATAAGGTGCTAGATCTAATTATGGAGACCTTTGGGGAGAGACGGTCGGGATCGCAACTGCTATCGGTGTTTGTAGGTATAAAGCAGAGAATGGCGGAGAGTGTGATGGAATATTCACACCGAATGAACAGGGCCTTTTAAGCTGTAAAAGGCAAAATACCCGACATGGATGCGCGCCTGCTGAGAGACCATTTCATCGAGGGGTTGGCGACCCCTATGTCAAGAAGATATTTGAAAGAGGAGGTCTACAAGGACCCACAGTTGACCTTCCTTCAGGTCAGGAACTCAGCGATCCGCAGGTCCGAGGATGAGGACCAATCGAACTGTTCGGTAGACAAAGTCTCTGTGCCGGAACAGAAACAATCCCTACCCACAGGGACCGGCACGATGGAAACCATGATGGCTCAACTGTTGGCCCACCTGGATAAGGTTGACCAACGATGGGAGAGGTTAGAAAGCAGGTCAACAGCAGAGAATCAGGGCAAAAACGGGACAAAACATAGACAGGTTGGACAGCCGCGACCTGCCGGTCCATCGCTCCGGTGGACGGCTGACGGTCGACCAATCTGCCTGTCCTGCTCACAACCCGGACATATGGCACGGTACTGTCCGGTGAAACGATCGCCCTCTGTAAGGCAGGTCAAGGCTACAGAGCGGCGAGGTTATGGCGTAAGAAACAAAAGGAAACAAACAATGAAAGAGTCTCAAACGAGACTTGAAGAGAAATTATCAGATATTGAAAAAGAACTTCAAATTACACAGGAAAAAAAATTAGATTTGAAGCTTTCTGAACTTCAGAATTGTGAAACTAAGCTAACAGATACTATAGCCTTGGTGGAAGAACTTAAGAATTCAAAAGACTTGTTAATGATAGAAAAAATGAACTGTGAAATGAACTTGGATGTTGAAAAGTTTCAAGTGAACAATTTGTTGGCTAAGAAAAATGATGATAAGGAAGAGATTGGTAGACTTAATAATGAGATCTCAAGATTAACCATGAAACTGGATAGGGAAAGTTCATGCAAATTAAAAGCACAGGAGAAATGTTCATCTGTAGAGTGTCTGTTATCTGAAGAAGAAAATAGAAAAACTGTACCTGGTTTTGCAAAAATTGCCGCACCGTTGCATGACTTGGTAAACAAAATGACAAAGAAACACAGTAAGGAGAAAAAGAAAGGCAAAACACAACTGATAGGTGAATTATGGACTGAGGAATGCCTGAACTCGTTTAAGCTACTGAAAAATGCTTTGACAGAGGCGCCGATATTAGGATACGCAGACTTTGACAAACCATTTCGGCTAGAAATTGACGCCAGCTCTAAAGGTCTGGGAGCTGTACTATCACAACAACAAGAGCAAGGTTTCAGGGTTATTGCGTATGCCAATCGGGCTCTGAAGGAATCAGAGAAGAACATGACAAATTACAGCGCCATGAAACTAGAACTTTTGACATTGAAATGGGCTGTGACTGAAAAATTCAGGGACTATTTATTAGGTGCTAAATGTGTGGTATACACTGACAATAACCCCCTGAGTCACCTACAGACAGCAAAGTTGGGATCCATCGAACAGCGATGGGCAGCAGAATTGGCACTCTTTGACCTAGAGATAAAATATCGCCCGGGGCGGTCCAATGGCAATGCGGACGCTTTATCAAGGAATCCTTACGAGAGACCGGGCGATGAGGAAGAAACGCTGACAGGAATATGTGAGGTCAGAGCGTCAACAGATATCCCTCACGGGGTGCAAGTGATGCAAAACGGGCAGACTGTGGTGGAGCACACATCCACAGAGCCCCGACATATGGACATCAGTGATTTTAATTGCCTTAATCACAAAGAGATAAGAGATGCCCAGAGAACGGATAGTGGCTTACAGCCGCTGTTGAAATACGTCCAAGAACAAAAATTCCCAAGAAGAAGGGAAAGAGAACAGTTTGGTCGAGAAACAAAGAAACTACTGAGTCAGTGGAACCGTCTCAGTATAAAGGATGGTGTTCTCATGCGGAGAATTCATGACCAAATAGATAGGACAATACACCAGGTGGTGGTGCCTGGACAATTACGAGAAGAAGTGCTAAAGTTGGCACATGACAGGGCGGGACACCAGGGTCAGGACAGGACGCACAAAATATTACGACGGCGGTGCTACTGGCCCAATATGGAGATGGAGGTCAAACGCCATTGTGAGGCTTGTGTGAGGTGTCAGCATGCGAAAATGCCAGTTGTCAAAATGAGACAGCCATCAGGACACCTACTGGCGACAAAACCACTAGAGATTGTGGCTATGGACTTTACGTCGTTGGAGCAATCATCGGATGGGACGGAACATGTGTTGGTGATGACTGACGTATTCACCAAATGGACTGTCGCGGTGCCCACACGAGATCAGACGGCTAAAACAGTGGCAAAGGTCTTAATAGAACACTGGTTCATCAAATATGGCATACCAAGACAATTACACTCTGACCAAGGAAGGGCCTTCGAGTCAGAAGTAATTAACCAACTGTGCAGCCACTACGGGATCAACAAATCTAGAACAACCACATATAATCCTAAAGGAAACGGACAGTGCGAACGGTTCAACCGCAGCATGCATGATTTGCTGCGTACTCTAGAACCTGAACAGAAAAAACGTTGGCCTGATTTTCTCCCAGAGTTGGTATATCTATACAACTGCACCCCCCATGCCACAACCGGCTTTTCGCCACACATGTTACTGTTCGGACGGGAGGCTCGACTCCCTCTTTACTTGTTCCTAGGAAAAAAGGAAAGTATGACTGGCTCATACACCGCACTGGAATATGTGAATGAACATATGAGACGAATAAGAGAAATGTACAGGGTAGTACAAGGAAGACTAGAACATGAAGCACGGCGAAGAGAACCGCCGGTACAGACAAAAGACCCGCCACTCCAACTAAACGACAAAGTATTACTGCGTAGCCACCCATTAGGCAGAAACAAAATCCACGACCTCTGGGGACAGGAGATATGGCAAGTCGTGGAGATGCCTAAAGTAGCAGGTGGCCCCTTTAAAATAAGACCCACCAATCACACCAAACCGGATCGGTGGGCGAATATTGCTCAATTAAAGAAATATTGGCATAGTCAAGAAGAGCATTTACACACAAAGAAACCTAAGACAATTAGGGAACCGGAAACTACAACGGAAATTCTCATACCCATCCCGGAAACATGTCACCATCAACAGCACAACAGCGATACACAAGTGGAGGATAACGGCAACAATGAGGATCCCGGTCCTCCCAGAAGCAGAGAGACATTAGAACAGCAGATAAGTGGTCCGCGGAGAAGTTTGAGAAACAGAAAGAATACGAAATTTTTCGTCAGCAACCATCAATTCTTTCATGGTCGCGCTGGGATGAGAACAGACTGTTCAAAAGCTATAAAATTGAACTGGTGAAGACACCAAACGAAAAAAGGTGGATGTGAATTCTAGAACTGCTTTGTGTCTGAGGAATATGATGTAGACACATTTGATATGTGAAATGGGGATAACTGTCCATCTTATACGAATGTGACGACATTGACAGTGAGTGGAACAATAAATTTTTTTTACGGTGTTGCGCTTGACATTGAAGGAGTGCACCTGCCAAGCGTTGTTTGTGGTTGAAAACACACAAAAAAAGGCGGGGGTGGATGTAACTAGGGTAGTTACCATACTATTGTAAGAACGTATTAAAGTCTGATGCAACAGGTGTTGGACTGATAAGCCACGGCGTATTTTGGGAAGCAATACGACAAAGCCGCTGCGCAGTCACAGTCTGACGTAATAGTGCAGGTGGTCTAATAATCGGACTGTACGACAGAGCTGCGCAATTAATATTCTGATGCAACGATTAGAATAGATTACGAATACGATTACAAATACGATTACGAATACGATTACGAATACAAGGGATATATAGGAAGGCGAGAGTTGAGAAGTGGAAGCCGAACTGTAGAGACGTGTTGGGAGTATCAAGTTGGTTACTGAACGGGGTAGACGTATTGTGTTATGTGAGGATAGGAATTATGGACACGTGCATTCTGTTATGTGAGGACTAGTGAGGACAGTGGGGGTCAGTTGGTTCATTGTATTCTTATGGAACATTGATGCATTTTTATGTGGAGCATTTCTATTGATTCATGTAATAAAGAGATCAATGTAAACCTGCATTTCCGAGTATCTATATTGTGGTCGATGTTGTGTGCTGGTCAAAGGTAGCACGAGTAAATACACTCGGTAACACTTGGCTCTGTCAGCAGTGAAATCGGTAACATTTGGCACTACAAGCAAATAGACTCGGTAACATATATATATATATATATATATATATATATATATATATATATATATATATATATATATATATATATATATATATATATATATACAGGGGCGGAACTACAATGCCGCCAGACCCCGCAATGCGGGGAGGCTCAGACCGATTGGGGGCCCAAAAATCCTGGCTAAGTTATTTAAAAAAAATAATTAAAAAAAAAAATAGGTGGAGGTCGAGTTATCTTTCTTGTACAGTTTCAAAAAAAAAACACGATAGATTTGAGAAAAATGCACAGACTATAGCTCGAGAGACCGCCAGACAAATAGACAACTTCAAAGACGTAGCCTACCGTTCTTTTTTAGTGGCGTCGATTAGGAGAACAAAAACGAATTGTTATATTGTTTACATTATTAAAATACATATCTATGTTTGTGTGTTTAAACTACTGGCCTGAATTCTAAAAAAAATATAATTATTTATTTCGATCTCATACATTTATAATTGCGTTCATTTTTACTTTAACAACTGTATCAATAAACTTGTAAAAGTTTAAGTTATCTCCCTTCAGAGAAGCATCTGAAATTTGACTGTGCCGGCACGCTTTGAAATCGGGCTGGGGAAATGTTGCGGCGACTATCCTGGTCTTCTAAACAACCGGAAAAAGTTGGCACTATTGATGTAGATGTTTATCGGCGCTTTCTTGTCCCCTTCCAATGAACCTTCCCAACTCTCTCCCCTCGCCCCCTCTCATCCCTACCCCTGCCCCTCACCACACCCTTACTCTTACAATAAGATGTAATGCATAGATTAACGAACCGTCTATGAACTACTGAACTGTAAACTGACCACTTCTGCACATTTTGTTAAAGACACTAGTCAGTAGTTGTTCATTTACCTGATGAACAGGAGCGGAACTACAGTCCCGCCAGACCCCGCAATGCGCGTGGGGGGGGGGGGGGGGCAGGCCGTTTAGGGGCCCACGGCTGACCAAAATTAATATTTTTAAAAATTTTGAAATTAATTTTTGTGCATTTTTGCCTTAATATTTGGTTTGTAAAAGAAAAACACTGTAGCTTCGGTACGATTATCTTTATTTTACAGTCACCACGCCCTTCAGCAAAAAAATAAAATCCATTACACAAACGACAGTGTAAAATATAGGCAACTCTTCAAATTTGAATGACTTCTTTGACTCGTTGCCCCCCTTTGATAGCTAAATAGAGGATATGTAACTGTTTGACCCATCCTCCAAAGTGTACTGTGGCGGATGAGGCAGGGGATGGGGACCAAAAAGGGGGTTAAAAGATTGTCGTCAAAATGTTATATATTTAAAAAGTTATTTATAGTTATATTTTTTAACCATCGTCAAGGCCGTGTTCTATTTCCCTACAATCAAACACACGCTGTCGCCGGCAAAATTCTTTAAAAAAAAACCAACAAAGTCAATAGCACGAAAAGCCGCTACATATGAAGTGGGCTTACTGATGCGCGGTTCTTCTATGCGGTATTAGTTAGGGACCCGAAATCCTTTGTACATTTTTCAATGTTACATGTGGTTGTAGTAGTGGTTAAATTTGTATCCTGTACTATCTTGTATCCTACAAATAATTTTAAAAAAATATAATACTAGATACTTCGGTTTTATATACGTTTACTTGTTTTTGCTTTTACAAGAAATATCATAGTAAACTTTTATGGCCTAGAATTATCTCCCCTGAGTAAGTTTTACAATGGGCGATACTGACGTACATAGGCGTTTTGTTGTCACTTTCAAGTTTTTTCCCGAGCCGACCCCCATCCCACCCCTCTTTCTTAACCTAGCAAGTATCGAGTAGATCAATGTATCGTTTATGAACTACTTCCTAACCGTACGATTCACCACTTCAGCACATTTTGTCAGACACTAGACAGCACTAGTCAACAGATATTAATTTACTTGCATAGTATTAGGCACATCTAATTCATAAAACAGGGAAGTTAAGATTATTTTTTTATATAATTATTTAGAAATTAATTAGAACATTTATTAATAGTCAATTACTATTTATAAATGACGTCTTTGTGGTGGGTGTGTGAGGGTCTGGCTTTTTGTTAGTCGTTAAAAAAAGTGACATCATTTGCGGATTCCCCCCCCCCCTTCCCCCAATAAGAAGGTTATCCGACGCGTGAGCTGGTCACATACAGTTGTACATGTGAAAAACATTTTTCCGTCTATTATGCATTATTGCATCATTCACCCAATCGCTATGAAAACTTGGGAAGCTGTTGAGTACAGCCCCGCAAAGGTTTCTGTCATAGGCCTAACATTTGTTTTTATATTCGAGTGGGGACGCCTACATAAGCGGATGGGGTTACTACTTGAATCCACCGGCGGCAGTGTCATCCTGAGTGCATCACATACGATCAGGTTGGCCCCCACAGACAGTCGTTTAAAAGTTCCCACAACACTAGGAATAGGTCTCGGTACAACACTCGATGACTAAATCTAATCAGGTGTTGCACCAATGTTTCTTCCAGACTTTTTTCTCCTGGGGGGGGGTGCACTTTATATTTTCGTGGGGGGGGGGGGTCAGACATTGGTAAAAGTATATACTTTCTGTATAAATGTTCAATTTATTTTGGGGGGGGGGGGGAGGCTGTAGACTGTTTTCGTGGGAGGGAAGGGGGGGGGGCTCTGCCGGAAGAAACAATGTGTCGCGCCCATCACCTTTGCAGTAATTTAACCGGAAGCTAAAAAAGCCTCGTGACTCCCCTGACACCTGGGCCGTCGCCGAGGGACTTACAGCATGTCTTGTCGTGTCTAGTTGGTAGTGTGTACAAACCCGCGTCCTAAGATCAAATAAATGAACTGCCGACATTGTTAACATTTAATTTAACTTCTGGAAAACAGGGCACACGGTTGGTATCGTTTTGATGAAAGCCTCATAAAAATCGGCGTCAGGTTGGTGTGTTGGACTAGATTTAGAGAGTCTGTGTTTCTCACTTGGAAAACTGAATGGGGCCAGCTCGTGTGTTGGAAAACCTCTGAATTATTCGTGTACCAGATGGAAAATAAAAAAAAAATTAGAGCGACTCTTGTTTTACCATATATATATATATAAATAAATATATATATATATATATATATATATATATATATATATATATATATATATATATATATATATATATATATATATATATATATATATATATATATATATATAGGGGCCTAAACAAAGTTCTGCGGGGGGCCTTTTCTTTCTAGTTCCGCCACTGTATAAATAAATAAATAAATATATATATATATATATATATATATATATATATATATATATATATATATATATATATATATATATATATATATATATATATATATATATATATATAGGCCTATATATATGTTACAGAGTGCAGCCACTAGTGCTAGCTTTGACAGGCACACATATTAATTAAATAAATACACTCTGAATTGCAGGTTCAAATTAATCGCTTTATTAATCGTATTTATGGGAATATTCCACATAGAAATACATCAATTTTCAACATAAGAATAAAACACAATGAACCAACAGACCTCCACTGTCACAAGTCCTCATAAATAAATACACGTATCTACAGTTTCACATTTCAAATCTTGTTCTCCCCCTCTTCTGTCGTGCAGTCCTATTATATAGCCTCCGACATCAACAGTGGCCTTGTACTAGTTATCAATTGACTTTTGTTTCTATTTTAGTATCACCTATTGCATCGTTTCTTTTATTAGCTTGTCCATTAGTCCTCAAGTTGACGAGTAAAATTCTATTTTAGTCACACCAGCTCTATCAGTTGCATCATAGCTATAAATAACTCAGTTCAGTTCTGGCCTTGACCATGTCTTTGTTGAAAGACACTATTACGTTGCTTTTGTAAACACTAGTTACATTCATCCCACTTTTTTGTGTGTTCTCAACCACAAAATATAACCAACAATGTTTGGCAGGTCCACTCAACCCATGCCAATGCAACACCATTAAAAGTTACTGTTCTACTTACTGTCAAATTCGTCACATTCATACTTGTTTGACAGTTATTCCTATTTCAAAAATCAAATCTGTCCACATTATATTTCTCAGACACAATTACAACATACCTTTTTTCTAAATTCTAAACATTGTTACACATCAGCTAACAATCATAGCTAAGATCCAAAACAATCGTACCTTAACACAGAAACACAAAGCAAAGTTCACATTAACTAAACTAATTAATTAACTAAATCTTGTCTTGTACTTGGCCCACATGATTGCCTTTTCACAACAGATCTAGATTTCAGATCTTGAATGAAAATCATGGAAACACACAGTCCGAATGTTAACAATCACAAACACTGTCCTTGAATAACGTAAAGAATCATAGAATCATCAACAGTACCTTCAATACACAGTCCTTAGCGTGTCTCCGGCGAATCTATCTAAAAATATAAATTATTCCTTGTAACAGTCACAAAGTTCAGTGTAATCGAATACTGTTTATTGGTACTCCCATTTCTGGACTTCACACGTTACACATCTGTTCGCGGAACTTGAAATATACAGCGTGACGTCACTTTTCGTGCAGCAGTAGTTAGGCCTATACGAAGTCTCTAGTCTCTCCCTTTTTTTACTAGAGTTGCACTGAACCTGTGTCCGACGCACCCATGACCTCTTTGCGCATCGGATCACAATGGATGCCATTTAATGCTGGTCTTGTTGAATTCACCCTGCTCGCAGCGCCAAATGTAACCAAGTAGTAGTAGTAGGGGCCAACAGCATGTGTGTCGTTCTTTGTTAGGTCTTGTGCGACCCCTTCCTCGCGGCACCCAAATGCGACAGAGACGTGTACAACCTCCTGTCTGTAGGTATTCGTCAACGGCTTAGGAAATCCCACCTCTAGGCCGAGGACACCTCATTTGGTACCGATCCACCCACCTGGTATAAAGAAGCACAATCTGCCCGCAGGTTCAATATTACTTCACTTTATTCCTTCATGAATAATCACAGTTCAGATAATTTGGTGAATCTCAACAGACCTCCAATGTCGCAGGCCCACACACTGTATCACTCCTTAACTAAATCTACTAACACTTGTATCTCTCATCTTCTGTCTCTCAGCTCACATCTTCAATCTCTTCGTTTCTGCATACATCTTTCTCGCTCTACATCTTCTGTATGGCTCTACGTCTTCTGTCTGGCTCTGGCTCTCCTCATTCTCAAAAGTATCGCTCTTATATACACACACAGTCACACGCAGATGTGCATCCGATGTTGTCAACAATGTCTATCAAGGTCAAACTAATCTACTTCGGTACCACCTATTGCATCGTTTCTATTAATAACTTGTCCATTAGTCCTCAAGTTGACGAGTAAAATTCTATTTTAGTCACAACAGCTCTATCAGTTGCATCATAGCTATAAATAACTCAGTTCAGTTCTGGCCTTGACCATGTCTTTGTTGACAGACACTTTTACATTGTTTTTGTAACTACACTAGTTACATATGAAGAGTTGATTTTCAAAATGCAATATATCCAAAATTTGGGTTTCGAGAAAATCGCACTTTTCTCCTACACGAAGCCATTGTACAATATGCTAAAACTGTTTGTCAATTTAGGTTCATAACCCTCATATACATAGGACTAGAATGGTTTTTGAAATGTACCTGCATAAAAAGATGCTTTTTTTTGGTCCCAAAATTTGCGTTTCGTTGCAAAATGAGGTATATCCAGCTTTTGTTAAGCTACAAAACGCAGTATATCCATTTTTTTTCTGAAAATACATCTGATGTCCAATATTTTAGTTTATTATTTTATTAAGACCCACTTATATTCCCAGTGTTATCATCTCACTACAATTGTACCATGTTTTTCTGTTACTTTAAAGTGTTTTTAGTGAGTAATTTCAGTTATTTGAACATTTTTCAAAAATGATGCAAATCTCTAACGAGAGACTTTAATTTGAAGAGTACAGAATAGTATAAATAGGACTAGAATGGTTTTTGAAATGTACCTGCATAAAAAGATGCTTTTTTTTTGTCCCAAAATTTGCGTTTCGTTGCAAAATGAGGTATATCCAGCTTTTGTTAAGCTACAAAATAGAAATAAAATGAAAATTTTGCGCCGTGAAGATTAAAATTAAGTTTTCCTAATAGTAACTGAGTAGCTTTACAATATGGGCACGTTATCTCATTTTTTTCAAAAATGGCGCTTATCGCGTTTTGAAAATCAACTCTTCATATATATATATATATATATATATATATATATATATATATATATATATATATATATATATATATATATATATAAGCCCATGGGAGCGCTTCTCTGTGTCCGCAACATTTTTGGCAACGTCGTCAGCCTGTTCAGCAATATATGGAGAACTTAAAGATACGGACTTCTGTTGAAAATAATATGATGGACGTTATAAATGTATGAACTAAATTTTATTTAAAGAAGGAAAATAAAAATAAACGCATATTCGAATGTAGAACAGATTTCTAACTAATACGTTTATAGCCATGACAAGAACGCAAGAAACAGTGACGTCACTTGAAGTTTAAACTAAGTCTATGGAAAGAATACAACACAAATGTGGTCATCTTCCAATTTTCAATCAGAAAACGTGTTTTTTTTTTTAATTTTAATGATAATTATTTTCTACTTTTTGGTCTTTGTCTGTTTGTTTGCATTCGACTCTTGCTATCGATTTTATCTTCTCGCATTCAATTTTTTTTGGGGTAAACGAAGACAACTCGTAAAAAACATGTGCCTTTTCCAATCGACGTTTCTTCTGCGTTGCCGTTGCTTTCACCAATTTGGCCGCGCGTGCAAACCATTCGACCATCAACATTCTACTTCCTGATCAGTCAGATTTGCATAGGTTTGTACACAAACACCGCGTGACCACTACTCAGCCAATCGCGTGCTTGCTCCTTCAGTAAGCCAGAAGAGGGAAAGTACCGAACCTTGTTTTATCAAATTATAATTACTAGGTTATGTGCCTTTTTTGTACAAATCGATAGGGGTCTAAAATGATCAATATAATTTTTCCATGGATCAATTTAGTAATAATAATAATTGAATTTTGTATTGTCATCGGAAACAAAGCTTCCCTGAAAATTTCAGCGCGCTAGCTAACTGGGAAGTGCCCGAAATTTCGATCGCAAGATTTGATTGGAAAAACAAACAAACAAACAAACGTGAAAGCAAGTTAAAGAAAACGTGGGTAAATTGAACTGTTTCATTAAAATTTGAGTTAGATCTATTTTTTAGTTAGACGTACTCTATGAAATGTATACAACACAATTTTCTTGGCCTAAACTTATAAAATTTACTGAGTTTGGATAATGGCGGGACACGGGGTAGGTGAAGTAGAGTGAAGTAGGTAAAGTAGAGTTCAGCTGTTTCTGTGTTTTCAGCATATGAACGGATAATGTGGTCAGACCCATGCCCAGCCGAAATAGGTGTTTTTAAAACACAAAAACAACATAACTACCATCGAACAGCCGGGTTTTTAACAAAATCTTTAAAGCCTTTTAATTTTAAGTCTCTTTATCAGCGAGTACATTTAATATGCTACTGTGTTGACTAATACTGTATATAATTTGGTTTTAATTTTTCGAATAAGTATTGGTAGTCTCTGTTATTTTAAACAAGTATAAACATAGACAGTACATAAAATAAAACCCCATCTTTTTCATAATACTAACAATGTTTCATTCTAATGCTCTTGATCAATACAATGTTTCTTGTCATAAGTTTCCAACAATGGCTTTTTAAAAAACTGAATTTCATTACTCGATTTCAGCAGGTATATACGTTTTCTTCAGACATCACTACCGTTTCTTTCCCTTTCACCTCCGAACAGTTATAAGTCCCGCTCCCCGGAGATGATATCTAAAAAAAATCGAGTATCCTATATGTAAAGAGAAGAGAGCTAAAAGTCATCAGAATTGCCCGTGTAACGTATACCGATTGGCATTATATATGTATATATATATATATATATATATATATATATATATATATATATATATATATATATATATATATATATATATATATATATATATATATATATATATATATATATATATATATATATATATATATATATATATATAAAGACGTCTACCTCAGCCAACATTTTTTGTCTTTTAAAATATATGAAATAATTTAGTAAAGCAACTTAAAAAAAAATCTTTTTAAAAATATTACTGCATTGTTTTCAGACCAGCAACTTTCAAAATGAAAAGAAAATGTTTTGATAAAATATATCCAGTTATTTTATTTAGACTTAAAGACTGTTTCTACAAATGAATATACAATTATATATAATTATTGTCTTTAAATACATGTGTGTATATCACTTTGGGAAAAATACATATTTTAGAGTTTTACACATAGTGCAGATGATCTGATCAAGCAAAACAAACAAAAACAACCAAAAAACGAAAAATGAAAAAACAAGAAAATAAATAAATATACAAACCTATAAACATACTTGAGTTTTAGTAGGATATAGATATATAGATGTCATTAGAGTTATTGCTGCAAGAAACAGAAAACAAACATTAACCATCCATTCTGTAGTAATCAGTGGTGAAATTAGAACGCAGATAAATGAACACAGATGATGACATACCATTAGTAAGCAGCATAACGGCTGCAGACAATTATAAAATAAACAGAAAAGAGTTGGTACAGTGCTTGTACTTGTTAATCTTGATTAGTTAAGTTATATGATTATTATTTCAATGGTCCTGTATGTTTAGTGAATATATAATGAAAAATATTCAACTGTAAACATAAACTTAAATGGGAAATATTAAATCTGCTTTTCTCCAATTTTAAGTTTCTTTTATGAGTCTGCTTGAGAGGATGTTAACATGGACTTTAAAAAAGAAAATTATGCGATCCATTCTGTTAAAACATCTTCAATTGTCTCTTTTCTGCCGGTATTTAAAACATTGCATTAAACAAATAAAACAATTTAGACAACTTAAAATGTAAAAAAAAATCTACAAAAAGGCCTGCATTACAGCTTTTACACCAAATGTCTAATCAGTAACCTAGAAAATTTAAAAACGACTGTGATTCATCGAGCAATTAAAACATTACACAAAAAGCCGACTGAAACTATAGATAATTATACTAATAGTATTTAATACAGAAATATATAGTTATTTAGATGTTTATTAACTTAACTTAACATAACATTATATTATTTTACAATTATACGGTGTGTGTCTCTTCTCAAGTAATCGTAGGCTTCATGAACCTCCATCAAAACGTAGTTATGCAAACAAACAAAGAGTTAGCCTAGCTAGTAGCAAAGTATCTCATTACTTCGAAACTTTTAAGAAAAAGATTGTAATTTTATTCACAAACGGCAATTTAGTATTAGTTACATAAAAATCGTGTTGCCTGTTATCTATCTTAAGTGTAGATATTCCCGTTTTAGAAATATCTCTATGTTAGGCATTGTTCGCTGTGTCATAAATTTTGTTATTTCATTGAATAATGGGCTAGAAACATTTTTTATTAGCTTTTACACTTTCAGAATTATTCTTCGTAGATAAGCTCTGTTATCCAATTAACAATGTAGATGGAAATTCCAAATTACGCTAACAGAATTACATATTTATTTTCTATGCACAAAGCTCTTTGCAGTTGTAGAGCTATCAGAACTTTTTAACGCATTTAAGTAAAAACCTGGTGTAAACGACTCACTTGAGAAAAAAGTACTATGTATAAAGTAAATTAAAATGTATATATAATTTCATTTCATCAAAAATTATCTTAAATTTTAATATATTTACTAGAAATATAGTTTTGTATAATTTAACGAGAAAGTGCTAAATAAGTAAAAGAATAGATTGATTTTTTATTCCATTTGTGGTATTTTTTAATGAATTGATAGTAATAAATTGATTATCAATAGCAGCAAATATGATATTATGATAATATAATTATTTCGTGAATTATAGAAGACCTGGTTGATAAATTAATTACGTGATTTTCAACGGATTCTAATAACATTAGATTGTTTGTTTTTAAAATTGGATTCATAAAACGAAAAAGATTATTTCCCGTAACTATGGACAATGAACTTTTAAGTTAAACTAATATTCGAATTATTTAACTATGGTTTTACTGCAATCCTATTACTATCCGTTTACAAATGTCAGCGCCTTTTGATGTGAGAACTTAGATGTTAGTATTAACAATTACATTATAGTCACAGAATGATATTTTTACTTTAAACAGATATTATTTTCGTAAAGTTCAAAAGACAAACATACAGAACATTGTGAAAATGGCCAATATCAATTTAACCTCAATAGCGTTCGAAAATAAGACTTCAAAAACTTACGTGTACGACGTTTCTGAAAATGTTTATGATTCCATGATGACCTTCATGAACTGTTTTCTTATACATATTGTGTGTTTGTTCGGCATTTTCGGAAACATTGTAACAATTATTGTCATTGTTTACAACGGTTTCAAAGTGTCAACCAATGTTGTTCTTGCAGGCCTAGCTGTGTCCGATTTATTGTACTCTTTTACACAAAGTATGTATCGGATTCCTGACATTATAAGAAAATTTGACTATGATTTGGGAGACAATATTTCAGCGTATTATCGTGTTTATATCTATACATGGACCCAATATGCTTCAACTATCAGCATAGACCTCGTTGCAGTAGTGGCGGTTGAAAGAATGATTGCTGTATGCTTTCCTTTCAAAGTTTCTCAATTGATAACGCCTTCAAGAATGTTGTTTATTGTGCTAACATTATGTCTTTTTCTAGCACCAATGTATATCCCATTCGCGTTACAGGTATCAATGTATCAAATACATTCCAGCGTAACAAACAATACTGTTTATACGGTTGGGCCTAGTCTTTTCTATTTCAATAATTTTTACTTTTTCGAAATATACAGAAAACATGTCATTCTAAATACAAATGCAACTATTCCCACAGCTATAATTATTTTCTGTTCAATTCTAATAGTTATTAAGTTGACGATGTCAACCAGAAAAGTTAGAAAAATGTCTGCATCAGCTGTTGCTGTAAAAAGAGTTAAAGATTTAAAATCAATTAAAGTTACATTGTCCTTATGTTTTTGTTTAGTTGTTTTTGTTTTAGTACCTTCTAACTTTGTAGATATTTTTTTTGCATATTCTGACATCTCAATATACTCTTACAGATTTATGATTTTAATATATAGCGGTATTATTATTATAAGCCAATTAAATGCTTCTATAAATTTTGTTATCTATGTGATTTTTAACCCTAAATTTTCTAAAACCTACATGATGCTTTTCGCTTGCAGGGATTAAAAAGGTGTTTGTAAAATTTGAATGTAACAGAGAAAATGTAACTATTGTGATGCCTTCATTCTTTTTTATTACAAGCTTTTACTTAGTTCACAACGTCCGTTTATTTGTGGCTAAAGTTGTAACACATTTTTTACACACTGTTGATGTACCGATTCCCTTCAAACATTCCAAATAACTTCTCCTTCGAGGGCAATGCAAATATATCTATTTTGTAATCTAATTATACATCAGATTAGTAATTAAAATTAAGGGTGATAATTAGATGAGCCGTGGTTCGTTTAATATAATCGAGTAACTAACTTAAAAAGGGGTTTATTTCTATTATTTGTCGACCACTTATTTAGAAAAGTGTTATTCATTTGTTTAGTCAATTGTTGAAAAAAATTAAAAATGAAAAAAATGATGAGCTAAGATAAAGTAGGAAATACATACATTGAGCATATTTGAATCTTTTTACAATTGTTCACTGTATTTGATGATGGATTATCCTACTCGGCAGAGCCATTGTAATGTGTAAAATATTACAAATTAGGATATAGCCTTAAATGTCCATGTTTTATTTGTGTGTATATTAAAATTAAGTTGGGACTCGGACTACGCTTGTTTTTCATGCCCAAACTGTCAGTAATATAATACAAGGTGTGTTATTATATTATACACTGTATTGGGAATGGAGTTGTGTTTTTTAATCAACTAGATCAATGTACATTTGCTAAGTATAACTTATGCAGATAAACATTGGAATGTTGTTGCATTTAATATTACTGGTTTATAAAAGTTTGTTTATGAGTTATTTTGTTAAATATTAAGTTGTATTAGGCTTATTATTTCGGCTGATAAATATGTATTTTTCCTTTAACTTTGGATGTGTGAAGGATAAGTTACAAAATAATTGTTTTTGTGAAATGTATGGCACTTTTGTGGTCAACTGCTAACATGTTTTATGATATCAGATCCTTGCCATTACAGCATCAGGAAGTGCATAAACATTGACATTGGTTATAATACCGAAGTATAACTTACATAAAAACATGAAATAAATGTCAGTGAACACATATGGATAATTAAACAGAATAAATGTCACTGAATATAATTGCAAAAGAGGAATTTATTAAATGATCATCCTATATTTAGCATATTAGGCAATATTTAGATGCCTGGCTTGCCATACCAATAAGTTGACAATATCTTTGAGCGGCTATCTATATCCAACAATATAGGCCTAGTCATCACAATTCAATAGCCTCAGGTTAAATAAATGTCATTATTATGTAGGTTTAAGCATAGACTAGATAACTAGATGAATAGATCTATTTAATTACTTAAAACTAAAAATATAGCACTTCATAACTATAAAAAACGAGGTTTAAATTTTTTACTATTATTGTTAGTTCTAAATCTATCTACAACTCCAAACATAAGTTGTTCGTTGTTATGAACTTACTAGGGTACACAACAAAATTACTACATTCCACATCTATCATCCCAGAGAACTCGAAACACTCAAGACTAGATCTAGATTCTAGACCTAGAATCTAGACTTCTTTCTTCTCTTGTATCTAGGTTTTTAGGTAGATTTGCATTTAGATTCTAGATAATCTAGATAATTTTGAACCGCATTCAAAGTTAGGCAGTAGATTTATACGTAATGGGCTATTTTAATGTTTATTTTTTTAGAAGAATTCTCAACACATTTTTTGCCACTTTTCTTGAGTTGTGGTTCTTAGTATTCTTAAAATTAGCGACTGAAACTTCTGTAAGAATTAAAAGAAATTTTAAAAAACCCTGTCATTTGTAAAAAAAAAATATAATTTTTATACGTAGCCTACTTTGCAAACTTCTTTTTTTCAGAATTAAACAACAATTTGATTGCATATCTTGAAAATTAACATTAAAACATATGTAGTTCCTATGTTTAAAAAAAATATTAAGTGTCCGATTTTGGATTAAAAACGTAAAATACATCATCGTAGAATTTAGCTAAATATTCATTACCCTGACAACAATGGCGTTAAACAAGAACACAGTTACTAAAGAAATATCACTCAACGGGATAAGTGCAAAAAGCGTGCATGCAAGAAACACGATAGTGATTGAGCTTGAAGGTCCAAACGTTCATCAGATAACTCAAGAAATCATGTCCAAGATCGTTCAGCTGAAAGTCGGGATTGCAAGAGACGAGATTCGGGCCATCTACAATTTAGGAAATCATTCCATCTGGTACTTGAGCTTGACTAGACACGCTGCAATAAATTTCCACGAACTATTGCATAATATGACATTCAAATCAAGAGACCACAACGTTGCAGCATCTGGACAGAAGCAAAACAAGAGCTTTTCTAGAGTGGGTCCCGCCTACTTTCACCGATACAGACGTCAGGATGATAGTTCAAACTATTACAAACCCGCAGACGAGAATCGAGATCAAAAAGCTTAAAATATGTAAATGGGAAATCATCTTCCACCCTGAGAATATAAAAAATATCCCTCACTACATCAACGTGAGTTTCTCCACTCACAGCTATCTGACCCTGCAGCTACGCATCCCAGGGAGAGAAACTCCTTGTTTCTTTTGCAGCAGCTACCAGCACGAGACCTGCATGTGTCCGACCACTCTGGACGATGATGAAAGCCATACATGCGCGTCCAAGTGTAAAATCCCGGACAGCGTTAATTTAAGAAGGAACAAAGACACAAGCAATGAACCGGAACAAGGTCAAATACTTGAGAAAGTTTCCGCCTTTTTCTCTCTCTGCGATCCTTACACTGCAGATTCTTCAGGCTCTGAGGTAGAGCTGTTTTCACAATTACGTCTCTCGCCGAAAAATGAAAAGCCTAAAAGAAAATTTGAGAATATGCGTGAAACTGAAATAGACCGTAAAGTCACTGAAAATTTGGAAGCAGGGGCTTCTGGGGGTGAAGGTGCCATGGATGAACTAAACAATACAATGATTTCAGGCGTCATGCGGCACCAGGAGTCTTTAGAAACCGGGCTCTATGCCGGATCAACAGAATCCACTCCTTACACCAAACCAAAAATATCAGACCTTGGTCAAGCCGACACTCTGGTAATACCTGGCGTGTTCACTCCGTCGTATACACGAAACTCCAATACTGGGGCTGCCAAATATAAACAGTTGGAGGTGGGAAAGACTCGTAGCAGTTGCAGTAGCTCCTTTAGTTCCCCGTCGCCAACACCCTCCGATAAATTGCTCAATCTTTATCCGGAGAATCGTTACGAGTCAACCTCTTCGATGAATTCACAAAAGGAGGTGTCTGTGATGAAAATCCTCAAAGATTACTTCACGGGGGAAAATCCGAACAAACGCAAATAATGAACATTGACATCTGATGGATATTTTTTAAACTTTAGTATTTATTATACTGTTAGATATTATGACAAACAAGCATAGTGCACCATACTCAAAGTAAATGCAAATTATGTTAGAAAGTAAATAATATATACCATTTGATCCTTATTCAAATTTAAAGCTTATAATCTCTGCCACTGTAAATCATTGGATAGGCCTACGTATGTGTGAACAAAAAGCAATTGTTTGATTTTCTGCCTTTTTAAATCATTAATTTTAATTTTATTGTGAATTTTATTTTTATTTTTGTCTACTTAAAAAAACAGTACTTAAATAGGTTAATGAATTTTTAAATGTATTAATTACAATACGCCATCATTTAATCATCATTTAATAATTAAATTATATAAATCTTGAGGACTGTTTCTTGGGTAGAAGATTAATAGTGACAACTTGTAAAAACGGGGGGAAAGAAGAGCGGTGAGTTAAATTACATATATTCTTACATATCACGTCGTCATTTATGGATAGACCCTAATAGGCAGAAACGTTTGGTTTCTTCAAGTTATTTTCTATAAATGCCATTTCTTAAGCTTTGTCGTTGAGGCATTGGATAATCTAAAATAAGCATTCGCCCTACATTGATGTTGTAGATCTATGCCTGCCCGTTATCTTTCCAATACATTTTACTATACGGGAACAAAAATGTCGAGAAAACTTTGATTTATATATTTCATTAGAAGAACTAAGACTGAAAACACCCCACATGGAATTTAATATTTTACGACAAATGCCTACTTACATTTCAATGAATAAGGGAATTGTGATGTAGGCCTACTTAGACAGCTCGGTTTAAGATGTAATTAAAATAATACATGAAACTATCAATTTCAATTTTACATCAAATTCTTTTTTTAGAAAAAAATACTGTTCTTGAATATAAAATTTAATAATATAAACAATTAAAAAAAAAACTCTATAATGATAAAACAAGTTAGTATTATGAAAAATAATGTAGCTAAAAATATGTGAACTGCTACTTTGGAAATCACCCTTGGTGAAGAGTTTAGTAAATTCTAGACAGGTAATCTGATCAACACTGCTAATTTATTCTGACAGTTTGAGCATTTCGAAAAAATAACCTGGTTGATATTCCATTTTGTTAGTTTAACTATCTAAGTTTATAGTTTTGAATCTTAGAAATGTACATGAGTACAGACAGCTATTGAGGATGATAAAAGAAATTATATTTTCCTTTTTAGCCTATGAATTCAAATATGCAAAATATATCTTTAAAAAGACATATATTATCTTATCCTAAAGAGTAGATAAGTTTGCACAAAAAAAACTCATTAAAGGAAGACTTATTTTTAGTTATAGTGCACACGATTTTTTAATCACTTAACAAATTGCAAAATCATATGTCACATCTACTTAAACATATTTTAAAATGTTTTGAACAATGAACAATTATAAAAAAGATAATAATTCTAATGTGCTGAAAAAATACTGGAAAATACTATGCAATTGATTACATCAAAGATCATAAAAAAATGAAGCATTAATAGTTAAAAAAAATCTTTTGAAATTATATCTAGGTTACTATTGTGTAACGGAATATAATTCTCAGACAAAATCATCTCCATAGATAAATCATCATTGTCATCATTGTTGCTTTCTTTTCCTTGCTAAATATTCGTTTCCATTATAGCACTCCATTCTTCACAGATTCACGTTACTCTTTACAGCTTTTCCTAGCTCTACTTACATACATTCACTTCTAATGGATATAGTAGTATGTCCAATTCATAGTACAGATACAATAAATGTTAAAAATATTGTACAAATCAACGCGGCACATCATAACATAGGCTAACTAACCCTAGCCTGATTGGTTT
Organism: Physella acuta; assembly: GCF_028476545.2. Taxonomy (NCBI): domain Eukaryota; kingdom Metazoa; phylum Mollusca; class Gastropoda; family Physidae; genus Physella; species Physella acuta. The sequence goes on along the minus strand of NW_026731670.1, from coordinate 1,291,507 downwards.
TTTGCTAGGGGGTGGGTAGGGGCAAGCTGTCATATTCCTTCTTAGATCTGACAATATCTATACACACACAAACACACTAGTGCACATTAAAAATATATTGGTTAAATTTCACTTTTCCCCAAAAAAATTTCTCGATCCGACAAAGACTTTAATGCACAAGTCAAAGAGTATGGGATTTTTTTATTACAGTTGCTTTGTCTCGACACAATAATGTTTATTCTCCTAGGTTAATGTTCTTTTGTGGCTATTTTTAAAATAATTTGATAGGTTTTTAGTAATATATTTTAGTTTATCCTTTTTGCTGATCTGGATTCGCTTCTCTGTTATTTTCAGCTTTTTCTTCATATATGAGTTAATACATTAAAAGTGTATTTATTATTAATCTAGCGAAAAATTTTTGACAAAAATCCACATACATTAAACAAGAACAATTTATTTGATCTAGGAAGCACCAATTATTAATATTATGCCATTACAAATTATTATTTTAAACAGTTTTATAACCAACATTACTTGTAAAACTTAAAAGATAAACGAAGAAAGCTGAACTAGTTCTAGATTCTAGATGGCTCAATAATATTATTTTTTTAAGCTACTATGGGGAAAATGAAGTAGAAAACTGAAGTAGTTAGTTTAAGAATTAAATGATTAAACCTTAGAACTTTGTCACAATTTTGAATAGTATGGGCCTACATTAGTGTTTGTTTGCTGTAACTTTTTTTATTTTTTGTTTTTGTCTGTATAATTTTTATTATAAACGTTGCAACAATCAAAGTGAAAAAATGTGAACAGTTCGTTTTTATATGTTGATGTGCTAACTTCAATCTATTGTTTTTTTACTGCTACACAAATAAACAATTGTTTGTAAGTATTTGCAAATTTTGGGCTATTTAAAACGTAAATAATGAAATTGATTGACGCGTTTATTTGATAAACCAGCCACAATAGGTAGTTTATAAACAAATAGCAATAGTATGAATACACAGTTGTATCTTCAATAGTATAATTGAACGCGTTGGTCGGAATAAGCACAAATATTATCAAACACAAACACATCATTAATGTTATTTTTATAGATCTGACATCTCTAATTCTCTTAGCCCGTGCATAAGATAAAGACATGTTTTTCATGTTCCTGTATGATACTGTTAATTTTATAATAATCATGCACGTACATATTATTATTGTGCAGGTTGGAATTATTATAGCAATGGTAGCAATAACTCCTTGGTTATAAACAACAAAACCAAAGCTTTGAACAAATGAGGTTGCATACGCCATTGCAAACGTGGTGTTTGTTGCATTAGAGAATTCCAATTGTAAATAAAACATGAATGCTCGAGGAATGTAAATTATTCCCACACAAAAATAAATTGCAACAACCAAAAATTTGATCCTTTTCGGAGTGAGAACAGTTGAAGCCAAAAAAGGAAAACACACAGCTATCATTCTTTCTACAGCTATAAGTGTCACCATATGAACGCTAATGCAAATAGAATATTGATTCCATCCGAACAAGTAAACATAGTAATAACTGCTCAGAGTAGCTCCAAGTTCAATGAAATTTAATTTGTTAATTAACCTGGGAAGCTGGCTTATCAACAGAGTTATTGAAAAAACAGGTCTGACACGGCCAAACCTGTTAAAATAATGTTTGTCGTTTCGTTCAATCCGTTATATTTTAAAATTATGATTGTTAAAATATTTCCAACAATTCCAAAAACACAACAAATTGGAATCAGAATAAGGTTTAACGTGAAACTTTCAAATCTCAGCACATCATAAGAGATGTCACAGAGTGGAATGATTGGGCCGTTAAACAAACTCGCATTATTGGGCTGTGCAACACCATTCATAGCCGACATGTCTTAGCCTTTGTAGATGACAGTAGTAGTAATTTAAGTTATTTCCGATTTCTCAAAAAACGAAAAATAATTTATAAAGTACAAATAATATTCCGCACTATTATACACAGATTGTTTGGCGTTTACGTGCGCAATTCTTTTTTTCTACGAGATTCTATTTTAAAAAGTTTAAGTAATTAAAAATTGATTGTTTAAAAATTGACGTCCATATCCCGCGTTGCCATTCCCCGTAGTGTTATGTAGTGTCTTTTCTGACAGAGTGTACTTTGAGAATCAATTACAACGTATCTTCATAATCGTTTTAGAAAAGATGAATATTTTAATCTTTTCTATGTAAAAAGTCACGTTATCGTACATTTCATCGCCAGTGTCAATAATATATAAGTATAGTTTAAAGTAGAATACTCCGCAAAGTTCATGGAATGTTTGGGTTTTACCGATTAATTTAAACTAAACAGTACATGTTGTGTAGCTTCAAATACTTTCGACTACCAAAAAATCGACCATTCAGCGTGTTAGTGAGCTTTTTAACACTGAATCTTTTGTGAATGATGCTAACTTTAACTAGATCTTATGTTAATGAATCACCAGTAATGGAAAAGGGGGTGAGGGTGGGAGGATAAGCGAGATATTTACTAAAGCTGTAACAATGGGCATATATAATAATGATCAGTGTACGAGAGCAGATGTATTTGCACTTTGCAGTCAGCTAGAACTAAACCCTTATTAGGGACCTTTATAAAGAATATATGTCTACTAAAAAAACCTGTTAAGTCATGTGAATTATTTTGACCGTAATTATTGATTACATTATATATATATATATATATATATATATATATATATATATATATATATATATATATATATATATATATATATGACAGTTTAATGACATAGCACCTCTGACTGTCTTTGCATGACCCCCAAAATCAACAGACCACTATGCTCAGGTAGCCGCTGGTAAAATCGTGGCGGCCAACCGTACACTACTGCTGTGGTGCCGAATGTCGACCCTGGTAAGTTTGTAGCCCACCGTATCTAAAGTGTTTGACGCCCTTTAAAACACGTTTATATGCCCAAGTGTTCACGGTTACAGATACTAATTCTGGGCGCCTAACCGCACCCTACGGTCGGGACGTAGCCTTTCCTAAAAAATTGCTTCCCAGGAGTATTCTCAACTACTTCCCCAAGTTGCATAGTGATTGGATGAAAGGTGTAGTAATGCGATTCTATTTATTTAACAATTGTAGTAGCCCCCGCTGACCCTAATGAATGACACTACTACTCACGGGGGAGCCTGTGAGCACCGTATGGACACTTAGGCATACAGCAAATTGGTACAAACATAGCATATAAACTATATAATTACCACCGACGTTAGGTGCTACTTTAAAATTAAAATATGAGATTAGCGACGATAAGAGGCTCAAAAAGTTTGTCATGGAGAAAACCACGTCAGACACGACTAATCCTGTTTAATTATTGTTTGTTGATTATTTTAGACCGTTGTAAGTCAGAATAGTTATGGTAAGAATATTTCCAAACACTGCCAAACACGGTGTCAAAACAAAGTTAAGAATAATGTCTTCGACTATAAGTACCTCGAAAGGTATATCACAGACTGCAGCAATTACTTCTCTTGTCATATTTTGATTATACTTTGATTATAAGCCATATTAAGGTCATATTATTTTTTAACAAAATAATACCTTTAATTTGAAACGGTAAGCCTTTCAAAACGGAACATAACATAAATAATATTGGTTTATAATTACAATTTAGAGCACAGCAGGGAAAATCAAACAAGACGGTTTAAACATGTGTTTATGTCTGTCGAATGAAGTGTTCATAAAAGTTATCTGTTTTGAAATAATGTAAAAATGCTTAAAATACATCTACCTAAAGTGTTTTCAACGTTATCAAAATTTTCTTCCACTGATTTTATTATAATCAGAATTAATTTAAATCTATAATCTACCTTCTATAATATATGGAGTAAATTCTGTAATTTCAAACAATTTACAAGCTAGAATATCTAATATGATTTATAAGAACGACTTTATCTAAACAATTATACGATAGTTCTATTCGTTATACTATTTAAAATAATAATGTATTATTTGATTACAAACGAGTTAGCAGGAAAATTGCACAGCTTAAAATAATAAGAGATTTTTAGTTTGTAATTAATGTATTGATATTTTAATTTCAATGTTACAACCCAAAGTGTATGTTTAACCATTCGCTTCGCTTTAAAATATATTTACTGTGATCATTTAAACTGGTATTTCCAGCAGATAATATTTAATCTATATTATATTCATTAAATTATTTCACAATATTTATAAGAAAACTACTTTAAAAAAAAAACCTGCTTGCAAATGTTTGTGCAAATTATTACGATGCAATATTCAATAGGCCTTTTTGCAAAATATGTGTACAATATTCTGAAGCGATATTCATATTCATATATATATATATATATATATATATATATATATATATATATATATATATATATATATATATATATATATATATATATATAATCGCAAGAAAGGTAGATAGACTAGCAATTACGTTACAATATAGAAGAAGACATTAACATTTCGGAAAGTTTTAAGCTTATTACATTTTTTACTGCAAATTTTATCATATTCATTTACCGCGGGTTAGATTTAATCTTCGAAGTCAAACAACTTGCTTCATTTACATCATGGAGTTATTCTTGTGAAGTAAATAACTTATAAGATATTTTGAATTATAGAACGTTTAATTGTTTTTTGTATTTATCAAAATGACGGTTTGTATTCTAGTAGTTTTCAAAAAATTTTCGCCTCAATTACCTAAAAACTATGGATAATAGGTTCTGACATTTTTTCTATTTAATCAAATTAATATAACAATAGGAAAAATTCTAACGAATATCTCTGAAAAGGCTGAGAATATAAGCGTATCGAAAACTTTTAATACCAGTGTGTTATATACACAGAATCAGGCAATGTGTATTATAAATTTCAATGTGCTATACTACTCTGCTTTGGTTTTAAATTGCTTGATTACTCCTATTGTTTCGATTTTCGGAATAGTAGGAAATATTTTGACAATTATAATTTTAACATTCAATGGATTTAACGAATCGACAAACATTATTCTAACAGGACTGGCGGTGTCCGATCTGTTTTACTCATTAACACAGTGGTTGGCGGGCATTCAGCAAAGTCTATACCTTTTAAAATTTGATTTCTCAACCACCTTGTCCAGTTATATCGGAGTTTATATTTACGGATGGAACCAATATTCTGTTTGTATCAGCATACATATGGTTACATTAATAGCAATTGAGAGAATGATAGCTGTGTGTTTTCCTTTTAGGGCTTCATCTTTACTTTCGCTATATAAGATACAATGTTTAGTTATCGCTATATATCTATCAGATGGAGTACTGTATATTCCGCGAGCTTTTATCACTCAAATAAAATGGGTATTCTATAGTGGAACAAACAGCACCATCGCATTCGCTTACCCAACTGATTTTCTTTTAAGTAATGGATATGCTATTTACAACCAAGGCGTTATTGCTACTGCTGCAGTGATAATCCCAACCGCTTTAATAGTACTATGCAGCCTTACTATCGTTGTAAAACTTACATTTTCCTACAGAAAAATGGAAAAAATGGCTTCATCGAAGGCACGATCAAAGAGAGTTAAAGATGTCCGATCTGTTAAAGTAACTCTTACAGTTTGTGTGTGTGTGTTATTATTCGTTCTTATTCCAACTAACACATTCAATTATATTTTAGACGACAGACATTTATTTTCAAGTTACTGCAGTTACTTAATAAATTTCTTTATTTCTTTGGTCTACCAAACGAATGCCTCAATTAACTTTGTTATTTATGTGGTAATGAGCCCAAAGTTCATGCATACATATAAAAAATATGTATGTGCTCAACAGCAAAAAAAAAACTAATTGTGTAAGAAAGCTTATTGCATTAAAAAATAAAAGTAGCGTAATGGTAGAATCTATATTCATTACTACCGTAATATTAGATCAATAACCAGATATTTCAAAATGGTTTCCTAGCTTATTTTAATGCTGCAATATCGGGCAACGAGGTATCTCAGATCGTTGATTCTTAATTCATTCATACTTTCCAAATAGTACAATTGATATGTATCTTAAAATATTGGTATCTCAGATCGTTGATTCTTAATTCATTCATACTTTCCAAATAGTACAATTGATATGTATCTTAAAATATTGGTATCTCAGATCGTTGATTCTTAATTCATTCATACTTTCCAAATAGTACAATTGATATGTATCTTAAAATATTGGTATTTTAACATTATTGACACATTTTAGTACTCTAATCAAATAAATATACACAGATTACAAATTTATTTTTTAAATTAAAAATTAAGTCAAAGATGCAAGCCGCAGTTTAATGTATGTATGTGTTTTAGGCATATGGGACATAGTGTTATAAGTTCCACGCTCAGCCGACTTTGCTTTCCTTAACGTAATATGTACACGTAGTTGTTATATGGGATAAGATAAATCATACGGACTTAGGTCCGGTATACAAACTCGATACGTCTTGGACATACTTTGTACGGTAACCTCTTCCCCTTCATACTATCCATGCTTTTCCCCCGACAGGTATTAAATAAGTTAGGTAAGGTAAACAAAATAAGAGGGATGAATCTGTTAGAGTATAATTTGTTGTAGTGATTAGAATTGGTTAATACAAAAGATAACATATCTTTTTTCAAAAAAACCTAAGCGAAACAAAGAAGTATGTCTATTAAAAAAAATATATGTTATTATTTTTAAGTCGGTGTATCTAGTTTTAGCCGATGCAGATGTAAAGGCGCTCTGACACATTATGTGTGTGTTTAGGCTTAAATTAGTTTGTAGGAAGCTGTGAAGGTGTCTGGATCTCAATGAATGCACAACACGATTGAGGCTATAACAGTATTCTTTATTTCTCTCTCTCCCGTCCTCCAGTCCCAACATCAACCTCCTTGCTTCACACTCAACCTTCAACTGTCCTCCGCATTCATTCCTACACACCACCTTTCTCTCGCTCACAACACAGCCGCTGTCACCCGACCAGTCGCGTCCCTTGTACCCTCGTTCACTCCGTACAACAACATACACGTCAACACACCCGGCCTCGCGTCCCACTACATGATACATACACACACGCAGTGATCCGTCCCACGTATTCACCTTTCATACACATTACATCACCACAGAAGCATTTAAATTATTGGTGAAGTTTCCTTTTTACCATACTGTCATCATACGTGTGGGCTATGTACTATTTTAATAATTGTAAAAATTAAGTATCAAACTGAAATGTAAAGAATACGACATCACGTGAATTACAATTTAAGAGAATAAAACATATGAAAATAACACAATATGTTTTTGTTGTTTTTTTTTCGTTTTGTTTCCAACAAATATGTTTTAATACAACTTGCGAATTGGGATGGTGTAGTCTATTTAGTTATAATTTACCCCTAGTTTTTTTTCGAAACGTTGTAAATGTAATTTATCAATTGAAGGCATACATTTTTTATAATACACCATGAGTTCCAAATTTTCAAAAACACACAGAAAATTAATGTTTATTAATTTATTGTTCATATCGCCGATAATTCAAACTAAGATTTTAAAGACGAAACTAATTAATGCAAGTTGCATAGATTCTTTGAACAAAATGAATTTCTTATTTGTTTGGTATGTATTTGCTTAATTCACGTTTCCGGTATATATTTTTGTAAGGAATAAAAACATCAATCGTTATCTTTTGCTGAAATTGCATACATATGACTGTATATGTATACATTTATATATGAATATATATATATATATATATATATATATATATATATATATATATATATATATATATATATATATGACTTTATGCATGTTTACATTGTCTTGACTCATGCGATGCCGAAGTAGAAATGAAGTCACAATTTTATTTTTAATGGGGCGGTTTAGAAGACTTAATAGACGTTGTGCAATCTATGTGCAAGCCTAGTCTATTCCAAAAATATAGGCCTATTTTATCACCATTTTTTTTTCAATTTTACATATACAATTATAAAATGTGTCTGATCAGAATCAGGTGCCAGGATGGTTTCAGTACAGCACAACTCTGGCTTATGAAAATATCAATTCGAGTGGCGTGTATTAATTGCTTCCGTCGGTAAGTTCTCAGTTGGCTTATCTTTTACTCTCGTGACGACAGAGTAAATTGGTTTCCAACGATATAGTACCCTGCTCGACCGTAAGTGTAGTTCTGGCTTGAAAGTTTGAACTAGACCTTCCTTCCTCCGCTGTTACACTAGTAACCACAACGCAAAGGTTTGACCGGCACATTTACTCTCATGTCGTACGCTGCATGGGATTAGTCGTGACTGTGGAAACACTTTCCCATTCCCCGCCGAATAGAGGTGGCGCAATATCCAGTTTAACACCATTATAACTTACTATGTGTGCCTCGTTTACCTAAAGCTTGTCGCAGAGTGGCTGCTATACTTTGAACTATACACAGCGGTTCCGCCTATGATAACAGAGATCAGCTATCCGAGGGATGGTTCAGGCGAACAAAAAAGTAATAATTTCCCTTTTTTATTTTGTTTGTTTGTTCTGCCTGTGGTCCATTCTTTTTACAATCTAACCGTATTCCGGACTCAATAATGTGAAAAGATTACAGCATCTATCATGAAAATACATAACATGTCCTTTTACAACAGTAACATAACTGTACATATACTTGTTTAGAGTTTTTTTTTTTTTGATGCCTACAGCCGCTTCTTTCTGAGGGTTGTGCATTCTTCTATAACGCGTTCAGCTGTTTCTGTGAGAAAACCTTGAATTTCTTGCTTGTTGCCCACTCTTTGTCCTACAAATCTAACGTTACAATCTCTCAACGCTACAAGGTTCGATTACATTTTTTCACACCAACATTTGTCAGAGAGTCAGCTATCTTGTTACTTATTTAACCTACGTAACATTTAACCCACTGGAAAATCAATTTCTTTCTTTAGGCTTCATTGTCTTCCGTCTTTTAGCTATCCATAGCTTAGACATTGAGTATGTAAAGATTACAATGCTTTCTGTTACGGCTTTCTTGCTAACTGTTAGTTCCTCTGTCTTTTAGAGTATTTCCAAATTGGCCGATAACCCCGTTTCGTAATATAAATCCCCACTTTGTCCATTTGAACAGGTGCTGCGAATCATCGACCCGTCCCAGTACTCAATCTTTTGGCTGCCGAACCATCAGTGTACGCCCCTTTGACACAGGCGTGAATAACTGTTGTATTTGCAAAGTAATACTATTGTTTTCAGCCGTGTTCAAACTTGTATTAGTGTGCTATGTATTACATAGTACAATTTGTATCCACAGACATCTATATTTCTTAGCTTTAGCAGCAAGCCAAAACGTTATATCTTGTCGTAAGCCCCTCACATCTCATCGATTTGGCCTAGCATCTCTTAATTCTCATTGCCCTCAAACGATTATTAATATAGCGACAAACGATTTTCTTAATAGTTATTTGAATAGTGGTACATCATTAAGTATTTAAAGAAAATCACCAAGGTTCTTCGTTTTAGTATAGGTTTATAATTAGTCTACCTGCTATCCTTAGATAACTGGGTTTCTGGGGTCATCTGTAAATGGCGTCCTCTTTATGCTGTTACAGTCACAAAAATCCACGAGGACGTAACACCTCAGACAAAATTTTTGTGTCTATTAAAACACCGATTTCTTTTTGAGCATGGGTCTGAATACTTTATCCCGTTATATGCTGAGGTCACAGTTACATGTGAACTCTACTTCACCTGCCACGTGTCCCGCCAAGTCCCGAGAGGTAACTTTATCATTCACATCTAAAGAGAAGTCGCCCCTCAGCGTAAGTGTTTTTATCTATTAAAAACTCCGATTTCTTTCTATATATTCTGAGCACGAACCTCATTTGAATAATAAATAAATAAATTATTAAAGCTAAAGTCATCTGTCAATAATAAATTAGAACAAATTGCGAGAGCTGTGATTTGGCACTGTGCATTATATATTGCTTAAAATAAAAAAAAACATAGGCATGAAGATTTCCAACCATTACCGCTGGCATTGTTACTATTACCCGTATAACTTTGGCCAGTTGGAATGGGGTGATAATTTAGTAGGTTATACTTTACCTAGATCCAGCGTAAGAAAGTTAATTTACGCAAATATTATTTTTAATCAAGTTATATCTTAATTTAGCCAATTCAATTGCTTAATAAACCAAGATTTTTATAACATAATCATGGCTGAAATAGTTTAGTAAAGAAGCTCTTTATTGGTCTAGATCAGGGGTTCCCAACCCTGTGCCCGCGGGCACAATGGCGCCCGCCGAACGATTCGTATGTGCCCGCCTCTCACTATTCGACAGAGACAGAATTTTTTTCATAAACATTATTGAAAGGTTGAAGGGGATGGAAATCGAAAATTTGACTGGGGTGGGGGGGGGGGGGGGGATTTGCAAATAGAAAGTTTGAGGGGGGGCGGTGTGTAAATCGAAAGTTTGAGGGGGTGGGGTGCAAATCGAAAGTTTTGTCCCCGGGTGACGGGAAGGGTCGCTACGCCTCTGGAAGGAGTTTGTCGATTTAAAATAGGTGGTGCCCGCCACCCTACCGATATTTTAGAATGTCCTCTAGAGTAAAAAAAACGTTGGGAACCCCTGGTCTAGATTTTAGAACTAGAATCTAGATAGAGCTAGATCTAGAATTTACGGACATACAAAATGGCTTTGGCCTTGGGTGTAGTTTATACGTAGATCTAGATCTAGACAAATTCCTTTGAGTCCCCGAATTTTATGTAAAATTTATTGTTGTTTTGACCTTATTATCAAGTGACGTCACTTAGCCGAGGAAAGTTTTACATTTTGTTATGAAAATAAAATATCGTTTCTGACCTTTAAACATCATAGTCGTGTTCGTACAAAGAATATTATAATAACTTAATCAACTTCTTTGAATAAATTAGTGTTTAACAGTTTGAAAATATAAACATTATTTTCTACATAATATGTATTTTACGGTTTTACACATAGTACTGATGGTCTCATCTAACGGAACAGACAAACAAACAAAAATATGCAAAGTTAAAAAAAATGGAATTTTTTAGTATGATATAGAGTATAAAAAAGTTTACAAACAAAACGTTTTTATTGCTTTAAAAACACTTAATTGCATAACTAATAAAAACTGAGCAACAAATAAGCACCAACAATGCACATAAACTTTTTTAGGAGTGGTTAAAATTTTTTCACGCTCGTTTTCTCCAACAATAAAGAAGCACAAGAAGAAAGTTTAAAAAAAAAAACTTGATTGTAATTTTATTAAAATAAACGTTTAATGTGTTTAAAAAAACATGTTATTGTTCAATCCAAAAGCAACTCCCGATAATAATATCAACTGATACATGAATCTAATTTTCTAAACATAAGATAAAACATAACCCTGATTTACCACCAAAAAGTGCAACAAGATTATGATAATTATACTTAGCAAAAACGGATTGTAAATAATTTCTTGAAAGATGTTTACTTCTTTTTAAAATTATTTATTTTAAAAGCACATTTAGTAGTAACTAATGTGCCAACAGTTAAAAAGTGAACATATTTTTAAAATAATGTCGACATTACTGTATCATTCGTGTTTCGAATTGAATACAAGTATTAATTTCCGTTTCTCATTTTTTTTTTTAAAAATAGATTTGTATATATATATATATATATATATATATATATATATATATATATATTTATATATATATATATATATATATATATATATATATATATATATATATATATATATATATATATATATATATATATATATATATATATTGTGTTGCCTCTCTTTTAAATTGTTTGATATTTCGATTTCTTCTTGATTATAAACATCTAATTTTAATGTTTGTAGACATTATATTTTAAGCATTTCTAGATGTTATACATTTTATGCTAGACTGGTTAATTATATATATATATATATATATATATATATATATATATATATATATATATATATATATATATATATATATATATATATATATATGTATATCTGTTTTCAAAATACATTTAATGATTCATTTTTTGTTTGTTTGCTTGAAACATAGACAAAGATGGATTACTTTGCTCAATTATAAGTTAATTTTGGCTTACACTGCTAACCTACGAAGTAATAGAAATCTGGTGGAAAATTGAGTAAAAAAACAAATAATATCTTGATAATTAAATAATAGTATACATTAAAATCAAAATAGTATTGTAAATCCCTTAAACCAGCAAAATATGCCATACATGCAATAATAGACACCCTTGAAAGCTTTTAATATGCCCATATAATACTTAGTTTAAACTTCAAGATGGTAAGTAAAGCATGTATTACAACAGTAAAAAAAATAATATAAAAATAATACAAATATAAATAAAAATTGAATAACTAAACACAATTTTCCCGACCTTATAATGTACAGTTTTTCTTAATGACTACTTAAAATAATTATCAATGGAATTTTAAAAGGAAGAAATGCAAGTAAACGTTAAGCAAAAAATAAATAGTTATGCGTAATTCAATCACTTACTATAGTGCAATACAGTTTGATAATGTTTTATTAGCACAAATTTTTAGTGGGTAAATAATTTTCAAAAAGGCGTATAATATTCTGTGAGAAAAACGTTTTACTAATAGGTAAAAAAATATTGAAATAATTTTTTTCATCAAGTGTTCTCTTATTACTATGACTAAATTTGTGTCTAATATGTGCTAAACCTGCTGCTGAAATTACTCAAGGCCAGTTTGGCACTATATGAACTACTCTTGGACAGTAAATTGGCTTAAACGTGACAAAATAGAATGGAAATATAGAAATTTTACATTCATCATAAACACTAACAGTCTTATGCGTTATTTAAAAACTGAAATTAAAGAATATATATTTTTAATTGTCTACTTAAAAAACCATTTTCATATGCAATTAATATCTTTGTTACTCCCACATCAATAATTAGAAACCAAAGAAACCAAGTAAGTAAAACCCGATTGTATTAAACTAATACTTGTGTATGAAAATACTCATCAGAACGTCCCAAATAAACTATTCTGGTAGCGGCATAGATTCTGATGAAATAAAAGTCATGTTAGAAAATTGATCATAATGTTAATAACAATATTGATTCTAACTTTAAATATTTTAGAAAATGCATGCAGTCACGCTTCGTAATTATATACTGTAACAAGTAAGTAATATTTGTTTTACAAAAAAGTAATACAATAATTGTTATAAATAGGTTTTGTAATACCCTAATATATTATCTTTTTATTTATCTTTGGATAACAAATAACAAACGTTTTAATTTAAACAACTAAATCAAACTAACCGTAGGTGTAAGCTATTTTGAATCCGTATCTAGTAAAGGCAAAATCAGATGTAAATACCAAAAACAGACCGTTAGTAGAGCTGATCGGACTAGGGGTACCCTCACCACAGTAAACATCAATCAGAGGATCATTTGCTGACGTCCCATTATAGACTTTAAGATAATCAACATTGCAGTTGTCATCGTATTGTACATCAAAATATAAAAAACTGGAAGTACAAGTAAATACAAGTAAATACAACACAGTATTTAAAATTTGCAGTAGCAGTATAACGTTTAACAGAACAGTACACAGAGCAGATCAAAGTATTTCATAAAACAGTGACTTTGTAGTGATTGACTAAAATAAAAATTCCAGTGATAGACAATACAGAGGTTTGAGTGATCATATTAGTCTGGTTTAATATTTTAAATTAAAGATAAAAAAGAGCAGTTGCTATGTCTATGGCGGAAGATAAAATCATGAACATCTATTAAAATACATTGCAATTTCAGATTATAGAAAATATCTGGAAACATAAAAATTGTATCAAATAAATACTTATTAGCCAAACAATAGCTATCGATATTTGAAATTGATCAAAGATTATGTTGCTATTTATTTGCGCAAATAAAAATTCCAAGTAAAACAAATAAATTATTAAAGCTTTATCAATATATGATTTCTTAATAGTTTAATTATGTTGAACGAAACACAATATAACATGTTTCAAAATTATTTCACATTGTACTTCGTTTTACATTTTTAGAACATATATTGCATTATTGTATATTTCGTAAAAAAACCTACCGGATAGATGTAAACATTTGTGATCGAGGTGGTATATTCCAAAAATAATTTACATTAGCAGGATACAATTGTGGATAGTTAGGGGTAAGTATAAATCCTGAGTTATCGGATGCAACTGCATTTATAGGCATGTTATTTGCTGCAAAACAAAGATGTACGGTTTAAAATTAAAAACAGTTAATAAAGCAAGGAAATATACTGCTGAGATTTAATTTAAATGTGACACACCTTTACATTCTGATCCATCCAATAAGTATCCAGATTGGCAAGTACAAGTGTACATGCCATTTGTGTTTGTACATGTCTTGTGACATGGACTTCTTGGATTACTGCATTCATCGTTTTCTGGAATTAAAATTGTATTAGGTGCATAAGGTATTGTGTTTAGATTATATATCAATAGAATGAAAATAAGCTGGTCTAAGTTTGTTAGCGGGTTAAATGAAAGTAATATATAGTAAAATTATGCTACATGTCTTACATCTTTTAAATTCCGAGTCGATTCAATTTAGCTCCCAACTGAATGTTTTGAGTGCCCTGCCCCCACCAGATCAAAATATTTTAAGAGAAATACAAGTATTTTTAGGCTACTGGTTTGCATTAATACGTATGCACAAAACGACCTGTGTCCGTGATTGTTAAAACAATGACCTGCAGAAGTTTATATAGTGACAGTGCAAATAATCTCAAAATATTTTACAGCACAATTTCAATAGTGTATAAGATAATTTTAGTAGATCTGAATATTTTTTAACTGATTGTCATATGGTTATGTTTACTTTATTTAATATTGTTTATAGACCTATATAATAATTGTAAGTAATGTTTCCTGCATACATTTGTCATATTTCACTGACCATTTTAAAATTAAAATTACTAATATAGTATGCGAAGATTAAAGAAATGTTTCAATGTGGGCCCTCCAAACATGAGACAACCCTACCACGTCAGATGTACGAAACTAGATCAAATGGGATAAAATAACAATAAAGACACTCCTTCGTATCTTATTGGTCTTTGATGGCAGAGACATGCCTTACGGAAAAAAAACATCCGCCTTCCATGGAAAATACAACTAGCATCTAAAGTCAATTATGGTTATGCGTTGGTCACACCTTAGTGATCAGTTGACAAAATGCTTAATTGAACTACAGCGGTTTATTGCGGAGCAAAGTTTGTCGTAGTGCAAAAAAAGTAGTATAAGTGGTGCTACCTCGCAGAAAGGTTATAGGACATTCTGTTCTGTGAATTTATGTTTATAAAAGACATTAGTGGAGCAGAAGACAAAAAGATTTAGACATGTGAAGTTAGAACAAGCCGACCAAGAGTTCACACAATACATGATCACACAGTATTGGAGTGGTGCAATCATAAACATGCACCCCCGCAAATGAATATGGGCGTTATGTTTGTGTTGATGTGCAAAAAAACAATGGTTTTACGTTACGAACCTAAAGACCCAGCCACATTTTTGAAACATATTTTTCGTATTTTGAACATTAATGTTCACAATAAATAAAATAAAAAATTTATTAATTAAAAAAGTTTATTCCCAGTTGTTTTTTTTTCCCGGAGCTTACCCCATTAAAATGCATTGCGAAAATAAATTTACGTTCATGCAAAAACCTCCCCAGGAGTATTTTCAACAACTTTGCAAAGTTTCATGGCCATATGATGTAAGGTGTAGTGCATATAAGACAAACACACAATCACACACACACATATATATATATATATATATATATATATATATATATATATATATATATATATAGTAAATATAAGATATACATATATATATATATATATACATAGATATACATATATATATCTATCTCATATGCACTATATATATATATATATATATATATATATATACATATATATATATATATACACATATATATATATATATATATATATATATATATATATATATATATATATATATATATATATATATATATATATATATATATATATATATATATATATATATATATATTCATGCTGCCATTTTTATTTGATATTACTCACCGTAAGTGTAGATTAATTTAAAACCTCGGTAAACAAATGACCAATCAGTAAGAAATACCAAATGCAGGTCGCTGTAAGAGGTGATTGGTTCCGGTGCAATATAGCCACAGTACACTTGAAGCATTGGATCACTGGTTGACGTCCCGTTGTAAATTTTAAGACTATCAGTGCATTTCATTGAGTATTCACTCTATAAGTAAAAATCTAGAAAACTAAATTAAAAAGAAAATGTGCTATTAAAACATATTATTGTGTTTTGAGAGCGGCATAAATTAAATCCTCCAAATAACGCCGTTCGGGTTGGATGTGTAAGCGACATGTAGTATGCTGAAAACCAGTACAGGTACCTAATTAAAACATTATTTTACCGATTTTTACGAATTTTTCTTTAATTTGCTTTCTGTCTTAATCCGATTTGTCTGTCTAGGTCGATATGGCAGAGCAAAATTTCGGACACTACTAACTGATTTTTTTTAAAGTTCAGCACGTGGGTCAAGACACAAAAGCAAATTAATCAGACATTAAATTTGACTTAATTGGATGCCTAAATATTTTTTTATGTATTAATTTAAAATAAAATAAAAATTCTAGGCAGACGTAACCAACTTCTTCTTTGTTCATAATTTTTAGTGTTGGAAGGGATCCCCCTCCAACACAATTAAGGATATGTGTCAACTGGTTATGCGCCATTGAGGCCATTGACTCCGATTTCAACCTGTTTTTCTTTTTGGATTTGCTTCCACAACGCTTGTCCAACTAAGAACAAAATACAAGTGACGTATCCAACAATTCTGAACGATTGTAGGTGCGTTATCAAGGTCATAAGTTGCGCAATAGTATTAGTCATGGAACTCTATTTTTTTTAAAATTAAAGTACTGAAAAAAATTGATTAAAAAACGTTTTAGTTACTAGCTGTACTTATGAACAAAATGAAGAAATCAATATATTTTCTTTAAAAATATTAAAATATTGTACTATTTCAATTATTATAAAGAAAAGCGATTGGTTTAATATGTTGTCTTCGTTACTTAAAAACGTACAGTATTCTTACTTTACTTGGCTTCATTAGAAATAGAATAATAAAACGCAAACTTACCTGATTGTTGTAAGCATTTGAGGCTTAGAAGGTATAGTCCAAAAACAAGTATAGTCATTTCCATAGCTAAGTGGGTAATTTGGGCTTCTTATTAGACCAATGTTGTCGATTGCAGTTGTATTAGCAGGTAAGTAGTTCGCTGTAAAACCAATAGCATAACTATATCACATGTTTGTCATATTAGAACAAACAATACATAAAAATGAGAATTGCACAACACCAAAACCCTTAGTCTTAAATTTCAGTGGAACTTACGTTTGCATCTTGTTGTGTCAATGCTGTCAATGATGTATCCAGGTTGACAAAAGCATGTAAAGTTACCATCTATGTTTGTACATGTTTTGTGGCATGGACGTATGGGACTGTTGCATTCATTAGTATCTGATAAACAATGCGTCAGAACACCTCACTTGTATGTATTATTTCTTATTTCTCAGAGAGGATATATCAAAACAAAGAAATCATCGATACTCTTGAGGAGGGAAATGAATGTACATTTCTTTTTGTATGAATAAATATATAGGGGCCTATATATACTAGCGGAGCCGTCCCCGCGCCTTGCCGCGGGAATAGAAGAAAGTTTGACAAAATATATAAGAAGGGTTTCATCCATGCGTTACAAATCTTATAATCTTTGACTCGTGACCTTGTTTTCTAAAACTGAGTTATTCACATGTAAACTATGCCTGCGCTTGGATCATTAATATTGGGACACGGGTTTACCTACACTACCGCATACAATCCTTGAGTGAACGTTAATCACTAACCGAAATAATGAGGTATAACACACTTCGGTGCACGCCCATGTGTCAGGGACGTAGAGTTTGAACAGTTTTTTTAAACAGTTGGGTTTTAGGGCTCCAGATTTAATATAATTTACATAATTTACGACTTTTATTAGTAATGTAGTCTAAAAAGTCTTGCTGGCGAGGACTTACCGGTAAATTATGCCGGTGGATTCCTTTTGGTGAGAGAGACATATTTTACTTTTTTCTGAAAGTTCGATTTTGACCCAAATATAGATGGCCCACAATCCGCACAATCCCCACGGCCGTTTCCTCATTTTAATTATCCAGTTTAAAAAACGTATTTATTTTCTCGATAATATCTTCACAAAAAAGCAACTCTTCTGTGCTATCTTATGAATGAAATTACTAAACAGACAAGCTAACAAACTCACTATGTATATATATATATATATATATATATATATATATATATATATATATATATATATATATATATATATATATATATATATATATATATATATATATATATTAAAAACAATTTTATAAAGGGTTACATCTTATACATAACATTTTTTAAATTCTTTATTGTCCTTATCTCTCTTATACTCGCCTGTGAAAATTGAGAATAATAGTAATATCGGACAAGCCGGCCAAAAGTATTTTAACCTGAAGGTTTGACATGTCCTATGGGTTCTCGTGTTTGTTTTATTCCACTTTTTTGCTTTTAAATTAATAATTTTAAACACATTTCTTTTTACAGCTATGCCATTCTTTAGTATACTTTAATTTAATAATAATTAAGAGAAGGCAATACTTTTAAAAGTTTATAGTACAAAATTAAAACTGTTAAGTATTTAAATACCATTCATTGCTGTAATATACATTTTAAAAAAACTCATTTTGAGCATCTAAACAGTATGTTTCCCTTCACCCCAGCAATGATACTTGGGAGTCTCGTAACGTTTTTCGCTCATGTATAACAGATCAGTAAGGGGTTGGGAAGGGGTAGGGGTAATTTTTTTACCGAGAGGTCAATGGGGGTTATAACCCCTAACCATCCAACACCCATCCAAGTGTTAAACGAGCTATCTACTCACTAACCCAGTACAAATCATTGCGATTTAGTTGGCGAAAAACAAATCAATTAAATCCAGGTATAAAATTTTAGTGACATAATCCAAAAGTTGATAACCTTCTGTAATTTCGTCTTATCGTTAATGCGCGGATGTGACGAGCATGCATAAAGGGCAGGTAAAACGATGCAAAGCTAACAACCGGAAGTGGTTTTAAGGACGGCTGAGTACAAAGAGGATGAATAAAAGTGATCAAAATAGCATGAGGTGCACAACATGTCTACATAGATTGCTCCATCGCACACATAGATCAACACACACTAAAACACGCATATATATATATATATATATATATATATATATATATATATATATATATATATTCATATATATTTTTGTCTTAGCTTTGTGTTTAAAAATACACCTTAAAATTATTCCACGATATACAGCACATTTGTAATTTAAATCTACTCACCGTAAGTGTAGGTTAATTTAAATCCCTTATAACTCACATAGTTATCAGAACCGAATACCAAATACAGGTTGTAAGGTGAACTGATAGGATCCGGTTTAAACCGACCACACATTTTGTAAAGCAGTGGATCGCTAATGGTAGTACCATTGTAAATCTTAAGGTAATCATTAACACAGTCTGATGATGTTTGTAAGTGAAAATCTAAAATGCTGGCGACAAACAAAAAGATATAGTTATGTTATTATTTTAAAATTTACTTTACTTTATATATTTTTCTATAAACATTAATTTTAACAATGTAATGCTTAAATATATACCAAAAAAAAAAAAACCAAACAAAACTCAACTCAGTTCAATTAAATTAAATTAAATTCAAATAACCTCAAATATATTTTATTTGACCTAAATAGTTAAAAATATAAATAATTACCTGATGATGGTAACCATATTTTGTTTGTTAGGTATCTTCCAAAAACACTCAGAACTGCCAGGGTATTTCTGCGGGTAGTTTGGGCTAATTATTATCCCTGTATTTTCAATTGCATCTGTGTTACACGGTATGTAATTTGCTGCAAAACAAAAATAGTATTGTACGAGATATAAGCCAAATATTAGAAAATGTATTTTTAAGTAAAGTGAATAAAATGATTTGATTGAAAAAACTCCGACTTACCTTTACATTTTGTTGGATTTGTTTTATCAATTATATATCCAGGTTGCTGACAAGAGCATGTGTAACCTCCTATTGTGTTTGTACATACATCCTCGCATGGATTTGGAGTAACGCTGCATTCATCAATGTCTGAAAAATAGTTGTCAGTAAACGTCGACGAATACATTTTTTTACACTTATTCATATTTTCAATTTTTAATTGTGTGAGAACTTCGTTAAATTTAATTTACACGAGCATTTTACAAGAGCTGTTCTGCCGTTTAGAAAAATCATTTCAGGTTACCTTTTGAGAAAAATAATATAGATAATTAAGTTTCTATGAGTAATCATTCAATAAAATATAGTTGAAGCATTTATTTCTTAAAACATCATGTGCGAAAATACTGTCTTAAAAATATTTTGTTTAAACACTTAAATTCTGAAGATGAAAGTCACTTTAATAAAACGTTTGTTATTGTTTTAAATATTTTTAAAATATAAGCAGTAAAAAATAATGCAATACAGATTTTTTTAGATAAACATTGTAAATTCTCCTCCGATAAATGGCGTCCATTTGTAAGGTTATTTCAGTGTAGACATAATTCAAATCAAAAGTTATTTCTTAGTTTAGATTTGTATAATTTAGTAAGATCTGTTCATAAACTAAGAAATTTCACGTTTGCTTACAACCTATCGTCTTTAATATGCTATTTGCTCTTTAATGTACGCATTCATGTACTTTCCAGCGACTAAAAATACTTTTTAGCAATCATTATTATTAATGACCAAAATTACAGATACAAATTAAAATTTCATTTCTTACATTTTATAAAAACTCCCAGTTTTTAAACAAATAACTCTTCATAGTTCAACTATAGTAAAGATATATATTTATTTTAGGAACTAAATTGTTTGGTTTTTAGGCTATATGAAAAAGTCGTGGTAGAAAGTGTACACAAATTCTGACTTTGTTCAAGGATAACCTTAACATCAAATGTTCAAATGTGTGTAATAAATACGAATATGAAACGTTGTTTAAAAATGTTGTTGATAATTGTTATTTTTTTAATTTTTTTATTTATCACTTGTAAATCAAAATTTGGTTATAATTTATACATTTTAAAGTTTTTAACAATTTAGATTTTAATACTATGCTTGTATGAAGAGATGAATTAATTTCAATCTTTGCGGGATCTTTTCTACTTATAATATAACCTGATACGCATGAACACGAATAGCCTCCGATTGTGATGGTTCATTGTTGTTTACAGTTTGATTGGAATCTTTGCTTATGCCACTATATTTTCCATATAATAGAACATGTAAGCAATACTATTACCAAATTTGGCAACTGTAGGTCTAGTTTTTTAGAAGTATAACTATGTTAAAACTATGTACTCCCTAACATCTTCAGAATTTCACAAACATCTGTGTGAGATAACATAAATCTAATTTGAAATACCTGCTATGATAAAAACTCAATACCACACCCCCAACCACCGGTCTATAGCCCCTGCTCAATTACCAATAACAGAATCGCAGTTTTAGAGGATTCAGTATCACTGTTAACATACCAATACACAAACTAAGATTGGCCTGACCCCCCCCCCCCCCCCATACTCTCTGCTTTTCGGAGTCTGGTGGCATTGTAGTGCCGCCACTGGCCATTAGTTAAATAAATATAAATGAAGAAGACATTGTGCCAAGTTATTCGCGTTGTAATGTGAATTGTAATGTGTTGTGGTACATATTTATTTGTAGTAATTCGCGTCAGGTAAAGTTCGATTCTAAAACACAGCCCAAACACTGGAAACCAAATGTTGGTATATATAAACGAAGGCAACACTTTTTTGGAATAATTAATTAAAAGAAGCAAGAACAGTCAACTAAAAATAATTTTCCGCTCCATTTGAGTAAAAATCATGCATACACCACAGACTGTGTCATATCGTATTAAATTAAATTATATTTCAATAAATCATATATTTTATATTAAAACAAACAGGACCAGCAAATAGTATACTTTATTCTGAGGACGACACATGTTTAAAATGACTCACCAACACACGTGCTGGAATTCGTACTACTGACGGTGTAACCTGGACTACATGAACACGAGAAACTGCCAACAGTGTTTGCACAAATCTGCTGACACGGATTTCCTGCTGGAACGTTGCATTCATCGATTTCTGAAATTTGTATTTTCAAACGAAATACTTTTTTACTACTAGGATTTTTCGTATTAAGTATACGCAGATTAAATAAAGAAAACATAAGTTTTAATAACCAAGTTTAATTTAATATAACACTAACCCCAGAAAGTTCATAATTTCCATTATTAAATAATGTTGCACCATTACTTAAATAATATTTTTAAAAGCGTGGTTGTTTCTTGCATTTTGTAACAGTTTTTAATAGATAATATAGCGATGCATACTTTGGGTTCATTTAGTTTAAATACTTTAAAAAAAATACTATAGAATGGCAAGCCTATAACAATTCATCACAAAATAAAAACAGACAAATTGTGTATAATAAAACGGAATTAGTAATTTACCTAGGAAATATTAAATAGTTATTTAAAATATGAATTAAAAAATGCAATTGAAATAAATGTATATGACAATGCAGGTCAAGTTTACAAAACCATTGCTCGTTTTAAGTGGTCTAAAATTTGATTGTCAGTTACAACACATGATGGACAAACAGAAAAAAACATAAATCGCGAAGAATCAAGTTAAATAAAAACCTATAAACAAAACATGTGTCTTTGAAAATTGACAACGTAGGCTATGTAAAATAATTTAGATTTTTTTTAAATTAACAGAAATGCAATACGATTAAAATAGTATTTATATACGTTTCAGTGTTTCTGTTAATATACCAATACACAGAATAGTGTTGGCCAGACCCATACTCGTTCCGCTCTTCGCATTGCGAAGTTTGCCGGCATTGTATTTCGCTTCCGCCCCTGGACAGAAGTTGAATTAATATTGACCAAGAAAATATTGTGCCACGTGATTCGCGTTTTGATGTGAATGATCAGTGTAGTGGTACTCAATCATTTATTGTTAATCGCGTCAGGTAAACCTCGACCCTCTCAAACAAACCAAACACTGGGGTTCGATCAAGCCTTGGGAATTCGGTTAGTCAGTCTAAGAGGTAGGGCTGAGGTCAAGACACACCCTTTATGTGATTTACGAACGGAACTTTTCAAGAGTACATTATAACCATTACAAATGGTTCGGTAATTGCTCATATGCAATTGGTGCAGTTCGGTACATCCAAAAAGGTTAAAAACTAAAGGTTTGGGTAGTCTGAGAAATCTGATACAAATCACTGAAATAAACAAATGTATATGACTAAACGAAAGTGTAATCTTTTAGGTGAATACACTTTAATTAAACTATACGAATTATGTCAGGTATTTATTCATATAGGAAGTAAGGTACACTTGTATAACACTTACCTAAACAGCTCTTTTGATCCGTGATACTGACGGTGTAGCCAGGGTTACATGAGCACGAGTAGCCTCCGTTATTGTTGTTACAAATCTGCTGGCAAGGATTTCCTGCCTGACCATTGCATTCATCGACGTCTGATATTTTATAAATTTGATAAAAACAAATTAATGTTTTATAGTTCACGTTGAATGTTCGATTACGTCTGATAATTGGTGCTACCTCGTAAAAACATTTAATTTATTGCTATAACCAGATGAAATAATGTCTTTATTGATAATAAAATAATAATAAATGTTGTCAATAAAAAACTTGGAAACTAAACATGAAATAAATGTTATATAATGTACGTCAGTTATGTATGCAATATTTTTATATTTAGTGTGACAATATCTGTCATTGTATGATCATTAGTTCCTTTTGATGTACAAAATCTAAATCTAATTCCTCATTAAAAATGATTTCAATACCCGTGAATCTTTGGTTTGTGTTGATTTCTAAAATAAAAAATAAAGACCCGATCTATTTTTTATTTAGTTTGGTACAAATAATTAGCAATCCTGACCATAGTTATTATAAAATTGTATGATATGAACAACAAAGTATTTTTTTAAATTGATACATTTGATACTAGCTCCTATAAATCGCCTCGAGGCTATCCGAGGATATTTTTCTTTTCACGTTTAAAAGAGTGACATTAGCAACGCGTTTAGAGTAGGATAAGTGTACTGTGTTAAGTGTAGTTCTATACAAGGAGTAGGGCAGGGGAAAACTTGTAAGGACAGTGACGTCTTTTTTTTCTGCAATATGTAAACGAATACAACAATTTCTTTTGGAATAATTAATTCAAAGAATCAAGAACAGTAACTTTAAATAATTCTCCACTTCATTTGAGCAAAAATAATGCATATGCTACAGACTGTGTCATATCGTATCATAGTAAATTATGTTTCAATAAATCATATATTTTATATTAAAACGAAAAGGACCAGCAAACAGTATACTTTATTCTGATAAAAACAAATGGTAGCTGCAGTGAGGTCAATGTAATTGGTAATAAAACAAATAGTGTTAGTTACCTCACAAGTTAAAGACAATTACAAGTACTATGGACGTTTCGACCCAAGGTCTTCGTCAGCACACAACAGTGTAGTTACAGATTAGACAAATAAAGACAAACAGTAACACATTTTTTTCACTTAGCTCGACAGTGAAAACACGTGCTAGCCACGATATCCAAAAGGAAAGAAGGTGAGAATGACGCTTGGACACCGTATAGGGGTGGGGTTTAGTAAGCATTTCACTCTTTTTACTGATGCATCAAATACAGCGTTAGGAGCTTGCTTAATGCAAGAAAAGGGTAATAAACTATACCCAGTACAATACCTCAGCAGGGCATTATCACCAACAGATATGCAGTGATTGAGAGAGTGTCTAGCAATTGTGTGGGCATTGAATAAATTACAGAAGTATTTATTGGGAAGACACCTTACTCTTAGAATAGATCATAAGCCATTGATCACAATCAATAAGAAAATGATAATGAATAGCAAAATAAATAGATGGGCACTGATTTTATTAGATTTCAAGTTTGAGATAAAAACAGTAAAGGGACAGCACAATACACTAGCTGATTTCTTATCAAGACAGACTGAAGATGAAACAACAAACATGGAACTGACTTAAGAAAATAATGACCTGAGACATATCAGCCAATCCTTATAAGAAAATTTTGAATAATGTAGTATGCGATATTTATTTCCAGAGAAAATTAACATTTTAAAAAGGTGAGCAAGATAGGAATAAGTCATAACACGACTTGTATAAATATGTTTTACCACTATTTTAATTTAGTAATGAAAATGAACA
The DNA here is from genome assembly GCF_028476545.2 of Physella acuta. Taxonomy (NCBI): domain Eukaryota; kingdom Metazoa; phylum Mollusca; class Gastropoda; family Physidae; genus Physella; species Physella acuta. Next base: position 1,265,970 of record NW_026731670.1, on the reverse strand, counting down.
TACATTTTGTTGTACTTCTGTGATTTGTATGTAAACTGTATATCTTGTTAAGTAATGAACATGATTATGGCAGTATGAGTTGACAGATGTGGTAATTTACATATGTTATGATGAGGAGTTTACCTCAGCCATTGAAGTAGGGAAATCAAGGATATGATTTGCCCATGGGAGCTATTGCATAGCTATAATTTTGTTCTACTAAGAGATAGTTTTCCTGAGTTAGATTTATTTTGAGATACACCAAGAGGTAATAATCCTTAGTGAGGTTTAATGAATTTTTTTGTTACACTAAGAAAAGATGTTCCTTAGTTAGAGTCATTTGTTATTATTCAACTAAGAAGGTTTACCTTAGTTACAATTTTTCTTAATGGCGACACTTATAAAATAAGTGACGCTCTGCAATTTGCCATGTATTTTATGAATATCATTGTTTTACTTTGGTAAGTGTACATATAAAATAATTTAGGATGTTCATTAGCAAGTTTCTTTTTCAATTTGATTTCCATTTAACTGTTACATGTATAATGAATGTTTTATAAGGAATGTGGTGTATATATAAGAAAATATTAATGACTTAATTTTTTAAAGGGTAGAAAGGGCATATGTAACAGTTAAAAATAGATGAATATATGTTTCGTGTATGTATCTTAAAAAGGCGATATAAATATAAAATATAGTATGGGTGTGCGCATGCGCTAAGAAAAGGAAGGAGAGAGGTAGATAGAGTGCGAGGCAGATGGCGATGTTTTTTGCAGTGAAGGTGTTGTACATATGAACTAATAAAATTATGGAAATTACAGGAACAAGGGTTGATTTTTGTTTTGAGTGTGTGCCATAAAATAGGCAGTAGAAAAGGCCGTGACAATCACAATACGTGTGAAGTTTAAAAAAAACATTGCTCATTTCAAGTGGTCTAAATTGTGTAAAAGAAATTATTTCCTTTATGAAAAATTAATAACTAGAAGCAAGAACAGTCAGTCATAATTAACTCTTCCTTCTATTTGAGCAAAAAATCGATATGCCACAGACTGTGTCATATTGTATCATATTAAGTTATGTTTCAATAAATCATATATGCTATATTAAAACGAAAAGTACCAGCCATGTTTATACTTTTGTCTAAAGATAACATGTTTAATCCGACTCACCATCACACGTGCTAGAGTTCGTACCACTGACGGTGTATCCTGGATTACATGTACACGAGTAACTGCCAACAGTGTTTGTACAAATCTGCTGACAAGGATTTCCTGCTTGGTCTTTGCATTCATCGATGTCTGAAATTTGTATTTTTAAACTAAATATTTTTTTACTACTAGGATCTTTCGTATTAACTTCACACAGATTAAATAAAGAAAACATAAGTTTTAATAACAAAGTTTAATTCAATAAAAACGTAATCCCAGAAAACTTATAATTTCCATTATTAAATAATGTTGCACCTTACTTAAATAATTCTAAAGAAAAGCATGGTTGTTTCTTGCATTTTGTAAGAGTATTACATAGATAATATAGTGATCCATACTTTTGGTTCATTTAGTTTAAATACTTTAAAATACTATAGAATGGCAAGCCTAAAACTATTGATCACAAAATAAAAACAGACAAATTGAGTATAATAAAACTGAATTAGTATTTTACCGAGGAAATATTAAATAGTTATTTAAAATATAAATTTAAAAAATTTAATTGTAATAAATGTATATTACAATGCGTGCCACGTTTAAAAAAATCATTGCTCGTTTCAAGTGGTTTAAATTTTTATCGTCGGTTACATAAAACCCATGACGGACAAACAGACAAAACATAAATCGCGAAGAAGCAAGTTAATTAAAAGCTTGTAAAAAAACAACGTGTCTTTGAAAATTGTCAACGTATGTAAAAAATGTTTTTTAAATAACAGAATTGCAATACGATTTGATAGTATATATGCACGTTTCAGTGTTTCTGTTAACATACCAAAACACAGATTATTGTTGGCCAGCCCCATACCCGTTCCGCTCTTCGCATTGCGAAGTTTTCCGGCATTGTATTTCGCTTCCGCCCCTGGACAGAAGTTGAATTAATATTGACCAAGAAAATATTGTGCCACGTGATTCGCGTTTTGATGTGAATGATCAGTGTAGTGGTACTCAATCATTTATTGTTAATCGCGTCAGGCAAACCTCGACCCTCTCAAACAACCCAAACACTGGGGTTCGATCAAGACTTGGGAATTCGGTTAGTCAGTCTAAGAGGTAGGGCTGAGGTCAAGACACACCCTTTATGTGATTTACGAACGGAACTTTTCAAGAGTACATTATAACCATTACAAATGGTTCGGTAATTGCTCATATGCAATTGGTGCAGTTCGGTACATCCAAAAAGGTTAAAAACTAAAGGTTTGGGTAGTCTGAGAAATCTGATACAAATCACTGAAATAAACAAATGTATATGACTAAACGAAAGTGTAATCTTTTAGGTGAATACACTTTAATTAAACTATACGAATTCTGTCAGGTATTTATTCATATAGGAAATAAGGTGTACTTGTATAACACTTACCAAAACAGCTCTGTTGATCCGTTATACTAACGGAGTAGCCAGGGTTAAACGAGCACGAGTAGCCTCCGTCATTGTTATTACAAATCTGCTGGCAAGGACTTCCTGCCTGACCATTGCATTCATCGACGTCTGATATTTTATAAATTTGATAAAAACAAATTAATGTTTTATAGTTCACGTTGAATGTTCGATTACGTCTGATAATTGGTGCTACCTCGTAAAAACATTTAATTTATTGCTATAACCAGATGAAATAATGTCTTTATTGATAATAAAATAATAATTATTGTTGTCAATAAAAAACTTGGAAACTAAACATGAAATAAATGTTATATAATGTACGTCAGTTATGTATGCAATATTTTTATATTTAGTGTGACAATATATATCATTGTATGATCATTAGTTCCTTTTGATGTACAAAATCTAAATCTAATTCCTCATTAAAAATGATTTCAATACCCGTGAATCTTTGGTTTGTGTTGATTTCTAAAATAAAAAATAAAAACCCGATCTATTTTTTATTTAGTTTGGTACAAATAATTAGCAATCCTGACCATAGTTATTATAAAATTGTATGATATGAACAACAAAGTAATTTTTTAAATTGATACATTTGATACTAGCTCCTATAAATCGCCTCGAGGCTATCCGAGGATATTTTTCTTTTCACGTTTAAAAGAGTGCCATTAGCAACGCGTTTAGAGTTAGGATAAGTGTACTGTGTTAAGTGTAGTTCTATACAAGGAGTAGGGCAGGGGAAAACTTGTAAGGACAGTGACGTCTTTTTTTTTTGCAATATGTAAACGAATACAACAATTTCTTTTGGAATAAATAATTCAAAGAATCAAGAACAGTAACTTGAAATGACTCTCCACTTCATTTGAGCAAAAATAATGCATATGCCACAGACTGTGTCATATCGTATCATAGTAAATTATGTTTTAATAAATCATATATTTTATATTAAAACGAAAAGGACCAGCAAACAGTATACTTTATTCTGATAAAAACAAATGGAAGCTGCAGTGAGGTCAATGCAATTAGTAATAAAACAAATAATGTTAGTTACCTCACATGTTAAAGACAATTACAAGTACTATGGACGTTTCGACCCAAGGTCTTCGTCAGCACACAACAGTGTGGTTACAGATTAGACAAATTAAGACAAACAGTAACACATTTTTTTCACTAAGCTCGACAGTGAAAACACGTCTTGTCTGCTAGCCACGATATCCAAAAGGAAAGACGCGTGAGAATGACGCTTGGACACCGTATAGGGTTGGGGTTTAGTAAGCATTTCACTCTTTTTACTGATGCATCAAATACAGCGTTAGGAGCTTGTTTAATGCAAGAAAAGGGTAATAAACTCTACCCAGTACAATACCTCAGCAGGGCATTATCACCAACAGAACAAAGATATGCAGTGATTGAGAAAGAGTGCCTAGCAATTGTGTGGGCATTGAATAAATTACAGAAGTATTTATTGGGAAGACACTATACTCTTAGAATAGATCATAAGCCATTGATCACAAGCAATAAGAAAATGATAATGAATAGCAAAATAAATAGATGGGCACTGATTTTATTAGATTTCAAGTTTGAGATAAAAACAGTAAAGGGACAGCACAATACACTAACTGATTTCTTATCAAGACAGATTGAAGATGAAAAAACAAACATGGAACTGACTAAAGAAAATAATGACCTGAGACATATCAGCCAATCCTTATAAGGAAATTTTGAATAATGAAGTATGCGATATTTATTTCCAGAGAAAATTAACATTTTAAAAATGTGAGCAAGATAGGAATAAGTCATAACACGACTTGCATAAATATGTTTTACCACTATTTTAATTTAGTAATGAAAATGAACATACATTTTGTTGTACTTCTGTGATTTGTATGTAAACTGTATATCTTGTTAAGTAATGAACATGATTATGGCAGTATGAGTTGACAGATGTGGTAATTTACATATGTTATGATGAGGAGTTTACCTCAGCCATTGAAGTAGGGAAATCAAGGATATGATTTGCCCATGGGAGCTATTGCATAGCTATAATTTTGTTCTACTAAGAGAGAGTTTTCCTTAGTTAGATTTATTTTGAGATACACCAAGAGGTAATAATCCTTAGTGAGGTTTAATGAATTTTTTTGTTACACTAAGAAAAGATGTTCCTTAGTTAGAGTCATTTGTTATTATTCAACTAAGAAGGTTTACCTTGGTTACAATTTTTCTTAATGGCGACACTTATAAAATAAGTGACGCTCTGCAATTTGCCATGAATTTTATGAATACCATTGTTTTAATTTGGTAAGTGTACATATAAAATAATTTAGGATGTTCATTAGCAAGTTTCTTTTTCAATATGATTTCCATGTAACTGTTACATGTATAATGAATGTTTTATAAGGAATGTGATGTATATATAAGAAAATATTAATGACTTAATTTTTTAAAGGGTAGAAAGGGCATATGTAACAGTTAAATGTAGATGAATGTATGTTTCGTGTATGTATCTTAAAAAGGCAATGTTTATACTTTAGTCTAATGATAACATGTTTAATCCGACTCACCATCACACGTGCTAGAGTTCGTAAAACTGACGGTGTATCCTGGACTGCATGAACACGAGTAACTGCCAACAGTGTTTGTACAAATCTGCTGACAAGGATTTCCTGCTTGGTCGTTGCATTCATCGATGTCTAAAATTTGTATTTTCAAACTAAATATGTTTTTACTACTAGGATCTTTCGTATTAACTTCACACAGATTAAATAAAGAAAACATAAGTTTTAATAACAAAGTTTAATTCAATAAAAACCTAATCCCAGAAAACTAATAATTTCCATTATTAAGTAATGTTGCACCTTACTTAAATAATTCTAAAGAAAAGCGTGGTTGTTTCTTGCATTTTGTAAGAGTATTACATAGATAATATAGTGATCCATACTTTTGGTTCATTTAGTTTAAATACTTTAAAATACTACAGAATGGCAAGCCTAAAACTATTGATCACAAAATAAAAACAGACAAATTGAGTATAATAAAACTGAATTAGTATTTTACCGAGGAAATATTAAATAGTTATTTAAAATATAAATTTAAAAAATGTAATTGTAATAAATGTATATTACAATGCGTGCCACGTTTAAAAAAAATCATTGCTCGTTTCAAGTGGTTTAAATTTTTATCGTCCGTTACATAAAACCCATGACGGACAAACAGACAAAACATAAATCGCGAAGAAGCAAGTTAATTAAAAGCTTGTAAAAAAACAACGTGTCTTTGAAAATTGACAACGCATGTAAAAAATTTTTTTTGAAATAACAGAATTGCAATACGATGTGATAGTATATATACACGTTTCAGTGTTTCTGTTAACATACCAAAACACAGATTAGTGTTGGCCAGCCCCATACCCGTTCCGCTCTTCGCATTGCGAAGTTTGCCGGCATTGTATTTCGCTTCCGCCCCTGGACAGAAGTTGAATTAATATTGACCAAGAAAATATTGTGCCACGTGATTCGCATTTTGATGTGAATGATCAGTGTAGTGGTACTCAATCATTTATTGTTAGTCGCGTCAGGTAAAACTCGACCCTCTCAAACAACCCAAACACTGGGATTTGATCAAGCCCTGGAAATTCGGTTAGTCAGTCTAAGAGGTAGGGCTGAGGTCAAGACACACCCTTTATGTGATTTACGAACGGAACTTTTCAAGAGTACATTATAACAATTGCAAATGGTTCGGTAATTGCGCATATGCAATTGGTGCAGTTCGGTACATCCAAAAAGGTTAAAAACTATTGGTTTGGGTAGTCTGAAAAATCTGATACAAATCACTGAAATAAACAAATGTATATGACTAAACGAAAGTGTAATCTTATAGGTGAATACACTTTAATTAAACTATACGAATTCTGTCATGTATTTATTCAAAAAGGAAGTAAGGTGTACTTGTATAACACTTACCAAAACAGCTCTGTTGATCCGTGATACTAACGGAGTAGCCAGGGTTAAACGAGCACGAGTAGCCTCCGTCATTGTTATTACAAATCTGCTGGCAAGGACTTCCTGCATGACCATTGCATTCATCGACATCTGATATTTTATATATTTGATAAAAACAAATTAATGTTTTATAGTTCACGTTGAATGTTCGATTACATCTGATAATTTGTGCTACCGCGTAAAAACATTTAATTTATTGCTATAACCAGATAAAATAATGTCTTTATTGATAATAAAAAAATAATAAATGTTGTCAATAAAAAACTTGGAAACTAAACATGAAATAAATGTTATATAATGTACGTCAGTTATGAATGCAATATTTTTATATTTAGTGTGACAATATCTATCATTGTATGATCATTAGTTCCTTTTGACGTACAAAATCTAAATCTAAATCCCCCTTAAAATGATTTAAATACTCGTGAATCTTTGGTTTATGTTGATTTCTAAAATAAAAATTAATGTCCCGATCTATTTTTTTTAATTTGGTACAAATAATTAGCAATCCTGACAATAGTTATTATAAAATTGTATGCTATGAACAACAAAGTAATTTTTTTAATTGATACATTTGATATTAGCTCCTATAAATCGCCTATAGGCTATCCGAGGATATTTTCTTTCATGTTTAAAAGATTTTTATTAGCAACGCGAAGAATAGAGTGCAATAGAAACTTATCCGTTTAGTGTTAGGATAAGTGTACTGTGTTAAGTATAGCTGTATACAAGGAGTAGGGCAGTGGAAAACTTGTAAGGACAGTAACTTATTTTTTTAATATATAAACGAATATAACAATTTCTTTTACGAATAATTAATTCAAAGAATCAAGAACAGTAACTTTAAATAATTCTCCGCTTCATTTGAGCAAAAATAATGCATATGCCACAGACTGTGTCATATAGTATCAAAGTAAATTATGTTTCAATAAATCATATATTTTATATTAAAACGAAAAGGACCAGCAAACAGTGTACTTTATTCCGAGGACGACACATGTTTAAAACGACTCACCAACACATGTGCTAGATTTCGTACCACTGACTCCATAACCTGGATTACATGAACACGAGTAACTGCCAACAGTGTTTGTACACATCTGCTGACAAGGATTTCCTGCTTGGTCGTTGCATTCATCGATGTCTGAAATTTTTATTTTCAAACTAAATACTTTTTTACTACTAGGATATTTTGTATGAAGTATGCACAGATTAAATAAAGAAAACATAAGTTTTAATAACAAAGTTTAATTCAATAAAACCCTAACCCCAGAAAACTCATAATTTCCATTATAATGTTGCACCACTACTTAAATAATAATAAAAAAAAGCTTGGAATTTTCTTGCATTTTGTAAGAGTATTTAATAGACGAGATACATGGCCCGTTGAGGGAGAGATACAACGGGTGCTAGGTTGATAGTGTTGTCTTTTATCTTTAAATCGAAACCAAAAAGAAAATCACCTCAGCTTCAAAATTAACCGGAAATGAAAAATGTCTTTGAAATCTTCATTTTAGCTGGATTTAAGCTTGATCTATGTGTAGTTACTGCACATTAATACTAAACACAGTCCAAGTCATATCGCTAAACCATGCACCTAATCTCACGAATTAAGTCGCATTTAGGGGGGGTGGTTCTGCCCCGAGCAGCCTCTTCCCCCAACACACACTCTAAAGCACGTCTGTCGTCCAGTTGGCCCAATTAAACGAAATATAATTATTATAGAAAACGTATTTTTACCTGTGTCTGCCCCTTACAAAAAATTGAGTCCACCCTCACCCCCGAAAATTTCAATACCCCCCCTCCTCTCTGGGGAGGAATAACTCTGAACGAAACACTGGTCGCATTTGTAGATCATACAAACTAAAGGTAGAGCGTACTCCTATAATACAGACCTGTTTCCTACTTTCGATTGATAAATTTTACTCACGCAGACAATGTTCGTTTCAGGCTTTTTTCTGGTGGTGGGGTACTTAAACTTTTGCAGGGGCGAATAAATTTCGACGGGTCGAGGGAGGACGACACTAGTAAAAGTATATATTTTCTATATAAATTATAATACAACTTTTTTCTGGGGGGGGGGGGGGGGGGAATTAGACGTTCTACCGTGTGTGGGGAGGGGAATAGACGTTCTACCGTGGGGAGGGGTATTGAGGTACTGGGGCTTCACCCCTACCAGAACAGAAACTCTTCACGCAAAACACTTATAACATTAGACACTTTAATTAGGACGTAATTTCAGTGTTTTTATTATAAAGTTTCGATGACTTCATTTCTTTTGAGGGGGTGGGGTGGCTTAAACGTTCTACCGGGTGGGGTTGGGGGGGGGGGCTTCGCCCCTTACCCGAAGAATTGCATGAAAGAAACTCTGCACGCAAACCACTTTTAAGATTAGAAAAAAATGTTTTTTTTAATTCAATGTTTATTCGAGAATCAATGACGTCATATTATTGTGTGCACTCTCCCGGCTTTCGACTATTTCCAACGATATGCTCCATGTGACGTCATGTTTCGTTTTCGTTTTACTATGAAAGTTTTTGTTTTGCTTGTGTTTTTTCTATAGCGTTCTTGACAGATAGATCCACAGATACATAGACAGACAGCCAAACTATTATTATAGATGGTGATTCGTGTATTGATGGGAATGATCAGTGTAGTGCCACTCACTTATTTATTGTAAATCGCGTCAGGTAAAACTCGACCCTCTCAAACAACCCAAACACTGGGGTTCGATCAAACCATGGGAAATCGGTGAGTCAGTATCAGGGGTACGGCGGAGGTCAAGACACACCCCCTTATATGATTTACGATACGAACTTTTCATGAGTACATTATAACAATTACAAATGGTTCGGTGAATGCGCATATGCAACTAATGGAGTTCCGTACAATCAAAAAGGTTAAAAACTACTAGCTTGGGTAGTCTGAAAAATATCATACAAATCACTGAAATAAACAAATGTCTATGACTAAACCAAAGTGTAATCGTATGGGTGAATACATTTTATATTCACTATACGAATTATGTAGTGTATTTATTTATGTGGGAATTAATTAGGTTGAAATCGATTCTTGTAAAACACTTACCTATACAGCTCTGGTGATCCGTGCTACTCAATGTGTAGCCAGGGTTACACGAGCACAAGTAGCCTCCGTTATTGTTGATACAAATCTGCTGGCAAGGGCTTCCTGTCTGACCATTGCACTCATCGATGTCTGATATTTTATAAATTTGATATAAAGTAATTAATGTTTTTTAGCTTACGTTGACTGTTCGATTACACGTGATAATTTGTTATATCTTGTTAAAACATTATTTTTTGCTATAACCAGATGTAATAATGCCTTTATTGCTAATAAAGTAATAAAAGATATGCTCTATAAAAAAACTTGGAACTTGACAATAAATAAATGTTAAATATTACATGTGGGTTATATAAGCAATATATTTATAATTAATGTGCCAATATCAATAATTTTATAATTTTTAGTTTCTTTTGATGTACAAAATATAATTATAAACGCATGATGCAAAATTGTTTTTAATATTGGGAATCTTTGGTTCTTGTAAATTTCTAAAATAGAAATTAAGACCCGATCTATTAGCATTCTTGATCATAGTTATAAAATTGTATGCTATGAACAACAAAAAAAAAATGTTTAATTAATAAATTTGATGATAGCTCTTATAATTAGCATCGAGTCTATCCGAGTATTTTTTTTCAATATTAAAAGAGGTCAAAGCGATGAAACGAGTGCAATATATAACTATACGTTTAGTGTTAGAAATAGTGCAATGTGTTCTCTGGAGCTCTATATAAAGGCAACGAAACATTGTAAAATCAATAACGTTTTTTTAGTATATATAAACGAATACAATAAGTTTATTTTAGGAATTATTAATAAAAAGAAGCAAGATCAGTCACTCATAAATAACTCTTACCTCTATTTGAGCAAAACTAATGCATACGCCAGAGAATTTGTCATATCGTATCATATTAAATTATGTTTAAATAAATTATATATTTTATATTAAAACGAAAGGACCTGCAAATGGTATACTTTAATCTGAGGACGACACATGTCTAAAAGGACTCACCATCGCAAGTGCTGGAATTCGTTCTACTGACGGTGTAACCCGGACTACATGAACACGAGTAACTGCCAACAGTGTTTGTACAAATCTGCTGACACGGATTTCCTGCTGGAGCATTGCATTCATCGATGTCTGAAATTTGTATTTTCAAACGAAATACTTTTTTTACTACTAGGATCTTTCGTATTAAGTATACACAGATTAAGTAAAGAAAAAATATTTTTAAATAACCAAGTTTAAAACAATAAAAAACTAAACGCAGGAAAAATTATTTCTATAATTAAATAATGTTGCACAAATATGTAATTAATTATAAAGGAAAGCGTTGTGGTGTCTTGCATTTTGTGAGAGTATTTAATAGATAATATACTGATCCATACTTTGGTTTCCTTTTGTTTAAATAACTTGAAAAAACACTTCTATAGAATGGCAAGCCAAAAAATATTTGATTTTAAAGTAAAAACAGACAATGTGTGTATACTAAAACGTAATTAGTACTTTATTTAGGAAATTTTAAACAGTTCTTTAAAATATGTATATTCATATTAATCAAATTGATTTCACAATGCATTATCATACTAGTTTCAAGTGGTCCAAATTTTGTTCGACTGTTACAATCCATAAATCACGAAGAAGCAAGTTAAATATAACATGTGTCTTTCATAATTTTCAAGGTATGTAAATGAATAAATGTTTATTTAAAATAACAGAAACGCAGTAGTACAATTTTCAGTGTTTCTGTTAACATACCAATACACAGATTATAATTTGCCCGCCCCATATACAGCCGCCCCCCCCCCCTCCGCACTCCGCATTGCGGTTTTGCGGAATTGTAGTTCCGCCCTTGGACAATAGTTAAATAAATATTGACGGTAAAAAAATATTGCGCTAAGTGATACGCGTTGTGATCAGTGTATTGGTACTCATTTATTTGTAGTCAATCGCGTCAGGTAAAACTCGACCCTCTCACGCAACCTAAACACTGGAGTTCGATCAAACCCAGGGAATTCGGTGAGTCAGTCTCAGGGAGTGGGCGCAGGTCAAGACTAGTGTTTCCTCTAAGCTATTTGTTTTGTGTTAAAAGAAGTTAAAATGTATAGATTTCTAAAAAATCATTTCGTATTTCAAAATATATTTAGGCAGAAAAACTTGAAACACGTTAACTAAGACTTAGTAATTTATATTTAACGAGCCGGCCCGCGGCATAACATACGCCGCTATTTAGTTGTTGTTTTTTCTACTTTTCAGTAATTTATAATTTGTGAATTCGACAGTACCAACGCTGACACTGAAAATATTTCTTTAAAACACTATAAGTTAAAGTAGCTCGTTAAGGACCATAACCCCCCCCCCCCCTCCCCACCCCCCCTCAACGTTTAAAATCGTTTCAAACTAAATTATCTGCCCCTAATAGCCGTCACTAAACCCGACTCCACGAAGGTAAACATAGCGTGAACCACAGCTCACTAAGACCATGTAGGGGTGGGGATGGTATGGAGCGCGTTTACAGCTTGTTTTCTAGCGTATCCCAGAAAAGAATTATATATATAGATATAAAAAAACCGTAACCGATATTTTTTCAATACTTGTGCATATATATATCTATATATAAGTCTCATGGCTAATGGATAACGGTGTCACACCAAAATCGACTTTTATTTTTATATACTGTATACAGAGAAAAATTGCACCCTCCCGTGGCGCCGCCCTTGCGAAATTAAAAATGATTTTTTACAGAACCCTTCGTAGAGATTTATAATGAACTCCCCAAAGTTTCATGCCTATCGGATAAAAGTTGTCACTGCAATTCACTTTTATTATTTTTATATATCGTATATTGAGAAAAATCGCACCCTCCTGTGGCGCCGCCCTTGCGAAAATAAAAATGATTTTTTACAGAACCCTTGCCTGGGGTGTTCTAATCAACTTCCCAGAGTTTGACGGCGTTTGGGCGAACAGTGTGAACCTGCAATCGACTCTTATTTTTTATATACCGTATATAGAGAAAAAACAAATCGCGCCCTGCCGGGGCGCCACCCCTGCAAATTTGAAAATGTATTTTAAGCAGAAACCTTCCCATGAACATTTCCAACATATTCCCAAAGTTTCATCATGGCGATCGTGTGAACGGTGTCACTGCAATTCACTTTTATTATTTTTATATACCGTATATAGAGAAAAATCGCAACCTCCCGTGGCGCCGCCTTTGCAAAATTAAAAAGGATTTTTTTTACAGAACCCTTCCCTGAATTGCTCTAATCAACTCCCTAAAGTTTGACGGCGATTGGACGAACAGCGTGAACCTTCAATCGACTCTTATTTTTTATATACCGAATATAGAGAAAAAACAAATCGCCTGCGAATTTGAATTTTTTTTCCGCAGAAACCTCCCCAGGGATATTCTTAACAACTTCCCAAAGTTCGACGGCGATGTGATAAGAGGTGTGGTAATGCATAAAAGACACACACACAGACACACACACACACACATACATTGCTTTATATATATATATATCGATGGTCTCGGTCGCAAACCGTCTAACTCAAAAAAATTCGATTTTCTTTTTTTTACATAAATCAAAAGCCAATATGATTCCCCATAATGCCTGAAAATATTAGAGAAATCTGTAGAATGATTATTGAGATATAATCATTTGAACAAACCGCCTATTATTTCTAGCGCTAAAAATCTCGGCGCAAAACGAATATCGCTATATTTGTCAGTACACTTTTGATCGGGAACGCAGTTGCACGCAGCAATCACACAATTTTACAGCACAGCAGTCACAGTACTTATAGGTAAGAATATTCGATTAATTATGTTCAACTATTCTATTACATTTTATCATTTTAAAGAATAATAAACAAATAATATTTGTTTAATATAGCCTATTTCCAGATTGTCAATAACCAAACTGATTTATTTACAATTTTTTAGGCTAACACAATGCTTTGAAACTAGATCTTCATTCTAGAATCTAAATATAAATCAAAACATTATAATTCGAATTATATTTCCACAAGAATGTGCAATAAAATTATTGTTAATTCACTACTAGCTTTAGATTGAGGGTTTAGATACGTGTTAAGAAATGTTTATATGGTAGGTTACAAAATGTTTGGCGTACATGTTCAACGACATGGTTAGTTGTCTTTAGTAAATGCTTTTATGATTAATTTTTCAACATACCAGCCTCTCCCAACAGACCAGCCTCTCTTAACAGACCAGCCTCTCTCAACATACAAGCCTCACTCGACAGACAAGCCTCTCTCAACAGACCAGCCTCTCCCAACAGACCAGCCTCTCTTAACAGATCAGCCTCTCTCGACAGACCAGCCTCTCTTAACAGACCAGTCTTACCACATAACAGACCAGCCTCTCTCAACACACAAGTCTTACCATATAACAGACCAGCCTCTCAACATATCAGCCTCTCAACATATCAGCCTCTCTCAACAGACCAGCCTCTCTCAACAGATCAGCCTCTCTCAACAGACCAGCCTCTCTTAACAGACCAGCCTCTCTCAACATACAAGCCTCACTCGACAGACCAGCCTCTCTCAACATACCAGCCTCTCCCAACAGACCAGCCTCTCTTAACAGATCAGCCTCTCTCGACAGACCAGCCTCTCCCAACAGACCAGCCTCTCTCAACAGACCAGCCTCTCCCAACAGACCAGCCTCTCTAACAGACCTGTCTTACCACATAACAGACCAGCCTCTCTCAACATATCAGCCTCTCTCAACATACCAGCCTCACTCGACAGACCAGCCTCTCTCAACAGACCAGCCTCTCTTAACAGACCAGTCTCTCGACATACCAGCCTCTCTCTACAGACCAGATTCTCTCAACAGACCAGCCTCTCTTAACAGACCAGCCTTACCACATAACAGACCAGCCTCTCTCAACACACAAGTCTTACCACATAACAGACCAGCCTCTCAACATATCAGCCTCTCTCAACAGACCAGCCTCTCTCAACAGATCAGCCTCTCTCAACAGACCAGCCTCTCGACATACCAGCCTCAATCAACAGATTAGCCTCTCTCAAAAGACTAGCTTCTCTCAACATATCAGTCTCTCTCAACAGACCAGCCTCTCTCAACAGACCAGCCTCTCTCAACAGACCAGCCTCTCTTAACATACCAGCCTCTCTCAACAGACCAGCCTCTCTCAACATACCAGCCTCTCTTAACAGATCAGCTTCTCTTAACATACCAGCCTCTCTCAACATATCAGCCTCTCTCAACAGACCAGCCTCTCAACATACCAGCCTCTCTCAACACACCAGTCTTACCACATAACAGACCAGCCTCTCTCTACAGACCAGATTCTCTCAACATACCAGCCTCTCTCAACAGACCAGCCTCTCTCAACACACCAGTCTTACCACATAACAGACCAGCCTCTCTCTACAGACCAGATTCTCTCAACATACCAGCCTCTCTCAACACACCAGTCTTACCACATAACAGACCAGCCTCTCTCTACAGACCAGATTCTCTCAACATACCAGCCTCTCTCAACACACCAGTCTTACCACATAACAGACCAGCCTTTCAACATATCAGCCTCTCAACATATCAGCCTCTCTTAACAGATCAGCCTCTCTCGACAGACCAGCCTCTCTCAACATACCAGCCTCTCTTAACAGATCAGCCTCTCTTAACAGACCAGCCTCTCTCAACAGACCAGATTCTCTCAACAGACCAGCCTCTCTAAACAGACCAGCCTCTCTTAACAGATCAGCCTCTCATAACAGACCAGCCTCTCTCGACAGATCAGCCTCTCTCAACAGACCAGCCTCTCTCAACAGACCAGCCTCTCTTAACAGATCAGCCTCTCTCAACAGACCAGTCTTACCACATAACAGACCAGCCTCTCGACATACCAGCCTCACTCAACAGACCAGCCTCTCTTAACAGATCAACCTCTCTCAACAGACCAGCCTCTCGACATACCAGCCTCTCTCAACAGATTAGCCTCTCTCAAAAGACTAGCCTCTCTCAACATATCAGTCTCTCTCAACAGACCAGCCTCTCTCAACAGACCAGCCTCTCTCAACATACCAGCCTCTCTCAACAGACCAGTCTTACTATACAAGACACCAGCATCTGTCAACTGACAAATCGTAAAGGCACCAGCATCTCTCAACAGACCAGTCGTAACATTAAGGCACCAGTAACTCACAAGAGACCAATCTCTCTCAACTGACCAATCTTACCCTCCAAGATACCAGCCTCTCTCAACAGACCATTCTTACCATACAAGAGACCAGCCTCTCTCAAAAGATTAGTCTTATCCTACAGTAGACAAGCCTCTCTCAACACACCAGTCTTACCATACAAGACACCAGCCTTTCTCAACAGATCAGTCGTAACATACAATGGACCAGCCTCACATAACAGACATTAGACACCAACCTCCCAAAAAGACCAGCCTTACCATACAAGTAAGACCTATCAAGAATTCAAAGCGACAGATATTCGTGCACTGCAGTACAAGCCTGATGTTACTGTCTACTTCAAAGTGAATTAGCAGATAGCTGGCAATTGCTAAGCTAGGGTCGTTAGATTATGATCTCATCTGTAGCCCCTGACAAGTTGTACAAGAGCAGAAAAAAAGATAATAGCTGTCATATTTGAGCACCTAAAAGCAAGTAATAAACACTCCTTTTTATGATGATTTCCCTGATTTGAAAAATATGTTGCCATTTTAATTTTTCTTTATGTGACGTTTATTCAAAGAATAAATTTTAAAAATAAACACATTTTTATGTGTTAAATTTTTGTAAAATAAGTAAACATTAAGTCATTATTAATGTGATTAATGTGTTATGTCTCATTCATAATATATCTGACAATAAAGTTTCTGTTTTTACTATTATCATTCTATAAACCCAGCACCCACCAGATTTAGTAAAATAAACTGTGAGAATAGAAAGATGTAATACATAAAGCATAACCTTCAACAGTTAACAAGTCTAGTGCTAAATACAGACATAATGAATACAGTCGAAAGCGATAAAGCCATACTAAAACATCTCTACTAAAAATTAAACTGACCCCATAATGTAGAATAAACTCAAATAATTAAAATATGAGCCCAAAACTATAATCTAAATATTATGAAGTGTTAATTATAATTTAAAAACATAAACATAACTAAATCACGTTCATTGGACAAAACGAACGAACGCGGCTGAGACCGAAATTCTCGGCTCAAAACAGCTAAGTCTGCGCGCGCACAGATAGACGGTTTGCACCGAGAATTTTAGACCGAGCAAACCGTCTATCTTTTTAAACCTGCTATAATTTTGTAAATATCAACAAAACCCATTTTAAAACGCTACAGTATAGTCGGTAGAGAGTTTCTTCGGAGATGTCTTTTAAAAAAATTAGTATTAGAGCGATCGAGAAGGAAATAATCACTTTTTTGTCTCTCCTGTAAAATTTACATTTTCGGAGTTAGACGGTTTGCGACCGAGACCATCGATATATATATATATATATATATATATATATATATATATATATATATATATATATATATATATATATATATACATATATATATATATATATGTATGTATACATTATGTATATGTATATATGCAAAGTGTAAACAACATACCTTTTTTAAGCATTAAAACCAACAAAAACAGCAATGCTATTCCAGTTATTGTGCATGACAGGAACATATTTGCACTGCAAAAAAAAAAATATCAATTAATTAAGGAAAATGATATCTATATATTGACACAATTGTAGGTCTAGGTATTGATCTCATTCTAAGGTCAATCTGGATCAACGCTTTTTCCATTTTGTAAACGAAAACTATTTATTTAATGAAAAAAGCCTCTCCTTAAAATTCTAAATTTAGACACTTATTTTTTTAAACTTAAAAATGTGTTGCTGATTTTGAAGAACGAGAGAGAAAATCCCAAATGTTCACATAGAAACGTGGTTGGGTGTGGGGAGAAAATAAAACAAGTAATTAAAAAAAAGTCTAGTGACAATTTTAGCGCAATTTCCTTGTGTTATCTAAAAATAGCTCTGTCGTAGCGTAAATCAAGAGCAGGGTTAGTAAAACCATTGGTTAGATATTAAACCATTTTGTATTAATTTTTTTCCAGTATTTTACATGTTTTATTTACAATAGAGTAACATGACTAAAAACCATTGCGCGCCCAGCTACCGAACGTGACGTCGCAGCCAT
Organism: Physella acuta; assembly: GCF_028476545.2. Classification (NCBI taxonomy): domain Eukaryota; kingdom Metazoa; phylum Mollusca; class Gastropoda; family Physidae; genus Physella; species Physella acuta. The sequence goes on along the minus strand of NW_026731670.1, from coordinate 1,248,091 downwards.
TGAACGTGATGGCGCAGCTATTGAACGTGATGACGCGTGTGATGTGGTTGCATAAAATGCCTACTAATTCGGTCCAAATTTGAATTAATTCAAAATTTTTTTTATGACCGAACGAAAGGATATTTTTGAAAACTTTCTTCGGCAATATTGTTCTAAATTATGGCAGGAATCGATTGGTACAAGTTTCAAGTCGCTAAGTGGTCTGGTTGCCGAGATATGGGCCACAAACTGCTTTTTTTCGAGGTTTTTTGGCTTTTCCGGGAAATCCATGAAAGAAACCCGTAATTTTTATGGCCTATGTTCATCCTCGTAACTTGCTTAACATAATTGCTTTTGGAACTAGTCATCGATATTGCTTCGTTGAGGAGGAGATACGACTTAAAGCTGCGGACACACATACATCCATCCATCCATCCATTCATTCATACATCCAGAAATGACGGGTTAATAAACGCAATTCTCCAGAATGGAAATTGCGCTAAAAAATTGGGCGAGTCGAATTTTTAAACGATGCTGGCTAAAGCGGCAGGGTACTTACCCACTGTAGCTAATTTTTTTTTTTTTATATTTTAAGAAAATTCTATACAAATTACGAAATATTTTTATCGGCTTAAGGTGAAATTGTAAATGTGTAGAGGTTTGTGTAGATACAGATGTGGCTGTAAATGTATGAATAAGTGAACATAAAGGTTGATTGTTTTTGTAGCTATAAATTTGTGCGTTTAAGTATAGGGGTCGATGTATAGTTTTTTTAAAATGATTTATCGTTTTAAAGGGGTAGACTCCAGAAAAAAAACGAACTTCTTAATTAAAACTTTTTATTGATTTATTTGTGTATATCTAAGCTAGGGTACTTAAAGGAAAATATTTCCATGCATCGGCGGCCATGATGATGTAGAGATCTGTAGATAGAGGTGGGGGTGGTTTTAGGGTGTTGAGTATGAGATGTTGTTTGGGTTGATGTAAAGGTTCGTGTAGCGGTAGGTGTACATTGGTGTATAAATATTGCTTGGTGTTTGGGTTGTTGTTGTTGCTAGTGTTAGTGTATGCGTTGGTTTTCATGTTAAGTTAGGTACAGGTAATGGAATAAAGTCGGACGATAGGCTAATTATTGGATTGCAATGGCGAAGGTTTGAGAATTAAGTGACGTTTTTGTTAGCAGAAGGGTTAAAAGATTTCTGAAGTGAATTTGCTTTTCCACATTTTGCCAGTTACACTGTTGCTCCATCTACTTAATGCTCAGGCATATACGATGTGGACCTATTAAATATGTCTGGCTGGCTATTGTAGGCGTTCTAAAATGTAAGGGTTGTTTCGTAATGGTCTGTTTTTGTTTTATTTTTCTGTTTTTTTTTTCAAGGGAGGTGAGGGGCAATTAAAATTACCGGGGGGGGGGGGGTCGGACACTGTTTATAAGTATATATTTTCTATATAAGTTCCTTTTTGTTTGGGAGGTGGGGGGGGGGGGGGGCGGTAGAGTCTCTCCGCCCCCCCCCCCCTCCCCCCCATCCCGAAGAAATGCCTGGAAGAATCACTGGTCTTGATTAAAACCAATTAGTTATTTACGCTAACAAACACAATTCAAACAGCACCAACACAGTGCAAGTCAATCTGCCTTTTAAGACGAAAGCCTATTAAATTGAATATGCGAACTCATTTCCAATCGCTACAACCCCCCTCCCCCCACCCTAATTTGTAAAGGCTTTTACATTTAGTTTTTAAAAAATCACAAAAATAAGACTACAAATGACTTGAATTATGGTTACAATATTAGTTTCCTAGACTGAACATTAACAGCGAAACAACTTACAATCCGTTTTATAAAGTTAAGATAGATCGTTTGAAAAGATTAGAAGCAAGTATCTAGCACGGCTGCAATAATTTTTTCCCGCAAATAAACCATGTCTGTATTGTATACCAACAATCAAAATCTTAAAACTTACCCTTTTTTATTATCAGTTCGCAACACTAATCCCACACTGCCCCTACCCCTCCCTTACCCATCCATCATTTACTCTATAGGGCGAGGTAATCGTTGTGTACAGGTGGGGAGGGGCAGGTTTTGTTATAGATGTTAGGAAGTCCGAACATTCCCTATAGCGGAACGTGAAGAAAACGTGAATGTTACTACCTTCTCATTTTTTAACGTGTATTTTTTAAATAGAACAAATAGGACGGGGTGGTTGGGGGGGGGGAGTCGCCAATCATCCCACACGTTATGCAACACCCAACGAAACACCCATAGCCTCACACCACCCCCAACAGTCAGTGAGGCAACAAGCCGACAAGCTTAGCCTTTGATGGTTTGTATCACTCGTGCGGTTTCATACCCCACCTCCCTCTCCCGTTACTTTGTAGAGTCGATGTTACTAACCCTGGGGCATAGATTAGGAATATACAGAAAATACACTTTTACTAGTGTTCGATCCCTCCAAAATTTTTTTTACCCCCCCCCCCCCACCCCACGGAAAGAAAAAAAGTCTGAAAGAAACACTGGTAATAAATGTATATATTTTCTAAATAAATTATATTATGTTTTTTTCGGAGAGGGGGGGGGGGGTTGGAGGAAGGGGCATCGGTCCTACGCGCAGATGCATGAAAGAAGTGCTGCACGCAAAACACGTTTAAGATTTGACAAATGAAATAGGCGGTAATGACAGTGATTTTATCACAGTATCTATCGGCATTGGCATTTTAATTCAATGATTACTCGGGAATCAAAGACGTTATAATATTAGTGTGTGTTCTTTTCCGGCTTTAGACTCTTTTCTATATAGCGACCATATGTGAGCAGATCTGACCACGTTACGTATTTTCTCTAGTGAGCGGATATCAGCACGTCCTACATATATGTATACGTCATACGTTTAAATATGGCTAACTTTTTAAATATTGGTAGGCCCTCTAGATTTAAAAGTAGGTATAGGTATATACATAAGTATAGTTTACGTCTAAGTACAACATTACCTTAGTTTTTTTTTTGTTAAAATTAGCATATATATTAATTAGCTTTTTAAATCTAGTTGATCCTAAATAAAATGACCCACTTGTCTATATTGGACGTCGTTCTGACGCGAAGAGTCCGCTAACAAATCTTGACGCTTATTCAGTTTTAAAATAAATAGAGAACTAAAATCAGATCAACAGCGCCAGCAACTCTTAAGATAGCACCCGGCCGTCAAACAGTATTGGGTTTCAAGTATCTTGAGTTTCTTATTCTAAAGCAATTCTTATGTTTTTGAGCAGTGTTGTTTTGAATCGCTTTGATGTCAACGAGCTAAACTGTGTCACTGTGACCCAACGAAATTTATTGATCTGTGTATTGAATATATTTTCGTGTCGCTGTACAGAATTAAATATCTTATCCTCCACTCTTTGAAGAAATCACATTAAGAAACTCGATTCATCAGGCTTTTTAATGCAGGATCGCTAAGAGTTGTTGGACGATCTACGCTCACGGATAATTGAGGCTTACCAAAGTCAGGTTAACAGACTTGTCATCTGTCATTTGACCATGCCATCACAGATGAGATTTTAATAGAAGTTAAAAATAGAATAACTGTTTATAACTCGTAATTCTACTTATTTCAATCTTCATCGGTGTTAATAGAATTATATGTGAGCAAAATAATATAATTCTGTTGTTAATAATTGACCAGGCTTACAATGTATTTGAAGCGAAATGTTAATGCAAGAGCTCGTATGACAACATCGGTCGTTTTGTTGTATGCGTTTAGGCACTTGTTTAACAAAAGCATTGTCACTTTATTATGTTAAACACGCGTTTCGTGTTTCCTTTATTATCCTTTAATCTACATACACGTGTTATTTAGCGTCCTCGTGAATTTTCAGGTTAATATATTTAAAAACAGAAACCATTGAAAGAAAATTCAGCTTAAATTTAAATTATGCTTACCTCATGCTATGCCTTATCGATGTTCAAGACTGTCAGCTTAGTCTGGTTTGATTAATCTACATGAGCTATGAAGAAACCAAATATTGTTACTTACCTGTATAATATGTAAGAATAAAAAAAAGTTACGTTTCTATATACTTCTGGCGTAGAACAACTTATGGCATGCGCTAATTGCGAAATGAGATTACATGGGACATAATCATGTATTTATTGACTAGCCCCAGACGTACCCCTTATGCATTTACCAGACCGTAACATTTCAATGACATTTTAATAGCACTTTAACATCACGAGATACAATTGCTATTCATCAGCATGTTCTATAATAGAGTATTTTTAGATTGCATGAGTGATCTTACGAGTTATATACACCTCGACACATTAAGAATATATTATTCTAATTAATAGAGTAATTAAAAGTAATTTATGTTCTACGATAAAGGTGCTCTGTACTTGATAGACCTAAGTGAGGAGCTACATAGCAGCAGGAACAAATATTTACTTCGCCTGGGGACCAGGTGGTAGGTGAAAAATTGTATATTCCAACTTGTGAAACCAAATGTCCGGAGCGACACAGGCAAATAACAATTGAGAGCTGAAGACTACAACTTAAACAGGAGAGAAAACTCTAAACAACTCTAGTCTTGCAGGTTGTTTTTTTAAGGTATAGAAAAGCTATCAAAGCAAATGAGGAAATAATTTATGAGTTAACTACCCTTGGTGTTCAAAATAGTTTAAGTCTATATATATAATTCTCTTCTGGGAGCCGTTAGAAAACAAGCTGCAAACGCGCCTTGCAGTCCCCTCTCTTCCTCTCTATCACTATCAATACCACTCCCACCCCACCCCCACATGGTCTGGTGAGCTGTGGTTCACGCTAAATGTTTACAAATCGTAGAGCCGGGTTTAGTGACGGCTATTAGGGGCAGATAATTTAGTTTGAAACGATTTTAAACTTACAGGAGGTAACTAAGAGGAGGCTGCTTTTACGGGGGGGGGGGGGGGGGGGGGTTGTATGGTAGGGGTTGGGGAAAACTGGGGGGGGGGGGTGTGTTTTAAAGCAAATATTTTCAGTGGCAGCATTGGTACTGTCGAATTCACAAAGTATGAATTACTGAAAAGTAGAAAATAAAACAACTAAATAGCGGCGTATGATACGCCGCGGGGCTGCTCGTACTTAATAATTACATATGTCGGAGGAAATATCTCCAGCTGTATTAAATTTAAGAAAAAAGATATCAATTTAAATATATGAATATTATATATGTTTATTTTTTTTTAAATAGGTATAAAGATATGTATATTTGAAATGCTGCTGTGTACGTGAAGTTTTTTAAATTTTATTTTACTCAGTCGTTTATCCCTGGTTATTAATTGTCAGAATATGAAATAACCTAGGATTACAGCGTTGAGCGGGGTTAAACGGACTTATTTTCTTCGTCAGACTGTTAATCAGAGTTTCTTTGAAGCTTCCCCAACGAAATAAAATTGATATAAAAAATATATACTTTTATTGGGAGCCGGCCGGTTTCCAGAAAGACACTTTCCTGAATGACGATTTCCCGAATGGACACTTGCCCGAATGCGACAAAGGCCCGAACGGACACTTGCCCACGTGTCAAACCTAGCTCAATCGGGGTTCAAAGAGTACAGCTCTATATGGTAGACAATCTAAATACAAAGAAGACATTCCATGGAAAGACGCATATGCACATGCAAAAACGGCAGTTGGAGTAGAACAGAATGAAAAGGTTCCAACTTGTTGAACTTCGTTAAAACTGAAGGGTTCATTTGATTTGTACAGGCGAGGGGCGACAATTCAGGTGTTAGATTTTTTTTAATAGTGTTAACTGAAGTGACCACTTATATTATATACGATAGCTTAAGATTATCTAAATATAGCAGAGGTTGTAAAAGGTGCTTGGGTAAACGTCAATGCTTTGAATTAACATAATGTTTACGTGTACATGTATAGCTGTTTATAGTGTAGGCGAGGGGAGAGATTTGAAAGACGTACGATAAAAAGATGGAACATACTAATCATTACGTTAATTGTTGTATATATCAAACGATATCAATATATTTTATTATGCATAATGATTAATCTTCAAATTGTATATAAAACTATTTAAAATATAAATGCAATTCAGTATTAGAAAAAAAATACATCTAATATTATATGCCCCTCATCACATTAGTTAAACAGTCACAAAATCCATTCCTACATTCCAATTTTGTTCGAGTATGGACGACTTAAGCGATGTTTCTAAGCTGGGTAGACCGCAACAGAATACAAGATAAAGCGGGAGTGATTTACCCTAAACTTTCTCGATTTTTCTTTTATAAAATAACGCAACGGGGGATTGCAACTAGGGATATAGACATATGTTTTAATCAATTTTTAAATACTTAAATTTTAAAAAAAAATATAATAGAATTTCGTACAAAAAGGAATTACACACCAAGTGAAGAGCAAACAATGTGTTTTTCGATAAATCGGAAATAGCGTAAAGTACTACTTCCGGTCACCGGAAATAACTCATGATTTGACAGAAACAGATCTTATATTTTTTTGCGAAATTTTATCTGTATATAAAACCAGTACAATTTATAAGCTTTTGAAAAACCTGAAATCGCTGCAAAAAATGATACACAAATACAAAATTGTTAACATACATATATATATGAAATTTCGTAAACCTAGCTTTATGGTACTCAAGTTATCGTCTTACAGAAACACAGACACCGAGACACTTAGGCACACAGACAAGATTGCAAAATTAAGAATTTCCGACTCAGTGAGGTCTAAAACGTCCAGTTTTGTGAACATCTCGCTGTTTAACCAGCTGCGCTCCTCTACTCGCAGATATCAACCCGCCCCCCCCCCCCCCCCCCCGCAACTACCTAACATGCATAGGAGGGGTAATAATTCATGAGTTGCGTCTCTCAGTGCAGAAAAAAAAATGTCATAGTTTTCGTTGTTTTTTTTTAAAATGTGAAGATTATAGTAAGAAATGCTAGAAAGTTTTTTTTTTCTTTTTAAGGAAGAGTGTATTGTTGGTTTCGGTGTATTAATATAACCATTCACAAGTAGAAAAATATAAAAAATGTGTGAAATCATGTGTAAAAATGTGTAAAAATACTGATTGCTCTCCCACTCATGTGTTGTGAGTTGTTGTCCAGTTTAGGTTTGGTACGTGTATATGCATGTTTGAAAATATGTACAGTCACCCCACTCTTTAGTATATATATTTTCTACTACAAACATCTATGGCACTTACAATAAGTTAGTGAAACACAATATTTTTTCTCTTTTATTTTCCTATTAAAACAACAATTTACAATAAACATTAGCACTATTTGATTTTCAGAGCTACGATGTCTCTAAACACCGTAATGATTGAGGCCTTCACACAAAATCCTACAATAAAATGACAACTTTTTATTTGAAAAATACTTTTTTTACACAAGCTACAGTCTTGATTGTTCTAAAGACACTACCCAACTGTAGCTTAAAACAACATAAAATACGAAATGCTATACGAATTGTAGTGTGAAAATTAAGCACACATGATATTCCTTTTAATAGCTAAATAGAGGGAGACTATAAAACCTATTTATAAAGTTGAGTAAAAGGCTCCTTACAAACATTTCGATATTCGAATATTGTTTCATTTTAGGTTTCAAGAGTCAAACAAGGGTAGGCGGCATTCCATTAAAAAGCTTAATTGGAAGGCCCGCAAAACTAGTTTTAATATTTTAATGTGCCACGTAACTTAATGTGTTGAATATGATCTAATAACACTCCTTTAGTTAGTGGAATAGAGGTTTCCTAGGAATTATTGGAACAGTTAAAAAGAGTCTTATAACTAGCAGTAGCCAAAGCGGATTTAAATAAGTTACTTCCTGAGAGGTTTGAATAAAGAGTCTAAATCACTGTTATAAATAGTCGAGTACTGAGGTGCATGGGGGGGGGGGGGGTAATAGCTCTTCTTAAAACAGTAAGAATGGGGCCCATATTGTACATTTTATATGAGCTTTCATTTGATTATCAAATGTACAATATGTGCCCCATTTCGATTAGAACAACTATACATTATAATGTTTAATTACAAATTAAAATCAAACTTAAATCTATGGTGCAACTCTTTCATAGAAATATTTCCCTATAAAAAAATATAGGCATTGATTATTTGTCTGAAAACCAAGTCTTGTTATTAAATCTCTGGCGCAGCTGCTGTATGTAACTACATAAAGAGAATTGCTGGCTTTTTATATTTGTGATAATATAATGAAAATTAATAATGGTTGTAACAGTTTAATTCCTGTCTAAATTAGAATTGAGAAAATATATTTTGACATCAGCTGATTCTCTTATATACAAACTGCTATTTCGCAAATTGCTAGGCTTTGTAGTATTATGCGTTCTACATACTAACAAGCTATTAACTGAAATTATAGCGTGTGTAAATATTGGTCGATACATTTTAATGTTGACTTACTGTATCTACTTAACCGTTATTTTCGTCTTTTAGATAGATAACACATAATGTGTATAATTACAGCAGTACTTATAATTGTGTCATATTTTTTTATTGAATGTTTTGTAAAAGATATATTTTGAAGGGGCGATTTGTGCAATAACTTTTTACAACTTAAAAACTATTCTTGTAAATATATTTGCAAATAAAAGCCTGAAGATATTTAAATTCGAGAGAAAATACTCAAGACAACCTGCATTACTAACTTCTAAACGGAGCTTTCACATGCGTATAATTGTCAAAAATTAAAATACTTTTATAACGGAATAATAAATACATGTTTAAAAATACTCTTTCAAAACAGTAAACATAAGCTATCATTTATTTACCTGTTTACTTAGAAATTTGAAGTGGCGTTTTAATGCTTTATCCAAATTTGAAACACGTGTAGCTTTTATGCATGTTAATATCTGCACAATCGGAAATATATTAAAAATAATAAGTAAAATAACTTTTTTTAACAAAATTAAACCTTATAATAATTTACGAAATAATTTTTTAATTTTTTATTTAGTGTTTTAATAAACATGGAAAAGACTAACGCAACCTCCGGCTTAAATTCACTGACAGTTTTTGATGTTTCTGATGATGTCTACAACATTGTCAATGTAAGTGTCAACTTTATCATGATCACAGTTCTAAATTTTGCTGGAGTTGTCGGGAATATCCTCACCATTGTTATAATTGTGCATAACGGATTAGGGGAAACAACCAATATCAACTTAACCGCATTGGCTGTGTCGGATTTGTTCTTCTCCTTGACACAATTATGGCGGCAACTCGCAGAAATTTTTACAATACTTTAATTTAGAAGCAGGCTTCTACATAATTATATGTCTGTTTCGCTGTATATTTTTTTCGGATGGAACCAATAAGCCGTTTGTATCAGTGTTAAGATTGCAACTATAATAGAGAGAATGGTAGCCGTGGTTTTTCCTTTTGCTGTATCCAGATGCATAACACCATTTCGAATTAAAGTTGTAATAGTTGGAGTTTTTCTGTTTTCAGCTGTATTGTATGTTCCCCAAGGTTTTATTAATGGTTATACGTGGAATATATCTATATATAAGGCATATATATATATATATATATATATATATATATATATATATATATATATATATATATATATATATATATATATACATATATATATATATTATATATATATATATTATATATATATATAAATATATATATATATATATATATATATATATATATATATATATATATATATATATATATATATATATATATATATATATATATATATATATTCGAGTCCCCGCGAGTTTGAGGGTTAGGAGGGTTTAATCATGCGTTATTCATTCTATATGCTTAGAGGTGTGACTTTGTTTCCTAAAACTGGGTAATTTAAATTTAAACAATACATGCGCTATATCTCTTGGATAATACATGTCGGGGCATGGATTTACATACACTACCGCCCAACAAGCCCCAGTCCATGGTGTAGGAAAGCCTTGAGTGTACGTTAATCACTCTCTGTAATAATGAGGTAGAACACACTTCGTCAACCGCTTAGATGTCACGGACGTAGAGGGGCGCTCTCCGGAGTCCGGTTTACACTACTACATGGGCGCCGATTACGGTTGCTGGATCGTATATATGCATCGAATGTCGCCTGCAACTCGTCTGATTCAAATAAGTGATTGACCATTAAACCACATCATATCCATATTCTATATCACTGTTTAAAACGAACGGGAAAGCCCCGGAAACAAATAACATCCAACGGGGCGGAGAACACTCCTGATTCGATTGGGTGATTAAATATAGCAACTCAATCTATCTACGGCCTATCGTACTCGTTAAAACGATATTAGGAGCCATAGTACTCACGGTTGAGCCCAAGGGGCGCCGGGGCACAGGATTCGATATAGTCAATGATTTTGTTGCTCATAGTGTCTTTAGTGTAAGGCAATTTTTAGAAATGAACTTAGGCGCCTTAGTGCACACAGGGTTTCCCGGGGTGTTTGGGATCACGCAATCAAGCAAGCATAATATTACCCCTTACCCGCAGGACGCCCTGCTAACGGATTCTTAGTGCTAATTTATTTGCTGTTGAACTCTGGGTGCCATAACATGAATTGACAAAAATTGCATCCTTTCTTGAGCAGCCAATAAGAAATTTTAATTTTTTTTCGCATACATTTTCTAAGGAGTATTCTTATCTACTTTCTTAAGTTTCGTCGCACTCGGAGGAACGGTGTCAAACCACATCCGACTTTTATTTTATATACACCGTATATGGTAAAAATTGCACTCTCTCGGAGCCCCGCCCTTGAGAAATTAAAACAAGATTTTTTATGCAGAAACCTTACCTAGAGTATTCCTATCAACTCCTTAACGTTTCATGGCATCGGTGATGCCACATCCGACTTTTAATTTATATACCGTTAATAGTGGAAATATTACATCGCACCATGCCGAGGAGTAGCCCTGTCAAATTGATGTTTTTTCTCACATAAATCTTTGCAGGAGTATTTTAAACAATGTATCAAATTTTCAAATGTATCACCCTTAATGAAAATTTAAAAATTATACACATTACGTCCGTATAGCTCAGTGCGATATATTATAGATAAGATGAAATATTATAGGACCCCAGGCAATCATGTAAGCACCATGACCCATATGTTCTTTTTAGAACAATCTACAATATTGACAAAATTGTACACAACATTCGATGATTAAACTAAGCCAGCGACCGTACGCGGCGCCCTTGCAGTTTTGTAATTGGGGTCTTCCGAAGGCGCCATGGTACGCTTCAGACCCCTAGACGGTCATCGAAGTGTTAATGTGCATACAAGGCTTTTATACAATGCCCCGGCAAACGCAAGCCAAGAAATATAACACAGGCATTGTTTACATTTCAATAATTCAGTTTTAGAAAGCAAGGTCACGCGTCTAAGAATATAGGATAGGTTACGCATTGATGAAACCATCTTAAAATATTACGCCAGACTTTCTTGGAGACCGCGGCAACGTCATAAACGTCGTGTTTTTTCAGCATTGGTGTTTTTTACGCAAACACTAAGGACGTTAACGGAAATCAACGTGTGACAAATATAAGCATTTTTCCAATCTGTGACATTTCATACGATGCACTTTTAATGGGAAATTTAAATATAAACTGCATCTTATCACATATGTTTGCCGTATTTGGAATATTTGGAAATCTTGTTACAATAATTATTTTGTCGTACAATGGACTACATGAATCGACAAACATTATTTTAACAGGGCTGGCTGTGTCCGACTTGTTTTTCTCCATGTCTAATATATGGAACCAGCTACCATCTATCGTTGCGTATTTCAGTCTTGAAGCAGCAATTAACATTGACGCATATTTCAAAGTGTATATGCTAGGATGGAACCAATACGCTGTATGTATTAGCATCCACATGGTGACTCTGGTAGCCATAGAACGAATGATTGCTGTGTGTTTTCCATTCATCACTTCAACTATCCTAAATCCTTACAGGTTAAAGTGCATAATTATAGCTATTTATTTATGGGATGGGATTATTTATACTCAAGGATATTTAAAGCAGAGGCGTAGCGATGGGGGGGGGGGGCAGGGGGGGGGGGCAGGGGGGGGGTACATATGTCCCCGGGCGCCGACCTTAGGGGGCGCCAAAATGGGTTGTAAAAAAAAAATTAAAATGTCAATTTAGTTACCACTTTTGCAGTTTTGAGGGGGGGGGGGGTGCAAATCGAAACGTTGAGGGGGGTGCAAATTGAAAATTTGCTCTCGATGGGGTCGCCAAATTGAAAGTTTGTCCCCGGGCGCCGGGAAGGCTCGCTACGCCTCTGATTTAAAGTACTATATTAACTGGACCTTTTATAGCGTAACTAACAGTACCATAGCGTATACAGCTGTATCTGACTTTGTTTGGAGTCAGGAATTTTCACTTTACTTACAAGTTTTCATAGTTCATGTAGCAATCACAATACCATCAACAACAATATTAATCAGCACGATCACGATTATAATAAAACTGACCATTTCATACAGAAACATAAAGAGCATGTCTTCGTCTGACGCTGCATCTAAACGAGTTAAAGACATCAGATCTGTAAAAATAACACTCACAGTTTGTCTGATGGTTATAATATTTGTGTTATTTCCAACAAATTTGTACTCCTTCACAGCTGGTGACAGAACTATTTATAGCCTATACTGCGCTTTTCTGTTGCAGTATTTAATGTTTTTATCGACCAAATAAATGCTTCGATAAACTTTATTATTTACGTTATAATGAGCACTAAGTTTGTAAACACTTATAGAAAATTGTTTTTGTACTCCAAACAAAAAAAGAACTTTTAACAACTATATGCAAAAGATAATAATTATATTATTTAATTATTTTAATCATGTTTTGTCTTCAATATAACATACAAGCCTAGGAATAATTTAATATGCATTAAACAAGTTACAAATGTGACATGTAAACGAAGAGTTGATAATCTACAAATTAATTAGGCTTGTGTTTTTTTGTGACGATAAAAATGAAAAGGTAAAATGGGATTATGATGTAATACATGTATATGATATTATCATGTAGCCGTATTTTATCGTTCAACTTCGTTTATACTTGCAATATGTTTAACATACATTTTTAAAACACAAATCTCAACAAAGTCAATTTTGTCTGGAAACGTATTTCCCTAGAACAATGTATTTTAGCGTTCAAAGCAGGGGCGGAACTACAGTGCCGCCAGACCCCGCAAAGCGGGGGGGGGCCCACGCCGTTTAGGGGGCCCACAGCCGCCCATAATTATTTTTTAAAGTTAAAATTAATTTTCTTGCATTTTTGACCTGATGGTGGTTTTGAAAAAAGAATACTGTAGCTGCGGTTGGAGTATCTTTATTCTATAGACACCATCCCACGCTCTTGTATATTCTTTTTCCTACAATCAAACACACGCTGTTGTCGGCAAAATTCTTTTGAAAAAACATCAATTGCGCGAGAGGCCGCTAGATATTAAGACGGCTTTTTGAGACCATCCCAAATTTGGTACTGATGGATAAAAGCACATCGGTGCTTTGTTGTCCCTTTTAAGTTCCTTTCTCAGACCCCCCCCCCTCCCGCTCTTAGCCTTACATGAAGCGAATAGATTGCGCCTCAACAACTAAGCTGGCTCGTATCGGTGGTAGTGTTGACAAACTTGCGACCCAACAACTAATATCCAAGAAATAAAGTGCCGACATTGTTTACATTTAATAAACACTGTTCTAGAACACAAGGCAAACGTCTCAAATAAATACACGAATGATAGCGTGATATATATATATATATATATATATATATATATATATATATATATATATATATATATAAATTTATTTCGTCACTAGCACCTTGATAGTGGTTTTGTAAATAACAAACAGATAACAGATATAATACAGTAGTGATATTTTATAGTAGCTAAGACATGCTGTTGCGTAAAATTAAAACAAATATATACACATGAGCTGTAGTGTGAAAGATAGACAAACGTTCAAACCACTTCCATAAATTATTTCCTTTTTTCAAATAGCCAAATAGGGGTGCTCATAAGCTCCTTTTAGGAGATTTGTAATAATCAAATTAAACAGCAATTAGAGGCCTGCTTATCTTAATTATTATTTAAAAAAATATTAAGTACTAAAGAATGGTATAGTATAATAATGAAATGTAGTTAAAACTAATAATATAAATACAAAAAAAACATAAAAAAAAACATAGCGAGACACCGTTACTTATACAAAGCTTCATGATTTATATAATTTTGACCGACTTAATGTTTTGAGATAATAAGGCAAACAAATGAAAACAGAGATTTTTAAAACAGACTAATGCAGTCATACACATGACATGTTGTTTTGATTAGATTTAATTGAATTTTTTTTTCAAAACCCGATCAGGCCAGAAATGAGTATCCTATGTTCGTATTGTATATATATGTATATATATATATATGAACCTAAAAAAAATATTTGCGGGGTGGCCCATTTTTTCTAGTTCCGCCACTGGTTCAAAGGGCTATGATATAGCCAATTTTAGAAAAGAAACATGAATTTTGGCCAGGTGCGCCTTCTAACAGGCATAGATAATTAACAGAAAGAGTTATCAAAGTAAAAATAACGTAGCTAATGGGCAAATAACTTTATTATTTAAAGGAAAAGGGTGTAGTCAAGGTACATACGTTTCAACAGATCTTATCATTAGGAGTGGCACCTACTGGGCTGGAAATAAGACATTACCCTCCTGGCTAACACCTTACCCCAGGGGTCGGCAACCTGCGGCTCACGAGCCGCATGCTGCTCTTTTGATGTCAGGCTGCGGAAAGCCAGTTACAAAATGATTACATCATTTTATTTTTGTAACTCATAAAAATATTATTCTGTAAAAAAAAAAAAAAAAAAAATAACTGCACAACTGTTCCATGCTTTCCACCACTGAAGTGCACAATTTAATTTTTTTCTTATATTTTGAATCGTAATTGCTTTTTTTTTAAATTCAGAAGCCTTTTTGTAAGTGTCAGTATGCGTTAATTTGACTTGAGTGGCATATGTTTTAGTTATTAACTTCTAAATTGGGTAGGGATATTGCTATGGTTATATAATTTGATTTTATTATCCAGGCAGAGCTAGCTAAAATTCTTTCTATATTCTTATGATCTGTGCGAAACATGTGTATGTTTTATATGAATAAATATTATTTCATACCTAAACCCATTTATTTTAAATTTATTTACCTAATACTAATCAAATACCATAGCATTGAAAAAAAAATGGCGGTCGCTCTTTTAAAATGGCAGATTTTGTAAATTGTAACTTTTAGCTCTTCCAACTCTACCCTAGTAAAATTGCCACTTTAATTTTTTTTAATTAAATTGCCATATAATTTTTTTTTATAAAACTGGAAACAGACCCATGAGTTAAATATAAAGTTATTTTGTTGAAAATCTCAAAGTTTCAACAGAAGACAAAGTAGTAGCTTTTTTTCCTCAAAACTAGTCCTTTAATGCCCTATCAAAAAGTAAAGATTTTTCAGCCAAAGTAATACCTTTACCATGTTAGGCGCATAAAAGTAATTATTAAACAGCAAAACAAGGTTTGACAACTATTTGATTTTCATGAACCTCCCCCCCCCCTCCCCCACCCCCAAAAGAAAACCATGTTTAATGGTTTGGTTCTTTTTAAAACGTAAGGTTTTTTTAATATATGCATTTGTAGTAATCAAATCAACATGCTGCTTATTTGTCAGTATATATAAAAAGTTTTGTCACAACAACTTTTTGATAGAGCTACGGGTCAGAATTCTACAATATCTGAATAAGTGCAATATTTTATTATGCAAAAGTTTAAAAATTTGCATATTTTTTGCCACATACTTTCTTTTCCTATAAAAGCCTTTTCAATTCCCTCATGACAAAAGTTTAATTATTACATGAAGAACAAATACTGAAAATATGGTGGAAATTGTATTATTAATGAAGGAATTTGCTTTTAGTGTTGAAAATCTGTGAAATAAAATAAAAAACAACAAAAAGGATCTAAAGTAGGTTATAAAAATATAATATTATATACCATTTTGTGTCATGTGTTGAACCACTGCGAAGCTATGGGTTTTTCCAAGATAATGGAAAATGCAATTAACAAAAACTGGGAAAATCCAACTTTACTGTGATGCCAAATACAATAAGATGATGGTTTTTGAACTTTTTGTAGATAGCGTGTTAAGACTTGTATTAGAAGATAATTTTATTTTTAAAAATATTTTTTTCTCATTAATTTTATTGTTATGTTAATACAAAACTGGACAAAGTATCCAAAAGTGCAACAAACTCAATATGATGAAAAATCTTAAATGTTGGTGATTTTTTGCTGTGCACATCCCCTTAACTCAAACTTAAAACTGTTAATAAAAATTGGAAAAGCGATTAATTTATTACATTAAATGAAAAATTCACACGTAATTTTTTATCAAGGAAATGTAAATTGTTAATAATGGTGTTTTTCATTACAGGTAATTTTTAAGCCTGCAATCTGAAAATGTTCCAAATCAAATGTACTCAATTTGTATGAATGGTGCCAAATCATAGCTAGGAGAATTCTCTGCTTCATGGACAACTCCTAGTGCAGGCAATGTTGGCTTCAGTGTAAGTGATTTCAAGACTGCAACTGCAATCTGGATATACCAATTAACTTTGAAGTTATGCAACTCAGAGTTTGTCAATACTGTCAATTCAGGGCAATTGACAATCCTAATGTTGTTTTTTTTTCTTAAACTATGTTGGTGTTTGCAATTTACCTGAAATATCAATGTGTAAATCTTCTAAATGGAAATCTAACATGGGCGTATGCTATTTTTATCTAAAAGGCATAAGCCAATGTAGATTCAATCCTCTGCCTGTTTTTTAACATGTCTCATTAAAATTCCTCTATCACAGATTTAATGAACTGCTTTTAGAAGTGCTAAATCAGATAACCAGATTTAAAAATAATAACATGTAGATATGTCTAATTCTTATCAGTTAAAAAAATGTCTACCTTGCTTACACATACTTTATCAGTTACGCATTTATAAAGCTTACTTTTTAAAAAATAAATCCGAACAGTTTAAATAATAACAGGAAGGATTTATTTACTAAATTTACTTAGTCCATTTGCAAAAAATGACTCTGGGGAAATTCCATTTTATTTAGTTTAATAAATTATCAGCTAATTGGTAGGTTCAACTAATTGAAAATCAATTACTGCTTGTGTATTAAAATAGATCAAGCAGGTACTATTTTAAGTAAACAACTGATGTGTTAAATTTTGTCCTAAACGTATGCTACATCATAATTTTAACAGGTTTAAATGTATTCTCTATCAAATATTTCTCCAAGTAAAGTAATCATACTATCACAAGTATAAGTTGTGTAAAAAAATTTAAGTAAATTGATAATTAGTTAGTATCTAGGTTTATTAGTAAAATTTTGAGCTGCTGGAAAATTTAACAGTTATGGGAAGTAACAAGAAATATTTTTTCTATGATGAAGACCATCGTAGTGAAATAGAAGTACTGATTTTCAAAATAGCATGTGTTTTTTAATTTGTTTTAAAAAAAGTTAAAGTTAAAAAAATTGTAATGTTCCTGAAATTTATTAAATATAATCAAATATGGTTGCAAATAAAATGTAACTTAAAGAATTCATTGAAATGGAAAAATAATCATTTAACTAATTTCAACATAGCAGGCTATTTTTTTTTAAAGGAGCAGTTATTCTGTTACTTTGTTGTATTATCTCTAAAATAGATTTTTGATTATGCAAAAGAACCAAAATGGTGAAAAGAAATATATGTATACCCTAGATAGTGTACTAATTTGTAATTTGCTCTTCAATAAAGTATCAAGAAACATATTCATCAATGTATCTCATCAAGACAAAAACAGTTCTAAAATTATCTAGAAATAAAACCATGTCATTATAACTCTAAAATGAAGCAAAACTGCTTGTACTGACAACTGCTTCAAACTTATAAAAAGTTCTTTGAATTTCAAGTTTCGCTGCATTTTAAAATTGATTGTCATTTCACACAAAACTATTTATAAATTACTATTATTAGTTGAATTCATTAAATGTATCAACATTTAATAGTTTTAACTGAGATAGTTCCATTTTTTTACCGAACAATTACATCAACATTATTACTGATGTTATTGAATCATGTTTAGATAAATAACTTCTGTTTTGTTTTCAAACACTTTTTCCATTTTCTATTTTTAGTATTAATCACCATTTACAACTTGCATCCAACTTTGTTGTGGAACCAGAACTCGGAATTTGATTATTCTAGGTTATTTATTATTTTTAATAAATACATGCTTACTGTTATTCATTGTGGTGTATTATTTTAATTTTTTTTTGTAGTTTCATTCATACTACCAACTATGGCAAGTTTTCTTGGAGGGTATTTGTCAATAGCTTATTCAAAAAGTCCTAATTATAGTAACCAGAATTAAATTCCTGAACCAATATTTGTTTTATTCCTGACTTGGATAAATACATGATACGCAAATATGTCGGTACATCTGTTTGACCATATTATTACATCATGTCGAAATTTAAAATATAATTTAGCAACTTTTAAAATAAATCCTTACCATATATGGACAGCATTGGACAAACCACCTGAGATCAAAGACCCAATGTGGACAAAAAACCTATGATCAAAGCCGGACACAGCGCTTGTGATCAAACACCAGTTGATAGACCACCTGTGATCAAAGACCCTCTGCTGAGAAAACACCTGTGGTCAAACCCCCTATGGTCAAACCCCCTATGATCAAACCCCCTATGGTCAAAGCACCGCTATGGTCAAAGGCCCGCTGTGGTCAAACCCCCTATGGTCAAAGCCCCTATGGTCAAAGCTCCGCTGTGGTCAAACCCCCTATGGTCAAACCCCCTATGGTCAAAGCACCTGTGGTCAAAGGTCCGCGCACCCATTCACCATTATTACTGTTTATAATTATGGATATCTAGTTCCAAAACATGTACATAGTACTTTGGTTTACTTTACTTAGAGTTTTAAATTGTATTTGTTTTTGTGGGGTTTATTTTATTACTGTCTTAAATTGAACTTAGAGTTTTCTACATCACTCAACAAGTCACAAAACTCACTAATATGTTGCAACATTATTAAAAGCTTTAAACAAAAATAACACTCATCATAATAAAAACGAACTCCTTTGTGTGCAAAATTTTTAATTCTACAACCATATTTTACTGAACTTCTGCATTATTCATGGAATACTTTAACAATGGTACATTTAGATACTATGTTATTGACGTAAAAAGAGACACTTTGTAGTGCATTAAACTAAGAATTATTGAAACAATATAAAAACGAACAATTTAACTTAATTAATTTAAGGTATATTTTAAATGTACAAAATGATGAAATAATACATGCAGGGCCTCACAAAAAGATATATAGAATCATGTTAACATTGAGGCATTGTTTAAATATTAGTGATTAGTGAAATGCGTGTTAAGATAATAAGACAATAAGTGTATACAATTCCTTTTTTTTAAGTTACAAACAACTTCAACAGAATTACTTAATAATTACTTTATAATTTTTCTTATACTAAATATAAATCATGTATATTTATAATTTAATTTATGTAATTAGAAAAGTTAAATTATGTTTGATCCCTTTTTTTAATGAGAACGCATACAACCTTTGTTTTCCCGGGGGTTTTTAAGGATAAATATAATTGAGCATAAGTTGATACCAGTCAAATTGCACTGTTGCTTGTCTATAAAGCAAAAAAAAAAATGAATAAAAAAAAATTAAATGAAGTTAAACAGAAATGAAGTGCATGTAGTGATTAATGATATTACATTTAATAAGTTATTTTTTAATAAGAAATTTTATTAAGGCTTTCTGGTGTTCAGCTTGATTACTGAACCATAATAAACCTTAGTTATTATAAATTGTTTTTTTTTATAAAAAGAGGTAGAAATATTATCCAATTGATAGTATTTGTATTAATATAGCTTTGTAAACAAATTCTCCTCAGTTATAGACCACCTTACTAATTTCTTTCCTGATAAAAATTGGATCCTTAAAGTTGAAAGTATGGGATTTCCATGCACATTGTTTTTTTCTAAGGTTCATAGAGGAACCACGATCCACAAATACCTTTTTCACTATTTTTTTGAAAATGGTTGCTCTATTTTTTAAATCCACTTTCAAATTTGGAAAAAAAAGCTACTGTTAAAAATAATTTTAAAATGAACTTTTATTAAGTGTTAAAGACAATATTATAGAGTATGAGAGTTCTGTAAGTAGTGTAAGTATATCACTTAGGCAAATCCGAATAGCTTCTTTTAAGTTTTATAAAATTTTGAATTGAAAGCAACATAGATAACAAAGTTAATTACAGAGTTTATTTGGCAGATCAATTGTAAAATCCAGGTTATCAATGCTATTATACTGCCACCATATGGTACATTATCTGCATATGTCAAGTAAGTATCAAACGTGTTAAGTGGAATTAAAACTAATTCTACAATAAAGAAACACAACAATAAGGTAATTTTGATGGATTTTAAATCTTTAACTCTCTTATCTGAAACGGCAGAGGCAACTGACTTTACTTTTTGGGCTGATAAAGTTAACCTGAAAACTATCAACACTGAAAATGTTATGATTGTTAATGTTGGAATAACTACATTTATGATAATTAAAACATATTTACGGTGAATTGCATAGTAAAAGTCATTATCTACACAAAATTGTGATGGTTGGGATGTTATTATTGTATAGTTATTAATGGTTATTAAAGCTACTTTGCTATATAAAGCATAAGGCATGTAAAAAGGCACTAAAAGAATGATAACAGAGAAAATAATACAAATCATTCTAAATGGAGACATTAAATGAGAAACTCTAAATGGAAACCATACAGCAATCAACCTTTCTACTGCTATTATCATAACCAGGTTTATACTCAACTGAATTTAGTACTGGTTCCATACATGAATGTACACAAGATAATACACAAATAAAGTGTTAGCCACTCCATAATCAGAGAACTGTATTATATATGGTATTTTATACAAAGACTCTGTAATTGAGAAAAACAAATCTGAAGCAGCTAAAGCTACTAAAACTATATTTGTTGATGATTTGAAACCACTGTGTATCAATACAATCATTGTAAGTGTATTTCCCAATACCCCAAATAGACATATTATGTGTATCAAAATGCTATTAAAGAATAGTGATAATATTTTTAAAGTATCATCAGAAATTTAATACACGTAGGTATCTTTGGTTATGCTTTCATGTGTTGTGGTTTGATTTAAATAGGCCATGTTGTAATGCTGTTAACTGGAAAACAAAGTTATAAAATTATAATATATGTTCAGTTATATTGCAAATAGTAATTACGATTAGGCCTAGAGTTATTTAATACATTTTAACATTTTTTTAAATTTGTACTTAAAATTGAAAACATTAAAATCGTTTTAAAAATAAGATTCAACTTCTTTTATTTGTTGTTTCAAGCCTGCATGAATTACAAATGTGTGAAGATCATTAGGTGCGGTATAAATGGTATTCAACGTTTCTTCCGGTCATTTTCACTTATTAAAACAAGGTGTTTTATAAACGTTTTTAATAAAAAGACTATATAGGCCTATATCTATGCACTAAAAAAACCGTCTTTAAATATATAAAAACGCAACACTTTTAAAAAAAAACTTTTATAAAAAGAGTGGATCGTTGTATCATGCTTTGAATCATCATCTTATCCCTTTTGTACCCAGAGCACCGGAGGGGGAGGGGGGCGCCATAGAAAGCTTTTTTCATTACTGTCGTTGTCTGGCAACCAGTGTTTATTTCCAGATTTTTTTTCTCCGGGGGGGGGGGGGGGGGCGTGATATTTTCGGGGTGGCGGTCAACATTTTTCGGGGGGGGGGGGGGTCCCCCGCAGTTCTCACGTTAACCCGGCTATTGTCAGTATATTTATGCTGTGCGTCTCCACGTCTACATTTGCCTTAACGCATTTTTTCTCCATAAGCCGTTTCATCCTTAAAATGTGTCCCATCAAGCGCCATCTTCTTTATTCAATTAATTCTGAAGCAACTTCCATTTCTCCTAGTGATCTATAATTTGAGCTGGTGGATGACTTTTATTTTTCTTAGGAACTTAGTTTGGAAAAAATGCAGTGATCTTATAACTTAAACTTAAATACATTTGTAGGAGCTACCCATGCTTTTTTATGGTAATTTAAATCATCCTCACCATTTTTCCCACGTTTTCTTTAACTTGCTTTCGCCTCTGTTTGTTTGTTTGTTTGTTTTTCCAATCAAATCTTGCGATCAAAATTTCGGGCACTTCCCAGTTAGCTAGCGCGCTGAAATTTTCAGGGAAGCTTTGCTTCCAATGACAATAGAATTTTCAATTGTTATTATTACTAAATTGATCCATGGAAACATTTTATTGATCATTTTAGACCGCTATATAATTGTACAAAAAAACGTGGGGAAAAAGGGAAATAACCCAGTAACTGTAATTTGATGAAAACAAGGTTCGGTACTCTCCCTCTTTTTGCTTACTGAGTAGTGTTCACGCGGTGTTTGTGTACAAACAACCGTAACAACTGGTGGCCAGTATGGGGTAGACGATATGGTCGAGTGATTGGGCACACAATTGCTATCCCGCTCGACACGGGTTCAAATCTATGTGTTTTAGTCAGTAACGTATTCACAGAACGTGTTTTTTTACGAGTTGTCTTCGTTTACCCAAAAAAAAAGTGAAAAGATAAAATCGATAGCAAGATTTTAATGCAAACAAACAGACAAAGACTAAAAAGTAGAAAATAATCATTAAAATAGTTTTAAAAAACCCACGTTTTCTGATTGAACTAAAAAGTAGAAAATAAATGCTATACATCACAATAATGCAAGCGATCACTCTACTATAAGCGATGAAAAACGTGGGGCGCCGTGATTTTCTTACAGTTTCTAATACTGTTGACTCTCTACAAGCTCCCTAATAAAAGTCAATAGTATTATCTAATCAATAGTAATATAACTCGATATTTCTTTTACATACGTTGTACGGTAACCCCCCTACCCATCATTTTATCCATGATTTTTCCCCGACAAGTATTAAATCAGTTATGTAAGGTAAACAAGTTAATTAAAAGTCTAGTGACAATTTATGCGCAATTTCCTTATGTAAACCATAATGAGCTTTTAAAAAATTGATATAAATCATATATTCAGAAAATTAATAATGCAACACAAGTAGTTTTAATAATTCACAACAAAATAGAAAAAATATTTATTAACGAGATTGAAAAAAAAAATGAATTTTTATCCTCCACGACGCTTGATTTGCATGACGATCGGCTTGTGATCGGTAAAATATGCCTCGTAGATGCGGCAGAAAAGCTTATAAATTAAACCACACGAGCAGAGCTAGTCCCCGCCCCCTCACGAGATCTGCACGAGTCTGGCCATTCGCAGCGTGTACAAGTAGACGTTACCTCTCACTAGCGACTTCCTCAGCCACCGGTGTGCATGGTTTTGTATATTCTTAGTAATCTTAGCCAATACAAATTAGAAGAAATTAAAGAAATTAAATTTTTGTGACCGAACGAAAGGATATTTTTGAAAACTTTCTTCGGCAATATTGAAATGAAATTTACACCCATAATATGTTGTTGTGTTGTTGTTTTTTTCGTTTTGTTTCCAAAAAATCTTGCGAACTGGGATGGTGTAGTTCATTTAGTTATAATCTACCCCTAGTTTATTTTCGAAATGTGGTAAAAGTAATTTATCAATTGAAGGCACCATGAGTCCCAAATTTTCAAAAACACACAGAAAATTAATGTATTGTATTTTGTGTTCATATCGCCGATAATTCAAACTTAGGTTTTAAAGACGAAACTAATTACTGCAAGTTGCATAGATTCAGTGAACAGAATGTATTTCGTATTGTAAAACTCGTTATTTGTTAAGAATGTATTTGTTCAATACAAGTTACCTGTATATATTTTTGTAGAGAATAAAAACATCAATCGTTATCGGTTGCTAATATTGCATAAATATGACTGTATATGTATACATGTATATATGAATGTGTATATATATGTATATATATATATATATATATATATATATATATATATATATATATATATATATATATATATATATATATATATATATATATGTATGTATATATATATATATATATATATATATATATCTTTTGCTAAAATTGCATAAATAAGACTGTATATGTGTACATGTATAGATGAATGTGTATATATATGTATATATATATATATACATATATATATATATATATATATATATATATATATATATATATATATATATATATATATATATATATATATATATATATATATATAATGTGTGACGTTATGCATGTTTACATTGGCTTGACTCCTTCGATGCCGAAGTAGAAATGAAGTCACAATTTTATTTTAATGGGGCCGGCTAGAAGAGTTAATAGACGTTATGCAATCTATGTGCAAGCCTAGTCTATTCCAAAAATATAGGCCTATCTTATTACCACCTTTTTTTTTAATTTTACATATAAGTTATTAAATGTGTCTGATCAGAATCAGGTGTTTTCCCATTGCAAAACAGTTTTCAATACAGCACAACTCGGGCTTATGAAAATATAAATTCGAATTGCGTGTATGTTGTATGTGAACTCTACTTCACCTGCCACGTGTCCCGCCAAGTCCCGAGAGGCAACTTTATCATTCACATCTAAAAAGAAGTCGCTCCTCAGTGTACGTGTTTTTATGTTAAAAACTCCGATTTATTTCTCTATTTTCTGAGCACGAACCGCATTTGAATAATAAATAAAAAAATTATTCAAGCTAACGTCATCTGTAAATAATAAATTATAACAAATTGCGAGAATAGTGATTTTTCACTGTGTAATATATATTTCGTAAAATAAAAAAAAACAACATCAAAGGCATGATGTGTTTCCAACCAGTACCGCTGGCATTGTAACTATCATTTTGGCCAGTTGGACCATACCATTGTGTGCTAATTTTTTAGGTTATACTTTACTTAGATCCAGCGTAAGAAAGTTTATTTACGCGAATATTATTTTTAAATCAAGTTATATCTTAATTTAGCCAAATCCATTGCTAAATAAACCAACATTTTTTTAACATAATTATGGCTGAAATAGTTTAGTAAAGAAGCTCCTTGTTGGTCTAGATTCTAGAGTGTTTCGAAAAAAGCACAAAATAGTTTTCTTAATGACAAAACAAAAAGAAAATAAAACTAACATTTGCATTTGTATTTATTTTATGCTAGTTAACTGTAACTCTAAACGTGATGTATGTATGCTAACGATACTTACATTAAATTGAGTAATTTGTCAAGTGTAGTTATGAGTTTTCATTTTCTTTTTGTTTTCTTGGTAAGCAATAATTGTCTATTTGGTTAAAATTGTATTAAAAGATACGTTGTATGTACTTAAATAAAACATGTTATTATTCAATACAAGTGTTTAACTCCTGAAAAATAGTATTAACTGATGCATGGATCTAATGTTCTAAAAAGTAAGAGATCATATAACCCTGATCTACCACCAAAAAGTTCGTCAACATTATGATAGTTATACTTAGCAAAAGCAGATTATAATTTATTTCTTGCAAGATGTTTACTTCTTTTAACAAATATTTATTTTAAAAGCACATTTAAGTAATAACTAATGTGCCAACATTTAAAGAGTGAAAATGGTTTTAAAATAAATGTCGACATTACTGCTTCGTCATGTTTCGAATTGAATACAACTTTAAATTTCCGTTTCTCAATTTTATATACGAAGTATAGAGAAAGTCTTGTAATCGTGCAAAAAAAATGAGATTTTCGCAAATCTCGACGTTTTACGCCTTACTGAGTCGGAAAAACATAGTTTTGCAATCTTGTCCGTATGTCTGCGTGTGTGTATGTTTGTCTGTCTGTGTGTGTAAATACGATAATGTAAGTAGGCTACCGTTACAGCTAGGTTGATGACGTTTCATACATAAGTATTATATAAAAATCGTAGATCCGTATATATTTGAGCAATTTCCGCTAAATGGAAGTGGAACGTTTACTACTTTGAATTTTTCAAAAGCCTATAACTTGAGTACTATTTCAGATAGGTAAATGAAATTTTACATATAAGTAAAATATATAATTTCTGTCTTCTATAAAATTTTGAGTAATTTCGTTGACCAAAAGTAGTAATTTAGGCTATTTTCGGGTTCTCAAAAAACACATGTGAATTTAAAAAGTACTAATAACACCCCACACTATAAACACATTTTGTTTTGGCGTTCACTTGATGTGCAATTCTTTTTTCTAAGAGATTCTGTTCTATTATAAACAATTTGTTATTATAAATGGATTGAAAATATTGATATTGTCCATATCCCAAGTTGCCATCTCCCGTGGCGTTATATGAGAATGTTCGAGAAAGTTTATGGGAGATCACTTCCGTTTTATTTAAAATTATGTTATATATATATATATATATATATATATATATATATATATATATATATATATATATATATATATATATATATATATATATATATATATATATATGTTTTCTAAATTCATTAATTGTTTCCATTTTTTTAAATAACAATTTTTAATTTGTGTCAAACATAGACAACGATGGGTTACTTTGCTCATTTATACGTTCGTTTTTGAATTACACTGCTAACCTACGAAGTCTTAGAACTCTAGAGGCAAACTGAAAGAAAAACAAACAATCTATAATAATAGTTTCGCTGTCTCTCTATCTATCTATCTGTCTGACAAGAACGCTCTAGAGAAAACACAAGGAATTTAAAAACCTGCACAGTAATTCGAAAAACGAAATATGACGTCGACACATTTAGCGTAGAGTAGAACATAATCTCAAACCAGAGAGTGCACACAGTAATATAATGACGTCATTGAAACATTGAAAAAAAGGAAATGTTGTCTAATCTAAATGGTTTGCGTGAAGAGTTTCTTGCATACAATTCTTCGGGTAGGGGCGAAGCCCCACCCCCGCGTAAGAACGTCTGAGGGGGGTGGGGGTGGGGGGGGGGTTGAGTGGGGGGGTGGTTTTAATTTAGACTTTTTCCTCCCCGGAGAGGGGTGGGGGTACTTGAAATTTTCGGGGGCGGGGGTAGAATTTTCGGGGAGGGGCGGACACTGGAAAAAGTATATAATTATATTTCGTTGAATGGGACGGTAGACATGTTTTTTAGGGGGGGGGGGGGGTTGTGGGTGGGGGGTGGGGGGAGGGGGGGGGTGTGGGGGGGGATGGGGGGTGAGTGGGGGGGGGGTGGTTTTAATTTAGACTTTTTCCTCCCCGGAGAGGGGTGGGGGTACTTGAAATTTTCGGGGGCGGGGGTAGAATTTTCGGGGAGGGGCGGACACTGGAAAAAGTATATAATTATATTTCGTTGAATGGGACGGTAGACATGCTTTTTTTTTGGGGGGGGGGGTGTGTGTGTGGGGGGGGGGGGGGGGGTGGGGGTGAGTGGGGGGTGGTTTTAATTTAGACTTTTTCCTCCCCGGAGAGGGGTGAGGGTACTTGAAATTTTCGGGGGCGGGTGTAGAATTTTCGTGGAGGGGGCGGACACTGGAAAAAGTATATAATTATATTTCGTTGAATGGGACGGTAGACATGTTTTTTTTTGGGGGGGGGTGGGGGTGGGGGGTGGTGTGTGTGTGGGGTGGTGTGTGTAGGGGTGGGGGTGGGGGAGTGGTGGTGTGTGGGGGGGTGGTGTGTGGGGGGGGGGGGTGGGGGGTTGGGGTGGTGTGGGTGGGGGTGGGGGTGGTGTGTGTGGGGGGGGGGGGGGTGGTTTTTGTTTTGAGAAAAGAGACAGCACTATCAACCTAGCGCCCGGTGTATCCTTCCTCAACGGGCCATTTTTCTCGTCTATAATAATAGTTTCGCTGTCTGTCTGTCTATCTGACAAGAACGCTCTGTCTGACAAGAACGCTTTGTCTGACAAGAACGCTCTAGAGAAAACACAAGCAAAATAAAAACATGCACAGTAATTCGAAAAACGAAATATGACGTCGACACATTTAGCGTAGAGTAGAACATAATCTCAAACCAGAGAGTGCACACAGTAAAATGACGTCATTGATTATCGCGTAAACATTGAAAAAAAGGAAATGTTGTCTAATCTAAATGGTTTGCGTGAAGAGTTTCTTGCATACAATTCTTCGGGTAGGGGCGAAGCCCCACCCCCCGCGTAAGAACGTCTGAGCCCCCCCCCCCCTCCACAACTCAAAAGAAATTTCCTCATCGATACTCTATAATAAAATTACCGCCTAATTAATGTGTCTAATCTAAAACGTGGTTTTCTTGCAATGGGACGGTAGACATGTTTTTTTTTTTTGGGGGGGGGGGGGGTGGAGGGGGGGGGTGTGTGTGGGAGGGGTGGGGTGGGGGTGGGGGGTGGTGTGTGGGGGGTGGGTTGGTTTCAGTGTTTCTTTCAGACTTTTTCCTCCCCGGAGAGGGGTGGGGGTACTTGAAATTTTCGGGGGCGGGGGTAGAATTTTCTGGGAGGGGGCGGACACTGGAAAAAGTATATAATTATATTTCGTTGAATGGGACAGTAGACATGTTTTTTGGGGGGTGGGGGGTGGTGGAGGGATGGGGGGGTGGTGGAGGGGTGGGGGGGTGGTGTGTGGGGGGGTGGTGGTGTGTGTGGGGGGGGGGTGGTGGGGGGTGGTGTGGGGGGGGGGGTGGGGGGGTGGTGTGTGGGGGTGGGTTGGTTTCAGTGTTTCTTTCAGACTTTTTCCTCCCCGGAGAGGGGTGGGGGTACTTCAAATTTTCGGGGAGGGGGCGGACACTGGAAAAAGTATATAATTATATTTCGTTGAATGGGACGGTAGACATGTTTTGGGGGGGGTGGGTTGGGGGGGCGGTGTGTGGGAGGGTGGGGGGTGGTGTGTGGGGGTGGGGGTGGTTGGGGTGGGGGGTGGTGTGTGGGGGGTGGTGTGTGGGGGGTGGGTTGGTTTTAGTTTAGAGAAAAGAGACAGCACTATCAGCCTAGCGCCCGTTGTACCCTTCCTCAACGGGCCATTTTTCTCGTACTTTGATATTTAAAGAATAGTATATATTAAAATAATAAATAGTTGTGCAAATCCCTTTAAGTATGCCACACATGTCAGAATAGACATCCCAGAAAGGTTTTAATATGCCAATATATATATTTAATTTAAACTTCAAGATGATAAGTAAAATATGTATTACAACAGTATTCAAACTAACTTTAAACATCAAAATTATAAAAACATAAATAAAAACTGAATAATTAAACACAATTTTCCCGACCTTATAATATGTAAGCTTACAGTATTTCTTAATAATGAAATTTCTAAAGAAAAAACTGCAAGTAAACGCTAAGCGAAAAACAAATAGTTATGCTTAATTCAATCACTTACTGTAATGCAATACAGTTTGAGAATTTTTTTAGTATCACAAATTGTTTTGTAGATAAAATAATATTCTGAGAGAAATGCGTTTTACTAATAGACACAAATACATTAATATACATTTTTTCATCAAGTGTTCTCATAGTAAACTGTCTAATATATGCTTGTCAGACCGCTATTTACTGCTGCATAGGAAATATTCAAGACCAGTTTAATGCTATGTGTACTACTCTTGGACAGTAAACTGGCTTAAACCTGACAAAATAGAAAGGAAATATAGGAATTTTACATACATCGTAAATAAGATAGATGTATAAAAACGTTTGAACTCTACCAGTTGTTTTTTTTTGTTATTTAAAAACTGAAATTAAAGAATAAATAGTTCTATCTGCTGACTTAAAACAAAATATTTCCATACACAATATCCCGCATCAATAATTAGAAACCGTAGAAACAAAGTATGTGGGCCTAAAACCCGATTGTGCTAAACTAAAAAACTGTTGAACTTTTGTGTGAAAATACTCATCCAAACGTCCCAAACAAACTATTCTTGTGTCGGCATAGATTCTGAAGAAATAAAAGTCAAGTTAGAAAATGATCATAATGTTAATAACAATAATAAATCGAACTTTATATTTTTTCGCAAATAGATGTATGCAAGTAAGAAATATTTCTTTTACAAAAAAGTAATACAATAATTGTTATTAGATGGTGGCGTAATACACTAATATATTATCTTTTTACTTATCTTAGGATAATAAATAACAAACGTTTTAATTTAAACAATTAAACCAAACTAACCGTAGGTGTAAGCTATTTTGAATCCGAGTCTAGTAGGTCCGGCATAAGATCCAAATACCAAAAACAGACCGTTAGTAGAGCTGATTGGACTAGGGGTACCCACACCACAGTAAACATCTATCAGAGGATCATTGGCTGACGTTCCATTATAGACTTTAAGATAATCATATTCGCAGTTGTCATCATAGTTTAAATCAAAATCTAAGAAACTGGAGGTACAAGTAAATACAAGTAAATACAACAAAATATTTAAAATTTGCAGAAGCAGTATAACTTTTAACAGAACAGTACACAGAGCAGATCAAAGTATTTCATAAAACAGTGACGTTGTACTGATTGACTAACAAAAAAGTCCAATGATAGACAATAAATAGGTTTGAGTGGTCATATTATTCGGGTTTGATATTTTAATTGAAAGATAAAAATGAACGAGCCGTTTATAATTCCTAGGCGCGAAATTAAAACATGAACATCTATTAAAATAAATTATAATTTTAAATTTTAGTATCTTATCTAGAAACTTAAAAATTGTATCTAATAAAATATGGCATACAATAACTTTAAAAATCTACTTTCAAATTACTGTTCTACATTAAAGCCGATTTTTGCATCACATATAAAGTTTTTTTTTATAAATTAGACTGGATCCTAAGAATACTAATCATCCAAACAATAGCTAAAGGTATTTGCAACTGATCAAAGATAATTTTGCTATTACTTTGCAGAAATAAAAAAAATTCCAAGTGAAACAAATAAATTAATGAATCTAAATCAATATATCATTTTTTAATAATTTAATTTTGTTTTACGAAACACAATATAACATGTTTCAAAATTATTTCAAATTGTACTTCTTTTTACATTTTTAGAACATGTATTACCCTAATGTATATTTCGTAAAAAAACACCTACCGGATAGATGTAATCATTTGTGATCGAGGCGGTAAACTCCAAAAATAACTAACATTATATGGATACCATTGCGGATAGTTAGGTGTAAGAATAAGTCCAGTGTTGTCGGATGCAGCTGCATTCATAGGCAAGTAGTTTGCTGCAATATAAAGATGGTTTAAAAATAAAAACATTTTAAAAAGAAAAGAACGATACTACTGAGATTTAATTTAAATGTGGCACACCTTTACATTCTGATCCATCCAATAAATATCCAGATTGGCAATTACAAGTGTACATGCCATTTGTGTTTGTACATGTCTTGTGACAGGGACTTCTGGGATTACTGCACTCATCTTTTTCTGGAATTAAAATTGTGTTAAAAATAAAAGATTTCTTGCAAAAAGCCTACATATTCATGAGTAAAAAATTGAATAGTATTAAGTGATACACAGGAAGAGGTGCATATTGTAATTGTGTTTAGATTATTTATCAATACAATGAAAATGAGCTGGTCTAAGTTTGTTTGTTATAGGCACTAACAAAAGTAACATAATATGGTCGAATTATGGTACGTATTGTTTAAAAATTATTTTCCAGGAAATCCAATTTTGCTCCCAACTGAATGTTTCAAGTATTCCTTGAATTAAGACAACAATAAATAGATACGTTACTCTAGTTTTGTCATTTTCTTTAGGAAGTAGTATAAAACAATTATCGGACTTTTCGTTGAGACGGGGTGTGTGGGAGTTTTGACAGATTATCCCACACGGTATGCAACACCCAACGTAACACCCATAGTATGCACCACCCAACATAATACCTATAAGTAGTAAATAAGGTCCCCTTTGGTTAGTATTTCTGGCGGAGGCGCAGGGGGAGGGGTAGGCGGAGGCGCAAAGGATATATAGTAAAATACTCCACCACCTGGCGGAGCAGGTGGTGGAGGGGGAGGCGGAGGTACAATGAGATATAGTAAAATACTAGACCACTTGGCGGAGGGTGAAGGAGCCATGGGTGAGGTGGGTGAGGCGGAGATACAATGAGATATAGGAATAGGCGGAGCAGGTGGTGGAGGCGCAGGGTGAGGTGGGTGAGGCGGAGGTACAAAGACATATAGTAAAATACTCCGCCAACTGGCGTTGGCGCAGGGGGTGGCGAAGGCGCTGGGGGAGTAGGTCAGTAGGTCAGTAAGGCAGTGGCGGTGGTGACCTTGTTACGTAATGACCACTGGCGACCTAGTTACATAATTACCACTGGTGATAAGTTACCTGATTTGTTTATTTGTTTGTTTTTAATGAGTTTTTTTATTAGTTCGTTGTTTTTAATTAGTTTAATTTTACTTTTTTTAATTTTTTGATATTTTAGGGAACAAGCTAACCATGTTTTCGATAAAATTTTAATTTTGCTCCCCAAAATTTTTATTTCTTAATTCGATCTAACCCGATCATTTAGGACTTCTTCTACAGCTTACGGTTATCCGTTTATTGCGATGTGAAACATGGTACCCCCGGCAAGTTTTCACACTAATACGCGGACAGCGGCTATCTTCGGGCGGGTATTAGATCATCTATTGCCCGCGAGGCACCATAAACTTTACAGCAATCTAAGGGCCAAGCACTCGTGTACCAGCTGGTGTAGTGACCTTTTCTTTTGTTCTAAAAATAAGTGGGTTAGAAGTTTCTACAAAGTAAAATTTTATATCAAACTCAGTATTAGGGCATGCGCGTAAAAATTATGAATGGGAAGAGATTCATTGATACGCTTGACCAATCATATTATAGTACAGTAAATCAAAATAATTCACAATAGGTTGCAACTAACCACGTGTGCTATGCAGCCATCTTGTTTCTAGATAAACAAAACAACCGTCTGTCTCGTTTGTTTACCTCATTTGCGTTTATTCTTCTATTTGTTGTTTTAAAGTTATACAACAACATTAAGTTTAATAATTGAAACTTTGCCTAGAAATGTACTGTTGATTATCACTGGAAAAATATTAAACACTGCTTCGTACGCTTTATACTAAGCTGAAACAATGCGTCATGGAAATGACTAATAGTTTGAAGAAAGTACTGTCCATCCCCTTTACCCCCTTCATTCCCTTCTCGCCATTAAACCAACGGCGGTTTGTAATCTTGTTACGGTATGCTGTGATAGGTTTGAACGCGTTCATCAGGCTTTACACCGGACTGTATACGACACATGTGTTAATGTTTATGCCCATCTCTCCGTAAAGGGTGTGGTAGCAACGAATGTAAATACTAGATAGGATAGCTGAGAAGCATTCTCTTAGGCCCTGTACTTGACCCTATCTACACAGATGTGTTATTTACGGTTGAATGAAGATTGGTAATCTATGGCTCATCGGTTCTTCGCGCACTATTCAGCGGTGGGGTGGGGTGGAGGGGCTTGCCTAGCCTCAAGCGTTGTACCCAGGGTTGTGTAGTAGGCTATTATTATAAGGCAATAAACTTGTGTAAGCTAGAATTTAAGTAGAGAAAGACATTGTTTTGAAGTGAGAAGACCGGCTAACAAACAAAACTTGATCTGGTTTGACGATAGCTGTCCTGAGAAAACCGCTCGATTGATAGGATGTGAATTACTTAATAGTCATAAATTCATTACCTGTTGTATACATATTTTCTGCTTACATAGAAAAATCTGTCTAAAACTTACAGCATAAATCAAAGCGTATTTTACTAGACAGATGGTTCTTATACATATAGGAAGACGTTTTATCTGTTTTCTATCTGAGAAAACGCAAAGTGCTTTTTCCCGTTCTTCTTTTTACGTTTTCTCAACTTTGCATTTTACTCAAAATTCAACATTTAAATCGCAAAGGCTTTAGAACCCTTTGTCATACAAGACTAAAACATTTCACGTGCATTTAGCATTATACCATCTACAAAACATTAAGTGTACTTTGAGTTTACGACAATACTTTATGAAATAATGATATTTATGTAACACCACCCCCTAATTTTTGCAAATAAATTTACGTAAAAATTTGTATCAAAAATTGAGTACGAGCCATCGCAATGAGTAAACGTAGAAATATATAGTTTGGTTTGAGAAATCTAAATCTTTCATCCACTTTTAAAAATCTCTTATGGGTACGAAGTTATAGCGCTTTGAAAAAGTGTTAGTTTTCACACTTTTTTGCGGTTTCCATTGAAACCAGGACTGCAATTGACGGCTATATCCAAATTTTTTTTTGTCTATAGCTTAACAACTTTAAACATATAAACTTATTAAACACCCAGAAATGTGTTAAATAAAAAAAAGATTCTATCCGTGGTGCCTATCCTTAATTTTAATTTTTAATTTTTAATTTTTTAACTTTTAATTATTTTTTTTAATTTTTAATTTTTTAAATTATAATTTTTTTTTTAATTTTAATTTTTAATTTTAAATTTTTTTATTTTTTAAATTTTTTAATTTAAATGTTTAAATTTTTTTTTAAATTTAAAATTTTAATTTTAATTTGTTTGTTTTAATTGATTTACTTTGTTTGTTTTTTGTTTATTTGTTTTTATTTTATTTTTTTTTTTGACAAGCTTGTAAAAAAATAGAATTTCTTTGTGTCGGGTCCCAACAACCATTAACTTTAGCTGCTACAAATTATTCCACACTTCGGTCGCCAGCGAAGTTTTCGGCGGGTGCCTGTTTGACAGCTACCGGCGGTGACTAATGGCTTTTTCCCAGTCGGCTTGACAGCCGAGCTTGATTTATGGCCGACAGGTACGGGTTCACATGGTGTATTGGAACGTGAGCACCGTCTCCTGTATGCCGCGGTATTCGGAGCAGAGTTGATTTACGATCGTTGAATGGCTTTTCCGCGAATCAATTACTATTTATTTGAATACCGTTCCCACGGGGGTTGTCTCCCCCTGCCTCGCAGGCACGCCAAGGTTATTTCTAACCTACGTTGTTTCTTTGTCCTTCCTCACGCCAGGGTAAAAGTAATTGGTTTTCGGCGCCGGTCTGGCCAAGTATTTACTTTTTATCTTAATACCATCTGGCCAGTACAAGACAGTCTGGCGCCTCACCTACCACTAGTAGTTATACGCACAGTGTCATAGGTTTTTGATCGAGTAAAGGAATAATGTTGAACAACCCGAGTTGATCCCGGGTGTTGTATGTAGACTATCAGAGGTTGTATTACAAATCTAAATTTGTAAGTGGTAAAATACCAGAGGTTCATCCGTTTACTTAATGAATATGATCGTAACCACTCATTTTATGAAAGTATGGTATGGTGACACCATTAATACTACTATCGTCCAGCCCTCCTAACGTGTTTGAGTCGTACGTGAATTCCATTGGACATGAGCTCTAATCCATCACCAACGTACATTGATGTCACACATCAACAACAGTTAGATTTAATGTCAGACAGTTCTGATTTGAGTGTGAGCGCTTTTCGCTTTGAGTGTCGGTGGTTTTTGTTTTCACCGAATCATGTTTAAAAGTTGGTACATACATGTTTTGGAATTGATGGGGCAGAAATTACACCAGAGTGTGACAGGGTTTTGTTTTCAACAACGCAGGTTTCAAAGTTGAATGGGGACGACTATTTATTTGTATGTGGATGGTTTTGGTTTCACCTAGGCAGGTTTCAAATTTGGTACGTGGATGTTTTGGAATTGGTGGGGGCAGAGTTTATACAAGAGTCAGAGGAGTTTTGGTTTCACCGATGCATAGTTCAAAGTTGGTACATGTATATTTTGGAGTTGGTTGTGGTAGAATTTATACTAGAGTGGGACTGATTTTGTTTTCAACAGTTTCAAAGTTGGATGGGAAAGCTGTCACACCTTTTAATCAGATATCACAATAAAGCACAAAAGATCATTTAAATGTATAAAAAAATTATTTACTTTAAACAACTCCTGTAAGTGTGTTGTGTGTATGTGTGCGTGTGTAAATGTGCACCCCGTACAAAAGCACAGTCTGGGTATTGGCGTCGATGTTCATCTTCTACCACATCCCAGCCCCTCAACGTATTCAAACAGAAAACACACTTGACAAGGTCGTCAGGTCCAATGAAAACAAAACCAGTTTTAGCCAAACTGATAGGGTAAACAGGGTAGACCAACACCCCAAAAATATTTGGATTCTTTCCTTCTCATCGTGGAACCTGAGGTCGCTGTCCCTGACGGGGGCTGGGTTGGGTGCTGGTGGAGTCGCATCAAGGGGTTCAATAAAAGTTCCACCTGTCGGCCGCTGTACAAACACTCTCTCATACGCCAGACTCATTCCCCTTGCTTAGTCTCATGAAAGCTACTGATCATCTGTACAGGATACAATCTCTCTTCATCTGGACCAATGTCAAGACCAGTTTCTGTTTGCTCCAACATTGCCGTTCTCTCAGCAGAATCCCAACCACAGCAGTAAAGACAAAAACATTCACTGAACATGGTATAGGGTTCAGGGACAAATACTATTTTACCACTCCTGGTTCGGCCACCGATCAGAGCCGTAAAGAGATGTTTCCAACTAGGATCCAGGGTTTTAAATGATTGATTTTGATACCGGAAATACATCTTATACAGGATACCGAGTTACATAACTTTCAGGGACAATTAAGAAAACAATATCAAAACACCATAAAAATCACAAAAGACCATTAAAATGTATATAATAATTTTTTATTGAATAAAAACAACCCCATCAGCATACAGTCAGGGTTCTTTCTTATTTACATATTTACATTAAAGTCTCGTTAAAGTCATGGTTAAAACTATAACTGTCAAAGTCTTATATGTTTAGGGGAGATGTTGTCACATTGTCTGCGTGTACTTGTCTTTTAATATAAAAGTAAAAAAGTGAGTTTCTGTGTTGGGTGTAAGTATATATCCCCTTGTTGTAAGCCCTGAAACCTGTATTCGTCCCACCACTTGGTTCTTTTGTTGTGAGGACCTGCATAAAAGACTCTTTGCCTAGTGTGTTGTGTTTTTTGGATAATCCTTTGGTTGATGTTTTATTATAGTCTCCGAAACAGTGGTAAGTCTTACTACATAAAGATATCATCCCCTACATACTCTAACTTAAACAACCCCGGTGTTCTCTATTCATAAATTTTCCTAGCCCGACACTCCTGACAATAAAGATCTACCGTGCCTTTGCCGCTAATAAATTGGGGTCTATGTGACTCGCATACTTCTGAGGGGAACCATTTGTCGTAAACGTCAAAAAACTCGTGTTCTAGTCCCGGTCTAACGGCTTTAACAAGTCATCGGTGCTTAAGGCTGAGTATAAGCTGTCAGTGTCCATCTCGCAGAGATGAAAGTCGGTCCTATCTATATACATGTCTATAAAATCATAATAAAATTCTAACATCCTAAGTTTCGCGTATTGATAAACGAAAAAACCTATCTGTACAAGGAGATCCCAATCAATGTTCTTTTTTTAACATTTCTACTTCGTAAACAAAGTCGGTAAGTTGTGTCATTTTTTTTTTTAAATCGCGGGTTATAAATACAACGCCCTATATCGCTATCACTACAGTAAGTCATGTCCGCATGTCGTGTTTTATCCGTTAAAATTTTACCGTATGTCGCGTTTCCTAACAATTTCATTGTTTCACTCGTTATCAGGTATTTGTCGTCTATGTCACCCTTTCTTCGCGCGTCTGAAACTGTATCCACAAACGTCTTAAAACACGAAACCGGATTATATTCAACCACTTGAAAAATTTTAGTTACTATCAACCCATGATTTAAATACCA
Organism: Physella acuta; assembly: GCF_028476545.2. Taxonomy (NCBI): domain Eukaryota; kingdom Metazoa; phylum Mollusca; class Gastropoda; family Physidae; genus Physella; species Physella acuta. The sequence continues at coordinate 1,210,190 of NW_026731670.1, read as the reverse complement.
ATTTAAAAGAGGGTCGCTAATAAAATTTTCTCCTCTTCAAAACTACCGATTAAAGTTCGTCTACCGCTAGTCAATAAGTTGTTGTCGATCGCGTATTGTCTCATAAACGGTCCGATGTCGTCACGCGTAACGTTTGTATTTTTAAAAATAGGCGTCATCTCACTAAAATGCTTTCTTAAACTATCGGGAACTTTAATGTCGCATTCTATCAGACCAAAATACGAGTCGTCTAAACCAGATTCGATTATCTGTTTTTCAGTCAAGGGCCATTTTTTTACCATAGGTCGGTGTCGGTGTCTTTTGGGATTTGTCAATAGATTTTAAATAATCTTTAATAGTTGGGTTGGTCTTTTTATGGTTTCCCCCATTCACATTCCCACATTAACGTCAACAAGATCGGTCAGGTACTTCGTAATTTCGGTTGTCTTTTTAAATAAATCAGTCAAGGTGTGGAGATGTAATGTGTATGAAAAGTGAATACGTGGAACGGATCACTGCGTGTGTGTATGTATCATGTAGTGAGACGCGAGGCCGGGTGTATTGACGTGTATGTTGTTGTACGGAGCGAACGAGGGTACAAGGGAAGCGACTGGTCGGGTGACAGTGGCTGTGTTGTGAGCGAGAGAAAGGTGGTGTGTAGGAATGAATGCGGGGGGGGGGGGCAGTTGAAAGTTGGAGTGTAAGCAAACAGGTTGATGTGGGACTAGTGGCGCGTTTAAAGAGAAATAAAGGATACTGTGATACCTAGCCTCAATCGTGTTGGTTGTGCATTCTTTGAGATCCTGATAAGCTCACAGACTTTGTGGAGCTGCGGCACCCACAACTGGGTAATATACATTTATCTCTTGTCGAACCAACAGACCTCCTGTAAGTGTCACTTTGAGTTTGTTTATTACCTAACAGAATCATGGAGGAACCAGTAAGTTTGGCAGATATGTACAGCCTGGGCAGAAGCGTCGGATACGAGGGAGAGAAGTTGGACGAGTGGGTGGAGAAAAGATTGAATGAGATTGAAGAAAGGATGGACAGATGGTGCAGAAGGGAAAGAGAAAAAAATGAAGCCAGAACAAGAAAAGATGGAGACAGAAGCAAGGATAGAGAACGAAAAAATGAAGATAAAGCAAGAAAAGATGGAGACAGAAGCAAGGATAGAGAACGAAAAATAGAAGAGAGAACAAGAAAGGATGGAGACAGAAGCAAGGATAGAAGTAGAAAAAAATGAAGGCGGAAGCAACAATCAAACTCGAAAGAATGAAGCATGACATACCACACATAGACATGAGCCATCAAAACATCCTATCAAAGTTTCCATAATATCAGGAAGATTCGGAAAACAGATGAGTATTTCAGGAGATTCGAAACAGTGGCGAGGACGACAAGCTTGAGCGATACGCAGTGGGGAACTCAACTCCTTGTCTTAATAGGAGGGAAGGCATTGGATGCGTGTCAGGGCCTGAGTGAGATAAAATGAAGGACTACAGAATATTAAAGGAAACCCTCGTTGAGTTCTTCTTACATAATGAAGACTCGTATAGAAAAATTTCCACAACAGACTACCATCCAAATCTGAGAACTTCAAAAACTACGTGTTGGATCTAAAAACCATTTTTATGAAGTAGCTAGAAACGGCTAGAGTGGAGATGAACGTGGAGAATATAATTGAATTCATCTTGATAGACAAAGTATTAAATTCAGTAGATAAGCAGCTACTAAGTTAACATACAGGAAAGAAAGCCCACCACTCTAAAAGAACTTACTAGCCACTGCCAAAAGTAAATCATTGCACACACGGATAGACCAATAGCTAACAAAGAATCAGAGTATGAATCAATCTTCTATGCAAAAGCGACAGGCGATACAGCGGAGTACGTTGGTCTAGAGGCAGGAAACGACAGATATGACATTCGACGGCAAAGGAATTATGGAACACAAACCAACGGCACAAGATACGTTGGGAGGTGTTTCAACTGCCAACAACCGGGTCACATGATTAGGAACTGTCAGCATAGAAATTCAAACGTTGGGGTCAATAATCAGGCTGCGGGTCAAGAATACCCCAGAGACACAAACACTCATGCGGCACACAGTTATTACAGCCAACAACATAGACCGAGGCAGGACGGAAATCATAACAATGATTACAACGACCACAACAGTAGCCCAGATAATGAGGGAGGCGGTTAGAGACACGGGTTGCTCTACTATTGCTGTAAAAAGTAGCTACGTCGAACAGCACCAATACACGGGTGAATGAAAAATGGTAGAGGTGTTTGGTGGCACGGTCATACGCCTACCGATAGCACTGATAAACATTAAATCACCGTATGTGACGGGACAAGTCCGAGCCTTAGTATTCGAACGGGGATCATTCGACGTAATCATCGGGAATGATATCGGGAGAGAGACCATACCACAAAACTATCATCCTAATGCAGCGGTAAGGTGATATTTGATCTGGTCACAATCTGGGACGGAGCACACAACAAGACGGCGGTGAGACAACACACGTGTAAGACATTTGTTCTACAATATACATTATGTAGCATGGCGTCGTTCGACAAGTTGTACCGAAGGAGAGAAAAATCGACGTCGTATCCAAAGTTAAAACCAAGTACCGGTATCCTTTTGTTAAGTTTCTTTCGTATGTATGTTTACTGTGTTTATTGTTAATTGTTATATACGAGAAATGTAAATGATGATTGTCACAGACTGTATTATTATGTATCTTTATTATATTGTGTTTTGCATGAATGAAGAGTACCTGGCTAGCGGAAGGACTGTCTGAGCGATCGTCATGTGTTTTTCCGTGTTTTGGGTGAGATCGCTCATTGACGTAAGGGGAGAGAAAGTGGTGAATAAAAGAGAGAGCGAAAGGTGAACGGGTGTTGTGTGCTAGGACTTGGGACTGGAACGATGGCAGTGAATGTAAGATGTCTCCATGACTTGGAGTCGTGATTATTATTTGTACCTATATCAGTTGATCTTCAAATATGGATGTACCACGGATTTATCTGTACATAGTGTAAATAAAGTTGTCATTTGAAGTTGCCACTGTTGCTCGTGTTCCTGTATGAAAGCTAACCCACAACAACAGAGAATTCATGTTGTTACATATGGTGTCAGAAGTGGGGGCAATAAAGTGATGTTGCTACATTGTATTACTGTTACTTATGATGTCACAAGTGGTTGAAGAATTGGTGCTACATATGTCAGAAATGGAGATATTACAGTCTGTGGTCTTCCACTGTTTACCAAGTACGTCAAGTTCTTGAAAGTCATCTATCTACACTCAAGTCAGAAGGGTTGCTGTAGTCAAGTCAGACGTTTTGTTCAAGTCAAGTCATCAACGTGATAATTTTTATCACCTTATTTCGATATTGTCTCACCAATGTCGAGTAAATATCGTCTGTGTGTTTTTTCTATTTGGATTTAGCTGTTCAAGTTTTTTCTATTTGGATTTAGCTGTTCAAGTTTTTTCTATATGGATTAGCTGTTCAAGTTCTTCTACTGTGGATGAGCAGATCTAGTTTATTAATTGTAAACTGTTCCTAAAGATGTCTTATCTAAAACTGGACAAATTTCTACTCTGTAACAGGCTACTAGAACTATTTTGAATTTTTTCAACTTTTTGGAAGCAACAAAGTGAACTATTTTTGTACTATATATGTACTATGAACTTTTCTTGGATTACTAGATGTCTCTAATCAACTGAACAAAGCCAGAATACAAGAAAGGGTATTGTAAATTAATTAACATTTATCTATTGTCAACTAATGAATTTATATTTTATGTCATAGAAAATATATCAAAATGTCAAATTTTGAAACATATGCAGCACTTGTGAAGGAACTTGACATTCCGAAGGAAGACAGGTTGGCATTTATAAAAGAACTACTAAACAAAGATGAAGAGAAAGCTGCTAAAGAGAAAGCTGAGAGAAAAGAAGAAGAGAAGGCTAGAGAAGAAAAAGCTGCTAAGGCGAAAGCTGAAGAAAAAGAAGAAGAGAAGGCTAGGAAGGCAGAAGAGAGGGCTAGGAGGTTAGAGGAAAGGAATTGGAAAATAGAAGATGATGAAAGGAAGATTGCAGCAAAAAGAGAAGAAGATGACAGAAAGCACAAGCATGAAACAGAACTGGAAGAATATATGGAAATGGCGAGGGCACAAGGCATTAAGAAGATGAACAAGCAGATAGCCTGGGCAACCAATCGACTTGAAAGAGACATAGAAGAAGCAAAAGAAGCATGGGACGAAGAAACAGAACAACCCCGACGAGCTCATTGAAATGTATTGAGAGAACTAGATGATGTGATAGAAATAGTGTGTTGTTTGTGAGTGATGTTTAAAAATACTTCAAATGTTCTATACAGGGTTACTATGTAGCTATTCTATGGAATTTAATATGTATATGATGCCCATGTCTTTGTACTAGGTTATTTTACAGAGTACAAATTTGATATGGTGCGTCTATTCGGTGTACTACAGACTTACGGAAAGTCATTGTTCTATCTTTAGTTAAGGGGCAGTCAGGGTGTCCGTGAAAGAGGCAGCCATGGATTTGATAAACGGTTCGACCCTTCGCGTTCCACCCGTCTACTCTTATATGGCGAGATCCTAAACTAACTTCGACCCCGTTAAACGCGGTTTTTATAGTTACGCCCTTTGTTTTTGAAACTGCCACGCTTGTTCCCCATAATGATTAGCTCTACGCGGTCTAAACCCATCCTCACTATTTCTAATAAGCGGGAATCCCGTCGGCATTTTTTTGCATTAGAGACCATAAATAAAGCGCGTTCGCGTCTTACCCCTTAATGGCCTGTACCACCTTATTACTATTCCCCCTAATAAAAGTTTCAACCTTTTCGTGGTGTCTATGAAAAATTTTGGAGGAGCCCCCTACGATATTATTTCTGATTGTTTTATGTAACTCTAATTTGCGCTTGGACCACAAAGAAAAGAAACGTCTTCGGGAAGTGTTTTAAAAAGGTATTTTAAGGTTACCACAGGGACAGAAAAAGCGTCTTTGAAAAAATCAACCCCTAAATTTTTGTAAAAGTTAGTTTGTTGCTCGAGCTCCTCGATAAATAGTTTAACGTCAATATTGGTATGCCATATAAGAAAATCTTTAAAAGTTTGCATCCCCTTCTCTACCCAAATTTGCCTACACTTCGCGTACTCGTCGTCTGAAATGTTACAATTTTTTAATGATGAAAAAAAAAAGGCCGAATGCGGAGGTAAACAAGATTCGTTTAAGGACGGCTACATTTTTTGACATATTCGTATGGGGAAAATCCTTTGGTCTCTTTAACATTATACGCGTCGAGGAATTTACTATAGCTAAACCCGAGTGCTAGATAATTAACTATAACTAAGAACTTTAATTTGTTTGTTGGTATAAACTTGAGATTATTATTTCTTTTAACTACATAGTTTGAATAAGCTAAAAAGTACTGAATGAAATACGGTTTACCGAGATTTATATCATATTTTCCTAAATTAAACTTTATAACCGGCATTTCTAATCTAGCGCTAAGAAACCTATCAAACCCTTTGTCGTTCGACTTATTATTGCTACCTCTAGATTTAGGTGGAAATAGCTTCCTGATTTGCTTAAAAATCGGATCGAACTGTTTTCTCAAAATACCATAAGCTGCCTCGGCGATTGCATGGAGTCTGTCAATAACTCTAGTCACTAATTCTTGGAGGTCCCCAGTCAATCTACGTTTGAGGCTACAGAGCAAGACAAAGGCACGAGCTTGGCTACGCTTTTTGTAACTCTACCTAACGTGGGTAACTCGGTATGGTTGAAATAGCATTCAAAATCATAAGTTGCGCGGAAGGGTTAAACAATGTTAATATCTACATCCACCCCGTATGATGCTAAAATCTCCCAGATTGTTTTCTGTGTATGATAAAGCCCCCATTACATCCTTTCGTGTGTCTGTTCAATTGCTTAATGGTGGGCCATAATTTGTTACACAGAGAACACGCGAAAGAGTGACCCGCCCCATCTATATTGTTAATGTACATAAACTGATTTTGAAAATATAAAAGATATATGGTCTCCCTAAAGCTATCACTACTTCTAAGTTTCGGACAAAGGGCCTGATTTTCATTAAATTTAAAAATGTCTATGTTTAAACTAAAGCAGGACTCTAAGAGGGGTACTTCGACCAAACTAACCCCACTAAAATTATCCATGTGTGATGGGTCAGGGCTGGATGGCTGGTTGATTGGGATGATTGCATAATTGATGAACTGTCTGGTGATTGGATCGAGTGGATGCTTGGGTAGGTCGCTGGCTGTAGAATAAAAATAAAATAAATTCAAAATTAAAAAATAAAAAAAAATAAAAAAAACATTTGACAATTTTAAAAACTTTAGTTATACTTTAGTGGGTTTACTTAAAACAAAACTAAATTAAATATTAAACCTACCTCAGTGTTGGTTTGAACGTCTTAGCCGGATCTGTAGTTGTGTAATTGGCTGTGGATGGGTCGGATGGATAGGTAGCTCAATGGTTCAGTATATGGGTTGGCTGTCTCATTGGGTCGGTTGTACACGAAAAATGTAAAGCGAATACATTTGACTTCTTGTTTGGAAACCGATTTCATTAAATGGTATAAACCTATTTTCAGTAGCGATCTAGTGTTTGTCTAGACTGTACACTACAAAATTAAAGTATACTACAAAATTAAAGTAAATACATGTGAGTGCTTATTTTAATAAGATTTATTTAAAGGTTATTTTAAATAAGGGGGTTAGCTCTCATAAAACAAAAGTAATATTAACTTTACCTTTAATGTTAATTCCTAAGGTTAAGAAAAAAGTGACAAAGTAGGCGGTCCGTGGTGGGTTAGGTAGATGTGTTGGTTGGTCTGGCGTCCTAAGCTGGCGGTCTCAGGCTGGTTAAATGGAGGTGATGCTTGTTCTGGACTACGAAGTCGAAGTGACTTAGAAAAAAATTCTCGCGTTTATTTATACTTTTGGTCGGTTGAGGTGTGGCGCCAGACTGTCTCGTACTGGCCAGATAGTATTAAGATAAAAAGTAAATACTTGGCCAGACCGGCGCCGAAAACCAATTACTTTTACCCTGGCGTGAGGAAGGACAAAGAAAAAACGTAGGTTAGAAATAACCTTGGCGTGCCGGCGCGGCAGGGGGAGATAACCCCCGTGGGAACGGTATTCAGATAAATAGTAATTGCTTCGCGGAAAAGCCATTCAACGATCGTAAATAAACTCTGCTCCGAATACCGCGGCATACAGGAGACGGTGCTCACGTTCCAATACACCATGTGAACCCGTACCTGTCGGCCATAAATCAAGCTCGCTGTCAAGCCGACTGGGAAAAAAGCCATTAATCACCGCCGGTAACGGTCAAACAGGCACCCGCCGAAAACTTCGCTGGCGACCGAAGTTATTTGATGTGTGGAATAATTTGTAGCAGCTGAAGTTAATGGTTGTTGGGACCCGACACAAAGAAATTCTATTTTTGTACACGCTTGTCAGAAAAAAAAAACAAAAACACAAATAAACAAAAAAACAAACAAGTAATGAAAATGAATTAAAACAAACAAATTAAAATTAAATTTCAAAATTACAAATTTAAAAATTAAAAATTTAAAAATTTAAAATTTAAAAATTAAAAAAAAAAAATTAAAAGTTGAAATTAAAAATTAAAAATTAAAAAATTAAGGGGAAAAAAAATCACAAAATTTCTTGCTTTTCGTCATGATGGGTTTCTTGCACTTTTGGATACTTTGTCCATTGTTGTATTAAGAAAATAATATCTTTAAAGAGAAAAAAAATATTTTATGTGTTTGAATTACGATTTTTATGACCCTATTAATTAAAAAATAATCAATTTTTCCCAATCTTACAAGCTCTCTATGGAAAGTTTTATATCCGTTATTATATTGTATTTGACATCATTTGAAAGCTGGATTTCTCATGTATTTAATAAACTTTATTTCCGACATCTCGGAAACACCCAAAGCTTACAATCGGCTTTACAGTTTACACAGATATGGTACTTTCCTGACCTAGTTTTTGTTACTTTTGGCTGTTATTCTCAGTTCGCAGGTTTTTAACACTAAAAAGCCTGCTACTTTTTATTTATTAAACAATGCCAACCATATTTTTAGTAAATATTCTTGATGCAAAAATACAACTTTTGTCACGAGGGAATTGTGATTGCTTTCATAGAATAAAAGTATTTGGTAATTAATATGCACATTTGAAACTTTTGAATACTAAAAAGGGTACGTTTTTTTAGACCTTGTAAAATTCTTACTAGTAATTATTTCAAAAAGTTGTCGTGACAAAAGTTTTAATATATATAGAAATATAAACAGTTTAAATTTGATTGCTATAGATGCATAAATAAAAAAGCCTTAGTATTTTCAAAAGTACCGAAAAATGCAAAATTGCGGAGGTTTTTTGGTTTCCATGACAACCAAAATTGTTTTCGACCCCTTTTTTTTGCTGTTTAATACTTACTTTTATATGCCAAACATGATTAAAGTATTCAAAAGGCTTTAGATCTTAAACTGTAAAAAATAGAAAAAAACATAGCATTTCCCCTTAAAAATTAAAAAAATTAAAATTAAACTAATTAAAAACAACAAACAAATTAAAAGCTCATTAAAAAAAACAAATAAACAAATTTCGTAACTTAACACCAGTGATTATTATGTAACTAGGTCGCCAGTGGTCATTACGTAACATGGTCACCACCTCCCCTGCCCTACTGACCTACTGACCTACACTCCCTGCGCCTCAGCCACCCCCTGCACCAACGCCAGTTGGCGCAGTATTTTACTATATGTCTTTGTACCTCCGCCTCCGCCACCCCCTGCGCATCAACCACCTGCTGCGCCATTTGGCGGAGTATTTTTCTATATCTTTTTGTACCTCCGCCTCACCCATCTTACCCATGGCTCCTTCACCCTCCGCCAGTTGGCGGAATATTTTACTATATCTCATTGTACCTCCGCCTCTACCACCTGCTCCGTCAGGTGGTGGAGTATTTTACTATATATCCTTTGCGCCTCCGCCTCCCTCTGCGGATGGATGGATAGATGGATGGATGGATGGATGGATGGATGGATGGATGGATGGATGGATGGATGGATGGATGGATGGATGGATGGATGGATGGATGGATGGATGGATGGATGGATGGATGGATGGATGGATGGATGGATGGATGGATGGATGGATGGATGGATGGATGGATGGATGGATGGATGGATGGATGGATGGATGGATGGATGGATGGATGGATGGATGGATGGACGGACGGACGGACGGACGGACGGACGGACGGACGGACGGACGGACGGACGGACGGACGGACGGACGGACGGACGGACGGACGGACGGACGGACGGACGGACGGACGGACGGACGGACGGACGGACGGACGGACGGACGGACGGACGGACGGACGGACGGACGGACGGACGGACGGATGGATGGATGGATGGATGGATGGATGGATGGATGGATGGATGGATGGATGGATGGATGGATGGATGGATGGATGGATGGATGGATGGATGGATGGATGGATGGATGTGTGTCTTTTCATTTGATCATACTCACCGTAAGTGTAGATTAATTTAAAACCTCGGTAAACATTAGAATCATCAGTACGAAATACCAAATGCAGGTTGCTGTAAGAGGTGATGGGGTCAGGTTTAAGTTGGCCACAGTAAACTTGAAGAATTGGATCACTTGTTAACGTCCCGTTGAAAATTTTAAGACTATCAGCGGTGCAGGATTTAACCCTTTCCAAGTAAAAATCTATAAAACTAAATTGAAAGAAAGTGTGTTAATAAAACAAATTGATGTTTTTAACAGCGGCATAAATTAAATCCTCCCAACAACGCAGTTCGGATTGGAAGTGTAGGCGGACATGTAGTATGCTGAATACCAGTGAATTCATCTAATTAAAACATTATTTTACCTATTTTTACAAGTTTTTCTTTAAATTGATTCCTCTGTTTAATCCTATATATCTGTCTCTATAGATTGAAATGGAAGAGCGAAATGTAGGGCACTACTTACCGATCAATTTCTTAAAATTCGGTACGTGGATCATGACCCGATAACAATTTAATATTAAATATAATTAGACTTAATTGGATTATTAATTTTTATTTTTTGTTTATGTATTAATTTTTTAAAAAAATAAAATTCTAGGCAGACGTATCCAACCACCCTAAACTATTATACGTGAGTTATCAATTTCATAAGTTGCGCAATAGTTTGGTCACAGACCTCGATTTTATTACAAACTTTAAATTACTGAAAAAGAAAGATTTTAAAAACTTACAAGCGTGTATGTACTAATGAACTAAAAAGAAGAAAATAATAGATTTAAAAAATATATTATTTATACTATTTAAAGTACTATAAAGAAAAAAGATCCTTTGTTTTCGTTACTTAAAAAAATATAGTATTCATACTTTAGTTGGCTATTAGTAGAAATAGAACAATAAAACGCAAACTTACCTGATTGTTGTCAGCATTTGAGGCTTAGAAGGTATTGTCCAAAAACAAGTATAGTCATATCCATAGCTATGTGGGTAATTTGGGGTAGTTATTAGACCAATGTTGTCGATTGCAGTTGTATTAGCAGGTAAGTACTTTGCTGAAAAACCAATAGCATAACTATATCACATGTTTGTCATATTAGAACAAACAATACATTAAAATGAGAATTGCACAACACCAAAACGATTACTCTTAAATTTCAGTGGAACTTACGTCTGCATCTTGTTGTGTCAATGCTGTCAATGATGTATCCAGGTTGACAAGAGCATGTAAAGTTACCATCTGTGTCTGTGCATGTCTTGTGGCATGGACTTATGGGACTGTTGCATTCATCAGTATCTGACATAGAATGCGTCAGTTAACCTGTAACTTGTATATACCATTTCTTATTTCCCAGAGAGCAAATATCAAAACAACGAAATCAAAGATACTATTGAAGAGGAAAATGAATGTACATTTCCTTTTGTATAAATCAATATATACGGGCCTATATATACTAGCGTAGCCGTCCCCGCGCGTTGCCGCGGTAATAGAAGAAAGCTTGACAAAATATATAAGAAGGGTTTCATCCATTTATTAGTAATGTAGTCTAAAGAGTCTTGCTGGCTAGATCATACTGGTAAATCATACCGGGGGATTTCATTTGTCTAGAGAGTTAAATCTTTTACTTTTTTCTGAAAGTTCCTTTTTGACACAAACATCCGCACAATCCCACGGCCGTTTCCTCAATTTAATTATCCAGGTAAAAAAACATATTTATTTTCTCGATAATATCTTCACAAAAAAGTAACTCTTCTTTGCTATCTTATGAATGCAAATACGAAACAGACAAGCTAACAAACTCACGTCTGTTGATTAATCATCTTGAAAAGCAAACAATGGTGAAATCTTAATTAAATTCAACATGTGTTCTGTAACATCTACGGACTTGTCTGCTAAATGCCGCTGAAAGTTTTAGTAGAAAGAGATGTCTGTTGCATCTTTACTGCACTGAAATCCCCAAGAATTATTTTCACCATCTCCAACAATCAGCGTTGATGGAGGTTTCTCCTATTGTGTGATGGTTTTTTTTTTTTTGGCTCGGCATTCATAATAATATGCTGTGTTTCCTTGGTGCAGCTAGCTTCATGCAAAAGAAATCACCTCCTATTTTTTCTTGGTGTGTTCCAAATGACTCGTTTAAAATGACGATTTAGTTTTAAACGTTTCATAAGCTCATGAATGAGAACAAATTTGCACAATACTCATTGTTTTTTCTCTATTCTATTTCCAGTGACGTTAGTGCAGCCGAATTTCACATATTCTTCTAAATAATATTTATGCAATTTTTTTAAAGATGGGATTTAGTCTACCTGTTGGCGACCCCCCAGAAAGCCATGCGATCCCCCTAAGGTCATAACCCTCAGTTAGGGAACCCATGCTTTTGAGAGTAGTTTGTAGACTGTGCAAGCGTACTGGGTTTACATTTGGTCGTGTCTTGAGTACAATTTTGAATATAGTTTTTTTACACTTTTAAATTATCACTTTAGGTTGATTTAAGTAATAAAACAATAGCAGTCGTCATGTGACACCATTTTTACCACCTTTGGTAGGTCTAGTGGCTCAACTATATGAACTTTATTAGGACTTGTTATGAAACAATAAAAAAAAAATGATCTATTCGGTACAATATACTCATTTTCTTAGCTCTTACAATTTACAAAAAGGTTATCGCATTCCACCCGACCTCTTAGACAGCATGATCTAGGTAAATCAATTATATATATATATATATATATATATATATATATATATATATATATATATATATATATATATATATATATATATATATATATATATATATATATATATATATATACTAGCGTACCCGTCCCCATCGCGTTGCCGCGGGGATAGAAGAAAGTTTGACGAAATGTATTTGAAGGATTTCACCAACGCGTTACCAATCATATGTTCTTAGACGCGTGACCGTCTTTTCTAAAAGTGAGTTATTTAAATGTAAACAATGCCTGCGCTTGGATCATAAATATCGGAACACTGGTTTACCTACACTACCGCATGAAAACTTTGAGTGTACATTAATCACTCACCGAAATAATATGTTAGAACACACTTCGGTGATCGTCCATGTGTCAGAGACGTACAGAGGCGCTCTCAGGGCCCCCACCCCCCCCCCCCCCCGATTACACTACCGCATAGGCGCGGCGTATGACCACTGCTCCTTAAAAGTAATAGGCGCCATCGTGCCAAATAGCATCCTGTTAATAATGATGCAGATTTCATCATTCGCTAAAGTGCCACAAATGAACAAAAAAGTATTTGGCATGTTTTAAACATCAGTGTGACTGATGCAACATGCTAGCGTTACTAATGGTCTATTATTTGATGCTCGATCTCAATTTCTGACTGGATTGTCTAATAGTAGATGCTTATTGCATCATTCGCAAAGTGACGAAACTCTACAGTAGGCTCCTCATATTCAAAAAGTTATTTTTTCATCTTTCGCAAGGTGACGAAACTGTACAGAAGGATTTCCTCGCGTTACAAAGTTATTTTTAGAAGCCTGTTGTAGTTTTACCGCTGAATATAGTAGTACCCCTTACTCGCTATGGAGGACGCTCTATTAACGGATGCCAAGTGCCTACATTAGGGGTCTCCAAACTACGGCCCGCGGGCCGGATGCGGCCCGCGATGTCCCCTCATCCGGCCCGCGGAGATCTTTTTGTCCAAGGAAAAAACGTTTGCTGGTGATGGCTGAGGAACTTTGCCCAGAAAAATCAAAGACATGCCTGGAAGAAACTGGCCCCCGAACTGAAATTTGATAGTTAATGCGGCCCTCGGACTGAAAAGTTTGGAGACCCCTGGCCTACATAGTCGCTCTAAAACTCTGGGCGCCAAACCGTGTATTGACGAAAGTTGTACCCTATAAGGCGCCGCCCATAAGAAACTTTAGTTTTCTTTTTCGCAGAAATATTCTCGGGAGTATTCTCATCTACTCCCTAAAGGTTCATGGCACTCGGATGAACCGCATCAAAACAGCATGTAGTGCACACCATGTCTACATACATGTGTCTTTGCTTTGTATTTAAAAATACACATTAAAAATATTTCACGATATAAAACAAAGTTGTCATTCAACCTTACTCACCGTAAGTGTAGATTAATTTAAATCCCTTGTAACTCACAGAGCCATCATAACGGAATACCAAATACAGGTTGTTAGGTGAACTGATAGGGTCCGGTTTAAACTGACCACAAAATGTGTAAAGCAGTGGATCTCTGATAGTAGTACCATTGTAAATCTTAAGGTAATCATAACCACAGTCTGATGATGTTTCTAGGTGAAAATCTAAAATGCTGGTGACAAACAAAAAGACATAGGTATGTTATTTCTTTACAATTTACTTTACTTTATATATTTTTCTATAAAGTGGTCGATAACATTAATTTTACCAATGTAATAATTAAAAAAATATATACCAAACCAAACCAAACCAAACTCCACTCAACTCAACTCAACTTAGTTCAATTTAATTCAATTAAACTCAAATATATTGTATTGGATCTAAAATGTTAAAACTATAAATAATTACCTGATGATGGTAACCATATGTTGTTTGATAGGTATCTTCCAAAAACACTTAGAACTGACTGGGTATTTCTGCGGGTAGTTGGGGCTAATTATTATACCTGTATTTTCACTGGCATCTGTGTTACACGGTATGTAATTTGCTGCAAGACAAAAATAGTATTATACAAGTTATAAGCCAAATATTAGAAAATGTATTTTTAAGTAAAGTGAATAAAATGATTTGATCGAAAAAACTCCGACTTACCTTTACATTTTGTTGGATTTGTTTTATCAATTATATATCCAGGTCGTTGACAAGAGCATGTGTAACTTCCTATTGTGTTTGTACATACATCCTCGCATGGATTTGAAGTACCGCTGCATTCATCAATGTCTGAAAAATAATTGTCAGTAAACGTCGACGAATACATTTTTTACACTTATACATATTTTCAATTTTTAATTGTGTGAGAACTTCGTTAAATTTAATTTACACAGGCATTTTACAAGAGCTGTTCTGCCGTTTAGTAAAATCATTTCAGGTTACCTTCTGAGAAAAATAATATAGATAATTAAAATTCTATGAGTAATCATTCAATAATAGCTACCACAATAGGCGCCCCTTTAGGTCGGTGCCTAAGGCGGCCGCCCCACCCACCCTTCTTTAGGCAGGAATCTGTTAATATAATAATATAATTATTGTATTTATTTTTTTTTAATTTCGAACATTTCAGATGGTTATCTAATTTTAATTTTGGTTTACTGATCGCTCTAGCGCAAGAGGCGACGTTGTAAAACACGCGCGATTTTTATTTTTAATCGTGTATTTAAATCTCGTTTTCTCTCACTTTTAATTAGAAATCTCTTTAGCCAGGGAGAGATTTAGATTTTCTAACTAAATTAATTGTTCGCGGCACAGGGTGTTATTTCCATGCGAATACTATTAACTTTTCCAATGCCCGTGCTAAGTGGAGTGCCCAGTCTTTGAAAATTGAAATTAATTACATGGGTAGAACTACTTTACTGCGGGGGGGGGGGGGGGGGGACGGGCAGGCCGTTTAGGGGGAGGAGGAGCAAATTTCGACACTACAAAATAATTTTTTGCACCTTGCTAGACTAGTGCTTTTGTTAAAACAAAACCTAAATCAACTACAGCAGTGATTGTTCTTTAGTAACTTACACACATTGTATCGAAGAGAAAAAAATAAACCGGGAGTGATCTCCCCTAAACTTTCTCGAATATTCTTAAATAAAACAACAGGGGATGGGAACTCGGGCTATAGACATGATTTTTAATCCATTTTAAATACTTAAAGTTTTAAAAATAGAATAAAAAATCTCGTAGACAAATTAATTGTACACCAAGTGAACGCCAAATAAAAAAGTGCATAATAGGGCGCAATATTATTAGTACTTTAAAATTTTACATTAGTATTTTGAGAAATCGGAAGTAGCGTAAATTACTACTTCCGGTCAACGGAAATTACTCAAAATTAAAAAGATGGTAGAGAATTAGATTGTTTACTTACATGTGAAATTTCATTTATCTATCTGAAATAGTACTCAAGTTATAGGCTTTTGAAAAATTCAAAGTAGGAAAAGTACCACTTCCGGTTTTCAGAAATCGCTCAGAAGTTCATACGGATCTACGATTTTGATAAAGTACTTATATATGAAATTTCATCAACCTAGCTGTAACGGTACTCAAGTTATCGTGTTTACACACGGACACACACACAGACAGACAGACACACAGACACACGGACAAGATTGCAAAATTATGTTTTTCCGTATCAGTGAGGTGTAAAACGTCGAGATTTGTAAAAATCTCGATTTTTTTTTTTGCACGATTACAAGACTTTCTCTATACGTCGAGATTTGTAAAAATCTCGATTTTTTTTTTTGCACGATTACAAGACTTTCTCTATACTTCGTATATACAAGAAAGTAAAAAAAAAAAACTTCGTAAGTTGTAGAATGAAAAATAAAACACATTCATGACACTATTGATAATTTTCATCGGGCACAAATTAGGTATTTTAAAAATCTCGATTATTTCTGATAAGAAAATGTGTTTCAGCCTATCTCTGTGCTGAATGTTGTCTTATGGTGGATATACTTCGCAATGAACTTTGTTTAATGGTTTAATTTAAAATATATTAAGACAGTCAACTATATATATATATATATATATATATATATATATATATATATATATATATATATATATAACTAGCGTACTCGTCCCCACACGTTGCCGCTGGAATAGAAGAAAGTCCGACAAAATATATAAGAACGGTTTCATCCATGCGTTACAAATCCTATATTCTTAGACGCGTGGCCTTGTTTTCTAAAAGTGAGTTATTTAAATGTAAACAATGCCTGCGCTTGGATCTTAAATATCGGGACACCGGATTACCTACACTACCGCTTGAAACACTTGAGTGTACATTAATCACTCACTGAAATAATGAGGTAGAACACACTTCGGTGACCGCCCGTGTGTCAGGGACGTAGAGGGGCGATCTCAGGAGTCCAACCCCCCCCCCCCCCCGATTACACTACCGTTTGAGCGCCGCGTACGGCCCCTGGCTCCTTAAAACTAACAGGCGCAATCGTGCTCACAGGATAACCCAGAGTGCCAAATAGCATCCTGTTAACAATGATGAAGATTGCTAAAGTGACAAATGAACAGTATTTTTTATTTAACACGTAAAAAAATAATTTGACGTGTTTTAAACATCAGTGTGACTGATTCAATATGTTAGCGTTACTAATGGTCTATTATCAGATGCTCGAACTCAATTTCTGATTGGATTATCTAAAAATAGATACTAATTGCATCATTCGAAAAGTGAACAAAACTGTTTGGATTTTTTTTACGGACAAAAAGAATATAACCTTGGTTATTTTTATTTTTTTATTATTAAAATAAAACGTATTACATGGCTTTCAGCGGCCCATTTGAGCCTTTGGGGGCCGAAAGAGACATTTTTATATGCAGCATAATCGCACCCTACCAGGGGGCCAGAGGACACGCCTGATTCAATTTAGTGAGCGTTTGTAACGCCCCATCCTTTCAATTGTCTATCACACTGTTTAGACCGTACGTAGTCGCCATAGCGCACACGGGAAAGACCATGACGCCTATCGCATCCTGCAAATGGGCCGAACATTCAAAATTAAATCCCCCTCCCCCACCACCCACCTCAGAAACCTTCTCGGGAGTATTCATCAACTCCCTACAGTTTTATGGCACCGGGATAAATTGCGTCGAACCGCAATCGTCTTTTATTTTTATATACAGTATGTTGAGAAAAATCCCACCATTCTGTGGCGCCGCTCTTGCGAAATAAAATATTTTTTTTTTACAGAAACCTTCCCTAGAGTGTTATAATGAACTCCCCAAAGTCTCATAGCTATCGGATGAACGATGTCAAACCAAAATCGACTTTTAGTTTTATATACCGTATATAGAGAAAAAACAAATTGCGTCCTGCCGGGGCGCCACCCCTGCGAATTTGAAATTTTTTTTTAAGCAAAAACCTCCCCAGGAATATTCACAACTTCCCAAAGTTTCACGGCGATGTGATAAGAGATTTAGTAATGCATAAAAGACACACAGAGAGACAGACATACACACACAAACATACATTGCTTTTTATATATATACTATTCTTAGATATTAGATGCTTGATCTTAATTTCTGATTGGATTATCTAAAATAGATGCTAATTGCATCATTCGCAAAGTGACGAAACTGTTTGGATTTTTTACGGACAAAAAGAAACATCAAAGTTAATAATCTAACCGTAGTTAATTTTTCTGATTAATAAAATAAAACGTATTACATGGCCCTCAGCGGCCCATGTAAACCTTTGGGGGGCGAAACAGACATTTTTATATGCAGCCTAATCGAACCCAACCAGGGCGCCAGAGGACACGCCAGATTCAATTTAGTTAGCGTTTGTAACGCCCCATCCTATTCATTGTCTATCACACTGTTTAGACCGAACGTAGTCACCATAGCGCTCACGAGAAAGACCAGGGCGCCAAATCGCATCCTGCAGGGGAGCCGCCCATGCAAAATAAAATCCCCCCTTCCCCACCACCTACCCACACCTATTCACCCCTCCCACCCCAGAAACCTTCTCGGGAGTATTCATCAAATCTCTAAAGTTTTATGGCACCGGGATAAACTGTGTCAAACCGCAATCGTCTTTTATTTTTATATACCGTATATGGAGAAAAATCCCACCATTCCGTGGCGCCGCCCTTGTGAAATTAAAAAAAAAATATTTTGTTTACAGAAACTTTCCCTGGAGTGTTCTAATCAACTCCCCAAAGCCTGATGGCGATCGCAATAACGCCGTGAAACTGCAATCAGCGTTTATTTTTATATACCGTTTATAGAGAAAATCGCACCCTCCTGCGGCGCTGCCCTTGCGAAAATAAAAATCAATTTTTTACAAAACCCTTCCGTGAAGTGTTCTAATCAAGTCCCTGAAGTTTGATGGCGATCGGATGAACGTTGTGAGACCGCAATCGACTTTATTTTTATATTAAAAAATCGCGCCCTGTCGGGGCGCCACCCCTGGGAATTTGAAAATGTTTTTAGCGCAGAAACCTCCCCATTAATCTTCTTAACATTTTCCCAAAGTTTCATGGCGATCGTGTTAACGGTGTCACCGCAATTCGCTTTTAATATTTTTAAATACCTTATATTGAGAAAAATCGCACCCTACCGCGGCGACGCCCTTGCGAAATTAAAAATGATTTTTAAATAGGACCATTTGACAGAGTGTTCTTATGAACTCACCAAAGTTTGATGGCGATCGGATGATCGGTGTCATTGCAATTCACTTTTATTATTTTTATATACCGTATATAGAGAAAAATTGCACCCTCCTGTGGCGCCGCCCTTGCGAAAGTAAAAATGATTTTTTTACAGAACCCTTCCCTGGAGTGCTCTAATCAACTCCCCAAAGTTTGATGGCGATCGTATGAACGCCGTGAAACCGCTATTGACGTTTATTTTTATATACCGTATACAGAGAAAAAACAAATTGCGCCCTGCCGGGGCGCCACCCCTGCGAATTTGAATTTTTTTTTCCAAAAAAACCTCCCCAGGAATATTCACAACAACTTCCCAAAGTTTCACGGCGATGTGATGAGAGGTGTAGTATTGCATAAAAGACAGACAGACACACACACACACACAAACATACATTGCTTTAAATATAATATATAGATATGGGGGCTCGAAAAAAAATAGCGGGGGTGGGAGTTTTAATAAGTTTTGCCTTTGGCGCTAAATAACCTGGCTCCGGCACTGAACTAGGACATTAATATTTGTTTATAATTTATACATTTTAAAGATTTTAACAATGTAGATTTTAATACTATGTTTGTAAAAAGAGATCAGTTACTTTCACTCTTTGCAGGATCTTTTCTACTTATTATATAACCTGATACGCATTACCACAAATAGCCTCCGAATGTGATGGTTCATTTTTGTTGACAGTTTGATTTGAATCTTTGCTTATGCCACTGTATTTTCAATATAATAGATTATGTAAGCTATACTATTGCCAAATTTGGCATATGAAGGTCTAGTTTTCTTTGGAAATTATTTATAGAAATATAACAATGTTATAACTAAGTACTCCCTTAAAACTTTAGATTTTCAAAAAAACGTCTGTGTGAGATAACTTAAATCCAATTTGAAATACCTGCTATAATAACAACTCAATACCCCACATCCCAACCACCCACCGGACTATAGCCCCTGCTCTATTACCAATAACAGGATCGCAGTACGAACACAAAAGTAGTTTAACAGGTTTCAGTATCACTGTTAACATACCAATACACAGACTAAGATTGGCATGACCCCCCCCCCCCCCCGCCTTTGCTTTTGCGGAGTCTGGTAGCATTGTAGTTCCGCTACTGGAGCGTGGTTGAATAAATATCGATGAAGAAAATACTGTTATTTGCGTTGTGCTGTGAGTAATCGTTTGTTGTGGTACTCAATTATTTGTAGTGAACTTCGTCAGGTAAAGCTCCATCCTCATAAACTGCCCAAACATTTGAAATCGACAACTTGGTATATATAAACGATTACAACATATTTTTTAGGAATAATTAATTAAACGAAGAAAGAAAAGTCACATATAAATAGTTCTCTGCTCCCTTTGAGCAAACATAATGCATACACCAAATACTTTCATATCGTATCAAATTAAATTATGTTTCAATAAATCTTATATTTTATATTAAAACGAAAAGTACCAGCCAAGTTTATACTTTAGTCTAAAGATAAAATATTTAAACCGACTCACCATCACACGTGCTAGAGTTCGTACCACTGACGGTGTATCCTGCACTACATGAACACGAGTAGTTGCCAACAGTGTTTGTACAATTCTGCTGACACGGATTTATTGATGAACCGTTGCATTCATCTATGTCTGAAATTTATATTTTTAAACAAAATACTTTTTTACTACAAGGATCTTTCGTATTAAGTATACACAGATTAAGTAAAGAAAAAAAAAAGTTTTGTTATGAAAGTTTAATCAAATAAAACCCTAACCCCAGAAAACTGATCATTTCCATTATTAAATAATGTTGCACCATTGCTTAAATAATCATAAAAAGAAGTGTTATAGTTTCTTGCATTATGTAAGAGTATTAAATAGATAATAAAGCGATCCATACTTTGGGTTCATTTAGTTTAAATACTTTTAAAAAATACTATAGAATGGCAAGCCTAAAACTATTGATCGCAAAATAAAAACAGACAAATTGAGAATGATATAACGGAATTAGTATTTTACCTACGAAATATTGAATAATTATTTAAAATTAGAATTAAAAAATTAAATTTAAAATAAATGTATATCACAATTCGTGTCAATTTAAAAAAAAACATTTCTCGTTTGAAGTGGTCTAAATTTTGATCGTCATTTACAACCCATGATGGAAAAACAGACAAAACATAATTCTTGAAGAATTAAATAAAAGCTGGTCAAAAACCATGTGTCTTTGAAAATTCACTACGTATGTAAATGAATTTATATTTTTGTAAATAACATAATCGCAATGCGATTAAAATAGTAGTTATAAATGTTTCAGGGTTTCTGTTAACATACCAATACACAGATTAGGGTTGGCCAGCCCCATCCCCGCACCGCCCTCCGCATTGTATTTCCGCCCCTGGACAGTAGTTGAATAAATATTGACCAAGAAATAATTGTGCCAAGTGATTCTCGTTTTGATGTGAGTCATCGGTGTATGGGTACTCTTTCATTTATACTGAATCGCGTCAGATAAAACTCGACTATCTCAAACAATCCAAACACTGTGTTTCGATTAAACCCCGGGAATTCGGTGAGTCAGTCTCATGGGTTGGGAAGATGTCAAGACACACCATACTTATATGATTTACGATAGGAATTTTCCATGAGTAAAATATAACCATTACAAATTGATCGATGAATGCGAATATGCAACTGATGGAGTTCGGTACATCCAAAAAGTTTAAAAACTACTGGTTTGTGTAATATGATAATTCTGATACACGTACCTAAATCTGATAACACTTACCTATACATCTCTGGTGATCCGTGCTACTCAGTATGTAGCCAGCGTTACACGAGCACGAGTATCCTCCGTTATTGTTGTTACAAATCTGCTGGCAAGGGCTTCCTGTCTGACCATGACATTCATCGATGTCTGATATTTTATGAATTTGATAGAAACAAATAAGTGTTTTATACTTAATGTTGTTATTTCGATTACACGTGATCATTTATGCTACCGTGTAAAAAATTAATTTTTTTGCTACAACCAGATGTAATAATACCTTTATTGCTAATAAAATAATAATAAATGTTGTCAATAAAAAATTTGGAAACTAAACAATACATAAATGTTATATAAGTTATGTCAGCTGTGTATGCAATAAATTTTATATTTAGTGTGACAATATGTATCATTGTAAAATCTTTAGTTCCTTTTTATGTTCAAAATTTAAAGCCTGATTAAAAAATACTTGTGAATCTTTGGTTTGTGTTGATTTATAAAGTAGAAATTAAAGACCATATCTATTTGCGATTTTGTTTGCAACAAATTATTAGCAATCCTGACCAAAGTTATTATAAAATTTTATGCTATAAACAAGAAAAGAACATTTTTTAATTGATAACTTTGAAAATAGCTCTTATAAATTGCCTCGAGTCTATCCGACTATTTTTTTTTCTTTCAAATTTAAAAGAGGACTATTAGCAACGCGATGAACAGATTGCAATATTAAACTATACGTTTAGTGTTAGAAATAGTGTACTGTGTTCTCTGAAGTTATATATGATGATTTGGACAACGGAAACATTGTAAAATCAGTAACGTCATTTGGGAATATTTAAACTAATTCAACAATTTCTTTATGGAATAATTAATTAAAAGGAGCAAGAACAGTCACATCTAAAAAATTCTCTGCTTCACTATGCAAGAATAAAGCATACGCCACAGAATGTGTCATGTCCTATCATATTAAATTAATTTTCAATAGGTTATATATTTTAAATTAATACAAAAAGTACCAGCCAAGTTTATACTTTAGTCTAAAGGTAACATGTTTAAACTGACTCACCATCACACGTGCTAGAGTTCGTACCACTGACGGTGTATCCTGGACTGCATGAACACGAGTAGCTGCCAACAGTGTTTGTACAATTCTGCTGACAAGGATTTCCTGCTTGGTCGTTGCATTCATCGATGTCTGAAATTTGTATTCTCAAACTAAATACTTTTTTACTACTAGGAACTTTCCTTTCGTATTAAGTATACAAAGATTAAGTAAAGAAAAAATAAATTTTATTAAGAAAGTTTAATTCAATAAAACCCTAACCCCAGAAAACTAATAATTTCCATTATTAAATAATGTTGCACCATTACTTAAATAATCATAACAAAGAACTGTGATAGTTTCTTGCATTTTGTAAGAGTATAAAATAGATAATAAAGCGATCCATACTTTGGGTTCATTTACTTTAAATACTTTAAAATATACAATAGAATGGCAAGCCTAAAGAAATTGATCGCTAAATAAAAACAGACAAATTGAGAATGATATAACGGAATTAGTATTTTACCTAGGAAATATTTAATAGTTATTTATAATTAGAATTAAAAAATTCAATTTAAATAAATGTATATCACAATTCGTGTCAATTTAAAAAAAAAACCATTTCTCGTTTAAAGTGGTCTAAATTTTGATCGTCAGTTACAACCCATGACGGACAAACAGACAAAACATAATTCGTGAAGAAGCAAGTTAAATAAAAGCTTGTAAAAAACCATGTGTCTTTAAAAATTGACAACGTATGTAAAAGAATTTATATTTTTGTAAATAACATATTCGCAATAAGAATAAAATAGTAGTTATAAACGCTTCAGAGTTTCTGTTAACACACCAATACACAGATTAGGGTTGGCCAGCCCCATCCCCGCACCGCCCTCCGCATTGTATTTCCGCCCCTGGACAGTAGTTGAATAAATATTGACCAAGAAAATATTGTGCAAGGTGATTCTTGTTTTGATGTGAATCATCAGTGTAGGGGTACTCTTTTATTTATAGTGAATCGCGTCAGATAAAACTCGACTATCTCAAACAATCCAAACACTGTGTTTCGATTAAACCCCGGGAATTCGGTGAGTCAGTCTCATGGGTTGGGAAGAGGTCAAGACACACCATACTTATATGATTTACGATAGGAATTTGCCATGAGTAAAATATAACCATTACAAATTGTTCGATGAATGCGAATATGCAACTGATGGAGTTCGGCACATCCAAAAAGTTTAAAAACTACTGGTTTGTGTAATCTGATAATTCTGATACACGTACCTAAATCTGATAACACTTACCTATACATCTCTGGTGATCCGTGCTACTCAGTATGTAGCCAGCGTTACACGAGCACGAGTATCCTCCGTTATTGTTGTTACAAATCTGCTGGCATGGACTTCCTGTCTGACCATGACATTCATCGATGTCTGATATTTTATGAATTTGATAGAAACAAATAAGTGTTTTATACTTGATGTTGTTATTTCGATTACACGTGATCATTTATGCTACCGTGTAAAAAATTAATTTTTTTGCTACAACCAGATGTAATAATACCTTTATTGCTAATAAAATAATAATAAATGTTGTCAATAAAAAATTTGGAAACTAAACAATACATAAATGTTATATAAGTTATGTCAGCTGTGTATGCAATAAATTTTATATTTAGTGTGACAATATGTATCATTGTAAAATCTTTAGTTCCTTTTTATGTTCAAAATTTAAACCCTGATTAAAAAATACTTGTGAATCTTTGGTTTGTGTTGATTTCTAAAATAGAAATTAAAGACCATATCTATTTGCGATTTTGTTTGCAACAAATTATTAGCAATCCTGACCAAAGTTATTATAAAATTTTATGCTATAAACAAGAAAAGAACATTTTTTAATTGATAACTTTGAAAATAGCTCTTATAAATTGCCTCGAGTCTATCCGACTATTTTTTTTTCTTTCAAATTTAAAAGAGGACTATTAGCAACGCGATGAACAGATTGCAATATTAAACTATACGTTTAGTGTTAGAAATAGTGTACTGTGTTCTCTGGAGTTATATATGATGATTTGGACAACGGAAACATTGTAAAATCAGTAACGTCATTTGGGAATATTTAAACTAATTCAACAATTTCTTTATGGAATAACTAATTAAAAGGAGCAAGAACAGTCACTTCTAAAAAAATCTCTGCTTCACTATGCAAGAATAAAGCATACGCCAAAGAATGTGTCATATCGTACCATATTAAATTAATTTTCAATAGATTATATATTTCAAATTAAAACAAAAAGTACCAGCCAAGTTTATACTTTAGTCTAAAGGTAACATGTTTAAACCGACTCACCATCACACATGTTGCGGTTTGTACTACTGACGGTGTATCCTGGACTGCATGAACACGAGTAACTGCCAACAGTGTTTGTACAACTCTGCTGACAAGAATTTCCTGCTTGGTCGTTACATTCATCGATGTCTAAAATTTGTATTTTCAAACTAAATACTTTTTTTACTACTAGGAACTTTCCTTTCGTATTAAGTATACAAAGATTAAGTAAAGAAAAAATAAGTTTTATTATGAAAGTACCAGCCAAGTTTATACTTTAGTCTGAAGACGACATATGTTTAAACCGACTCACCATCACACGTGCTAGAGTTCGTACCACTGACGGTGTATCCTGGATAACATGAACACGAGTAACTGCCAACAGTGTTTGTACAACTCTGCTGACACGGATTTCCTGTTGGACCAATGCATTCATTGATGTCTGAAATTTGTATTTTTTTTCGTATTTAGTTTACACAGATTAAATAAAGAAAACATACGTTTTAATAACAAAGTTTAAATCAATAAAGCACTAAACGCAGGAAACATTATTTTTATATTTAAATAATGTTGCACCGATATTTAATTAATTAAAAAGAAAAGCGTTGTTGTGGCTTGCATTTTGTAAGAGCATTTAAAATAGATAATATAGTGATCCATATTTTAGGTTCATTTTGTTTAAATACCTTTAAAAACAATTCTATAGAATGGCAAGCCAAAAAATAATTGATCACAAGGTAAAAACAGACAATATGTGTATAATATATGTTTAATAGAGCATAATTAATATATTATCAGGAAAATTTAAACAGTTCTTTAGAATATGTATAAAAAATTCATATTAATAAAATTTATTTTCACAATGCATTATCATCGGATCTTGATCGCGTTTCAAGTTTGAAAAACAATGCTCGTTATAAGTGGTCTAAATTTTAAAATAGCAGAATCGCAGTAGTATTAAAATAGTTAGACAAGTTTAAGTGTTTCTGTTAACATACCAATACACAGATTAGGATTGGCCAGCCCCATATCCCCCCTACCCCCTCACTCCGCATTGCGGAATTCGGCGGCATAGTAGTTCCGCCCTTGGACCATTGTTGAATAAATATTGACGAAAAATATATGTGTATATATGCAAATTGTAAACAACATACCTTTTTTAAGCATTAAAATTAAAAAAAAAAGCAACGCTATTCCAATTATTGTGCATGTCAGGAACATATTTGCACTGCAAAACAAAATATCAATTAAGGAAAATGATATCTATATATTAGCACAGATCTAGGTCTAGGTCTTGATCACATTCTTAGGTCAATCTGTGTCAGCCCTTTTTCCATTTTGTAAACGATAACTATATATTTAATGAAAAAAGCCTCTCCCTAAATAGTAAATGTAGGCACTTATTTTAAAAAAATTAAAAATGATTTCGATGAACGATAGAGAAATTACGCAATGTTCAAAGATTCGCTCACATAGAAACGGGGTTGGGGGTGGGTTAAAAATAATAGAAAAGAGGCGAGTCGAATTTTTAAACGATGTTGGCTAAAGCGGTGGAGTATTTATACAAAGTAGTTATTTTTATTTTAATGAAATACTGTCCAAAATGATAAAAAGTTTTATGTTGGATTAAGGTGTAAATGTTAATGTAGTTGTGGTTGTAGATTTAGGTGTAAGGGTTTGTGTAGATATAGAAGTGGCTGTAAATATATGAATAGCTGAACATAAAGGTGTGATTGTTGTTGTTTTTGTAGATGTAAATTTGTGAGTTTAAGTGTTGGGGTCGATGTATAGTTTTTTTTTTTAATGATGTACCGTTTTAAGGGGATAGACTCTAGAAAAAAAACTCCTCAATTAAAAAGTTTTATTGATTCATTTGTGTATATCTAAGTTAGGGTACTCAAAGGAAAATATTTCCATGCATCGGGGACTCTTAGAAATTATGGTTGCCATGGCAACTGTGGCCATTATAATGTAGAGATTTGTAGATAGAGGTGGGGGTGGTTTTAGGGTGTTAAGTATGAGATGTTGTTTGGGTTAATGTAAAGGTTCGTGTATCGGTCGGTGTACATTGGTGTATAAATATTGCTTGGTATTTGGGTTGTTGTTGTTGCTAGGGTTAGTGTATGCGTTAGTTTTGATGTTAGGTTAGGTACTGGTAATGGAATAAAGTCGGACGATAGGCTAATTATTGGATTACAATGGCGAAGTGTTGAGAATTAAGTGACATTTTTGTTAGCAGAAGGATTAAAGAGATTTCTGAAGCGAATTTGCTTTTCCACATTTTTGCCAGTTACACTGTTGCTCTATCTACTTAATGCTAAGGCACATACGATGTAGACCTATTATATATGTCTGGCTGGCTATTGCAGGCGTTCTAAAATGTAAGGGTTGTTTCGTAATTATCTTTTTTTGTTTTTTTTTTATCTTTTTATCCGGCGGGTGGGGGCGGACTTAATATTGTTGGGGTGGGGGCGGACTAAAATAACCGGGGGCACTGTTAAAAGTATATATTTTCTATATAAGTTCCTTTTTGTTCGAGTGGGGGGGGGGGAGACAGTAGACTCACCCTGCCCCCCCCCCCCCCCCCACCCCGAAGAGATGAATGGAAGAATCACTGGTGTAGATTAAAACCAATTAATTATTTACGCTAACAAACACAACTCAAACAGCACCAACACAATGCAAGTCAATCTGCCTTTTAAGACTAAGACGAAAGCCTATTGAATTGAATATACTAACTCATCTCCAATCGCTACACCCAACACCCAAATTTGTAAAGGCGTTTATATTTAGTTTAAAGATTATCTTTTTTTAAAAATTTATTGTCTAGATTAGGGGTCCCCAAATTACGGCCCGCGGACCAAATGCGGCCCGCGAGGTCGTCTCATCCGGCCCACGGACAAATCAATGTTTGCTGGATGTAGCTGAGGAACTTTGCCCAGAAAATTCAAATAAATTTGAAAATGTAAATTAAGTGCAAATACTTTGCCCATCGTGTTGCAGACTTTGGTGAACATGGTGAATTTAATAACGTCACGTGTGCTCTGAGAGACGCTGAAAGATTCTAACACAGAATCGCAAGATTTACCATATTATACAGTAGTAAGATGACTAAGTTGTGAGACAGTTCTGAGCAGAGTATTTAAGTTAAGAAAGTAAATATGTTACTTCCTCGAAAGGAAAGGCGAGCCACAGCCATTAATGTCTGATGAAGAGTGGGTATAGAAATCAACCTATGATGTATACAAAGGTAGTCATTTAAATTTTGTGAACCTAAAACTACAAGAGAGGGGCATCTAGTTTTTGATATATACACCCATAAAGGGTTTAACAATATGAGTCACTAATTAACTCAGTGTTAAGATTTGATACTTATTTTAATTTTAATACATGAAGGTTAACATAGAGTAATTATCAAAGGAGCAAACACAGATTACTTTTTATTTAACCAAGTATTGGCAACCAGTCAATGACAATAATGTATATTAATAAAATTCACTTTAGCTATTAAGGGACCTCTTGTCCAACGAGACAAACCTAGGACAAACAAGTCTTTCTGTAGCTGCGGCTATATATTTATGTGTGGTATGACTCAATAGAGCATATTTGCCACATTAGGTACCCATAAGAGTTGGGTGGACTCAGGGACGATCTACTGACTTGAACCCGGATTCAAACCTGAGACTTGCGGGTTAGCAGTTCAGCTCTCTCCCGCTAGACCAATCCACCCCCTACCACTGTAAATTTGACCTAGGCACTTTGGGGGGGGGGGGGGGGGAGGCGAAAAAGTGAGGATTAAGTAGAATCTAACACAATTCAAACCACTTTTAGTAGATAGTATAATGAATGTTAAATTCACATATTTGAAGGTTTAATAGTATACCCACGAAAAGCATTTATCATTTTGATAAGATGTGATTTCTATTAGCATTCAGTGTGCGTGAGTGTGCATTTAGCAATTCAGAGAGTTTAGGCGTAGATATTTTTACCGATTATAGATTTTAGAGCGTAATACACGAAAGTAGTGAATCTGGTAGCTTTGGTCTTTTAACACAATACAGCATATCTTTAAATCAATTAATACAATCATCATAGTCTGTAGGAAGACGTTTGTATTAAGCGTGATTGATTTTAATAAAGTTAGGCTCTATGTTTTCGCTAACTTTTTAAAATAAACAATTTCTTAATAAATCTTATGGTATTCATAAAAGCCTTTTGGCATGCAGACGGAAATAATTGATTTTGCTCACTATGTAGTCTATTGTATAACTAGTCTTGCCATCAGCTTTGCGTATAATTTTTAAAAAAAGCGGGGAATAATGTAAAACCATTGTCAGGTGCGAAGCTAAAATCATGTCGACCAAAGGGGCAAGTATGCCACGGGTGTTACATAGGTGGTGTGTGGGCATTTTGCGATCGGGGAAACTAATTCTACCATGTCAGTCAGTCACGATTTTGAAGCTCCTTCCATATCGAGAAAAAACGAACTATTCATTGATTTTAAATATAAAACTATAGATTGGTTATTTTATAGTAACCAATACTCACGCTTAATTATAACACGTAATTATATATATTTGGGACCTTTTTTCCTGATATTTTTTATTGTTAAGATCAATGTTAGTGCTCTAAGGACTTAAATCAAAAGTATTCAGACTCATCGTCATAGTGACTTTCCCGCAATCCTTACTTTTCGCATTATGTGCGCAAATCACCATCTTAGGTAAACACATTCTTTCGTCAACAGTGGATGTAATGTATACAATTTTTTTACATTTTGCTGATGTGGTAAAGGTTTAAAATCATAAGTTAGGAAGGTTTTCTATATAACATGTATGTAACGTAGTAGAAAATTGACAAATATCTATATGAGAAAAAGTTACAGACTATTTCACTATATAGATTGTATATTGCCATATGAGTGTTCAACTCAATGTCTCTCTTCGGCCTATTACATTGCCATACGCATTATATATATATATATATATATATATATATATATATATATATATATATATATATATATATATATATATATATATATATATATATATAAGAAGCCGGATTCAATAAATTTCAAATTAATCTATTACATAAATGAGTAATTTTATCTATTTAATTGCAAAGTATATCCATCCTGAAATAATAGTTTTATCATGTTAGCCCAAAATTACGGAGTCAGGTGGTGTGGTAGTTCCGCCCCTGTTTGACCCCAATAACTGAACATGAAAGCCGAATTAACATGCTTCTGCCAAGCAGCAATGCAACAAAGTGTAAATAATTAAACATCTCTTTAAAAATATATTAATAACAATTCCGTTCTAAAATTCCTAAAGAAGTTAAATATAGAGACCATATGTGAGCAGATCTGAGCAGGTTACTTATTTCCTCTATCGTTAGAGGACATCAGCACGTCCTAAATATATGTATAAGTCATAAGTTTAAATATGTTTTAAATATTTGTAGACCCTCTAGATTCAAATATAGGTATAGGTGTATACATAGGTATAGTTTCACGTTTAAATACAATATTACCTTAGTTTTTTTGTTAAAATTTGCGTATATATTAATTAGCTTTTTAAATCTAGTCGATCCTAAATGAAAGGACCCACCTGTGTATATTGGACGTCGTCCTAACGCGAAGATTCCGCTAACAAATGTTAGAAACAAGCACAAAGCTTTAAGCTTATTCAGGTTTAAAATAAATAGAAAATTAAAATCAGATCGACGCGCCAGCGACTCTTAGGGTAGCACCCGGCCGTTTAACAGTATCAGGTTTCAAACAGTATCGGGTTTCTTGAGTTTCTTATTTTAAAGCTAGCGTGACAATTTTTATGTTTTAGAAGCAGTGCTGTTTTGAATCGCTTTGAAGTCAACGATCTAAACTGTGTCACTTTAACCTGACGAAATGTATTTGATCTGTGTATTAAAATTAAGTATATTTTCGTTTCGCTGTCCAGAATTAAATATGTTATAAGAAATTGAATTAAATTTAGACAATAATGTCATGTTCTTGTTGCACAAAGTTTGCTGAATCCCACAAAGCTGTTCTAAGAGACGTGTTCTCTGTTTTGTACAGCTAGAGTAAAGCTCTTTAGACCGGTAGATGTCGAAAAAGTAAGAGTCTAACACGATTGTTCTTGCAGCTAGACTGGTTTATTTCTATAGTAGTGTTTCTTTTAGACTTTTGTTCTCCGTGAGAGGGGGGATGGGGAATTTAAACTTACGAGAATGAAGGAGAGAGGATACAATTAATTTCAAGATGGATGAGCGCTTGTTAAAGCATAAATTTTCATTTTAATTGATATCGGTTTGTTACTTTTCTTATTGTGTCGGGAGGATGGGGGTGGGGTGGGGGGGGGGGTGATGGATGTGGCAGTTGTCCCTCACTAGTTTGCAATGTACATCCTCCCCTCTTTTAAGAAATCGCATTAAGAAACTCGATTCATCAGGCTTTTTGATGCAGGATTGCTAAGAGTTGTTGGAAGATCTACGTTCTTGGTTAATTGAGGCTTACCGATGTCAGGTAAACAGGCTTGTTATCTGTCATTTGACCATGCCATCACAGATGAGATTTTAATATAAGTTAAAAATAGAATAACTGTTTATAACTCGTAATTCTACTTATTTAACGCTTCATCGGTGTTAATAGAAGTATATGTGGGGTAAATAATATAATTCTGTTGTTAATAACTGACCAGACTTACAATGTAGTTGAGTGCAAAATGTTAACGCAGGAGCTCGGATGACAACATCGGTCCTTTGTTGTATGAGTTTAGGAACTGGATTAACAAAAGCATCAATTTCAAAGTCACAAAAGACAGGATCACCCCTTGCCCCCTTCCCCCTCTACATATTTCTCGATACATTCCACGCTCTCAAAATAAAAATAAACGTTCCGACAGAATGTAGTTGAGTGCGAAATGTTAACGCAGGAGCTCGGATGACAACATCGGTCCTTTGTTGTATGAGTTTAGGAACTGGATTAACAAAAGCATCAATTTCAAAGTCACAAAAGACAGGATCACCCCTTGCCCCCTTCCCCCTCTACATATTTCTCGATACATTCCACGCTCTCAAAATAAAAATAAACGTTCCGACAGAATTAGTTTTTCATGTGCTTATCTAGGCTAAAAATATTAATCTGCCACTATTGGCTTACTGATAACAAAAGCATTGTCGCTTTGTTATGTTAAACAGGCGTTTTGTGTTTCCTTTATTATTATTCAATCTACATACACTTGTTATTTTAATGTCCTCATGAATTTCAGGTGAATATATTTAAAACCAGAAACCATTGAATAAGGTTCAGCTTTCAATTTAAACTATTCGTACCTCATGCTGTGCTTTTCCATATTCAAGACTGTCAGCTAAGTCTGGTTTGTTTAATCTACATGAGCTATAAAGAAACAAAATATTGTTACTTACCTGTATAATATGTAAGAATAAAAAAAAACAAGTTAAACAAATGATTTTTCTATATACTTCTGGTGTACAACAACTTATGCCACGCGCTAACTGCGAAATGAGATTACATAATCATGTATTTATTAACTAGCCCCAGACGTACACCGTATGCATTTATCAGACCGTAGCATTTCAACATTTTAATAGCACGTTAACATCACGAGATACAACTGCTTTTCATCAGCATGTTTTATAACTAGAATAAGTGTTTAGAATGATTGAATGATCTTACGAGTTATATACACCCCGACACATTAAACATATATTATTCTAATCAACAGAGTAATTAAAAGTAATGTGTGTTTTACGATAAAGGCGCTGTCTACATGATAGACCTAAGGTTACAGCTACATAGCTGTAGGAACAAATATTTACTTAGTGTTGGTTGAAAAACTGTATAGGCCAACTTGTTTAACCTAAAATCAGGAGTGACACAGGCAAATAACAATTGATAGCCGAAGACAACAACTCAAAAAGTAGCATTGGCGTAGCGAGGTCGGGGATCACCCGTTACGGCACTTAATGGTGTCATCCCCCCGTAAATAAATTATATATATATATATATATATATATATATATATATATATATATATATATATATATATATATATATATATATATATATATATATATATATATATATATATATATATATATATATATATATATATATATGTTACGGTCAAAGCCCGAAGTCGGCCAATGCGCGGATTGGCCGGCCAATAGAGGATTTATTTTAATCGGGCAAAAATTATCAATCCAGATTTATCAAAATTAAGAGGTTTTATGCGTAATCCATTCTGAAAAACTGGGCTTTGCAATCCTGTCCGTATGTCTGTGTGTCTGTCTGTGTGTCTGTCTGTCTGTCCGTGTGTAAACACGATAACTTGAGTACCGTTACAGCTAGGTTGATGAAATTTCATATATAAGTATTTTATCAAAATCGTAGATCCATATAAACTTTTGAGTGATTTCCGATAACCGGAAGTGGTACTTTTTCTACTTTGAATTTTTTAAAAGCCTATAGCTTGAGTACTATTTCAGATAGATAAATAAAATTTCACATGTGAGTAAAAGATCTAATTTTCTACCTTCTGTCAAATTTTTAGTAATTTCCGATGACCGGAAGTAGTAATTTACGCTACTTCAGATTTCTCAAAAAACTAATGTAAATTTTTAAAGTACTAATAATATTGCGCACTATTATGCACTTTTTTATTTAGCGTTCACTTGGAGTGCAACTCTTTTGTCTACGAGACTTTATTCTATTTTTAAAACTTTAGGTATTTAAAATGGATTAAAAATCATGTCTATAGCCCGAGTTCCCATCCCCTGTTGTTTTATATAAGAATATTCGAGAAAGTTTAGGGGAGATCACTCCCGGTTTATTTTATTGTACTATAGTCTCAATCAATCAATATTATCATTTGTTACAACAAGTTGAACTTTTATGGCATTTAGAATTACATAGTAGCTTGTTATTTTTACACTTGCAGTGATTTGTTGTGCACTTGGTTGTGCAATTGCAGCGAGTGTAGCCTTGGCCCCCAGTCAATGATTGTGAAGATGCGATGGTTCGTGGTGATTTTTCCTCAGTGCCAATAAGAGCAGTTTTTCGTGAAGAATGAAAACTCACTTCTAGCATACAGTTGGTTTAGAACACAATGTTCCATTCCTAAATAGTAGAAAGCGCCCTCGACGCTCTTGAGAACTGCAATGACGCTTCGGGGATCACCGCGACCTCTGTCGACATCTGGTATACGGATGCGTACATTGTCATCCACTTCAGCTTGTTTAAATTTTGTATTTGATGTTTTAAGCATCTAAGCACCTTTATTTTGCAAGCAACTGACCTGTTGTCCATGATGTCTTGTTATTTTGACACAATATGCAGGTAATATTTCCTCCGTACCCTTCGTTTGCTTCATTGGGTATTCCGCAAATAGCATGGACATCGTTGTCGTAGGATCCACAAGAATGGGCTGCACTACAATGTTTTTCACAAACTATGGGGTCATCCATAAATGACGTCACACTTTTGTTGGACGATTTTTACCCCCCCCCCCTCCGTCACACATCGTCACAAAAGCCAGACCCCGCCCCCCTAAAATGACGTCACAGCTCAGCCCACAACCCCCCCCCCCTCAAAATTGCTGTTAAATTTTTCTTAAAACATCGATATTTTTCCAAAATCTTGTCAGAACTCCGTCAACATAGAGTATTATATCAATTCCTATTACACTTTATTAAAACACTTTTCTATATCGCGAAATAACGACTAAAATTCGTTTTCTAACATCGCTTTTTTATAATGCAAAAGTGTGACGTCCCATTATCTGAACCACCCCCCCCCCCCTTTCCCCTCATCTCACACCGTCACAAAATTACAGACCCCCCCTCCCCCCTACGAGTGTGACTTCATTTATGGACGACCCCTATACAGAATCTGTTGGCCACATTATTGCCACATTGGCTTTGGCTATCTCTGGTTTTCTGTGAATTAGTTTAAGTTCAGGCCACATGTTCTTTAGCTCAGAATTAACTTGATTCACAAATTCTTTTCCATTAGGATTAGGATTATTTATTTGGGCAGCCATCTGGTATGTCTGTCTCTTGATCTGACGGTCCTTTTGGTCCATATCGCATTGCATAAAGAATGGTATACAAACAAGAGCCAAACAATACGTTACTCACAATGAATCAGCACACAGAATAATGAAAACGTGATCACAATTTAGTCTAGATAGAACATTGGCCAGGACATCCCGGCCAGTGTGCGCATTGGCCGGCCAATGTACAAAATACGCTGTCAAGTTTAAGCGCTTCGGACTTTGGCCAGTACGTCGCGGCCAGTGCGCGCATTGGCCGGCCAATGTACGAAATACACTCTTAGTGCTAAGTTCTTCGGGCTTTGGCCAAGAAAGCCGGCCAAGGCGCGCTTTGGCCGGCCAATCCGGGGTTTGGCCGCAGTTCGGGCTTTGACCGTAACATATATATATATATATATATATATATATATATATATATATATATATATATATATATATATATATATATATATATATATATATATATATATATATATATATATATATATATATATATATATATATATATATATATATATATATATATATATATATATATATATATATATATATATATATATGTACATATATATATATATATGTACATATATATATATATATATATATATATATATATATATATATATATATATATATATATATATATATATATATATATATATATATATATATATATATATATATATATATATATATATATATATATATATATATATATATATATATATATATATATATATATATATATATGTACATATATATATATATATATATATATATATATATATATATATATATATATATATATATATATATATATATATATATGTATATTCCAGATACTTTTGTAAGCATTTGTATACGCAAGTGTATATTATGTATTCACATTTTTTTTTCTGGATGTATTTAATTTTTACCTCCACCCTCCCGCCATACATGGATTAACACATAAGTGATTACGTTTCTCAACCAAACCGTTTACCTCAGCCATATTTTGCAACGGTGAGTTAATGAAACCTCACCCACTCCCCCATCCCCTCCCCCTACCCCGCTTTAAACTACGCTAATATAATACTAACGATTTTTATCTATAGCCGGTTATAAACATAGATTGATGTAGCATGTTTTCTCTATCACGAGACTACTTTTCAGTAATTCATAATTTGTGAATTCGACAGTACCAATGCTGCCACTGAAAATGTGTGCTTTAAAACATTAAAACCCTCCTTTCCCCCAACCCGTAACCCACCCCCACCTCCACCCCACCCCTCCGTGAAAGCAGCCTCCTCTTAGTTACATCCCCTACGTTCGAAATCGTTTCAAACTAAATTATCTGCCCCTAATAGCCGTCACTAAACCCGGCTCTACGACTGAAAACATTTAACGTGAACCACAGCTCACCAGACCATGTGGGCGTGGGTGTGGGGGTGGTAGCGATATGCCTAGAGAGGAAGAGAGGGGACTGCTAGGCGCGCTTACAGCTTGGTGTTTTCTATGATCTCCAAGAAGAGAATTATATATATAGATTAGCAGGTTTACGTCATGGTGTCACCCCCCGCCCCACTCCCCTCTCCAGGCTTGTTAGGATGTGTCAACTAAGCTCTTAAAAGACTATTTAACTCAATCTAATTAATCATTTTTCTGTATATATTTTGCTATTTTTTTTGCCTTGGTGTCAACCCCTAATTGGTGTCACACGGTGCTGCCCCCACCCCCCTCTCGCCTCGCTACGCATCTGAAAAGGAGAGATAACTCCAAACAATTGTAGTCTTGCAAAAAAAATTCTTTGAAATGTATAGACAGTGTTTCTTCCAGACTTTTTTCAGGGGGGGGGGGGCACTTGAAATTTTTTGGGGGGAGGACGCGGTAGACTTTCTTCGCGGGGGGGGGGGGACACTGTTAAAAGTATATATTTTCTTTATAAATAATAAGGTGACTTTACAGATTTTTGCTTTAAAATTTGTACATCTAACTTTATTACATGCGTTATGGATCAATATCTAAATGCTCTGTAGCAACGAATATGCCAGAACAAAAACCAATAAAATACATGTATATCGAAGATTGCATATACATTCAATAATGACTTAACTTACTTCTTTGTGGCCCCTAAGGAGCAAAAGGCTGCACTCAAATGTCTCTATCGGGCTCAGTTTTTCAGCAGCTCTCTTTGACCCCTTCCACTTTTACTGTCCTCCTCCAGGATTTTCTTGGCCGGCATATTTTCCTCTTCACCCCCAGGGGTTTCCATTGTAGTGCTTTGCTCGTGACATTGCCCTCTCCCCTTGTCAGGGTATGAGCTATCAATCTCCTTCTACGGGCTACTGTTTGGTGTGTTGCCACAGATCTTTATTAAATATTTTGTCTGGCCATCTTATCTCGACATCTGTTTGTGATTGACAGCAGCCTATGTGTTTTTTTTTTAGTAACCTTCCAGGTATCCTAACCTTAAAGCAACACCGTTTTAGCATTTGTGTTAACGATCTTATCTTGCTTCTTATTATTAGTAATCCCTTAAAAAATTATTTCCAAACAATGTGCTTTAACCATTTCTTTACGGAATTATGTTCTGAATGAAATTTTTACTTAAACAATGTGTTACTATATTGTTTTTAGCACATTCAATGCATATGTCGAAGGAATTTTCGTTTCATAAATTTTTAATTGCCCAAACATATATTGGTATTTATAAGTACTGTCAGGAATGTAGGACACTTTTTTTTTTTACAAAACAGGCACAAACGATACAATTTATTAACTAATAACATGGCAATCATTATAACAATCACTTTTTGTAATTTTCACACATAAATACAGCAAAAAATTATATTTTGATTACGATTTTAACTGGATTTTCTATCGGAACACATCTTAGCGTCAAACGCAGCAAATGTTGCCGACATGTCATGCTCCCTCAATCTTGTCTGTGGTCTTTCTGGTGTAGCAACGGTTGCCGGAATGAATATGCTTTTGCTGGAAGCTTCCAATAGCTAGTTCAAGGAGCCGCATTACCAAACAAAAGCCTAGTCATTCAGCACGCAATTACTATTAATACTAGTATAATTGTAGCCTACTAGAATGTTATGACAAGTCTACACTACAGTGCAAAATTCATAAATAGAAGTGAGCTCAATGTATTTAGGAAAAGCCGTAGTGGCCTACTCTTTTCTGTTTACTGATTAAAATTTACCTTATAGATTTATACTATATGCAGAAGTATGGACTATCACTAGTCTACAGGTATACATTAAGTAAATGCTAGTTGTTGTAGGCAAGACAGTTTATTACAGTAAATATAACTAACAAATTAAATCTTACAACTAGAACTAGGCTTTGGTATACAAATGAAGTATACTAAACCTTGTAAACGAGCCTGCAACTGATACCTTTATTCTTGTTATTTTTTTACTACTAGAAATTAACATGTAATTACTATGTTTCTTGGGTAAACCATATGCTAACCTTCTGGTCCTGATTCTAATTATTTCAGTTTTTGGAGTGGTAGGAAATGTTCTGACAATTGTAATTTTAACTATCCATGGACTAAATGAAACTACAAACATAATTTTAACAGGACTGGCTGTGTCTGATCTTTTTTTCTCCATAACACAATGTGTCTGCAATTTCATGTGTGTTGTATTATTTTTATTTTGAAATATTTATTTCAATGACTAGCTATTATGGAGTTTACATAACTGGATGGAACCAATGTGCTGTGTGTATCAGTATTCATATGGTGACACTGATAGCAATAGAGAGGATGATAGCTGTGTTTTTTCCATTTATGGCTTCATCAGTTCTTACGCCATTTAGAATAAAATATATAGTTGCTGCTATATATTTTACAGATGGGATAATATATATTCCAAGAGCTTTGATGTATCGATTAGAGTGGGCATTTCATAGCGGAACCAACAGCACTGTAGCTTTTGGGTATACATCCGATTTAGGTTTGAGCAACGAATTTGCTATATACAACCCAGGATTTATTAGCATTATTGCAATTATTTTTCCAACTGCTACTATAATACTTAACACTTTGATGATCACAATAAAACTTACACTATCGCACAGAAACATGAAGAAAATGTCTTCGGTTGATGCAGGGTCAAAGAGAGTCAAAGACATCAGATATATTAAAATAGCACTTACTATCTGTGTTTGTGTTTTAATATTTGTTCTTATTCCAACAAACACTTTTAAATATATTATATTTGATCCGAATGTATTTTCTGCTAATTGCGCATATTTAATATACTTCTTTATTTTTCTACCAAATCAACGCATCTATAAACTTCATTATTTACGTTGCTATGAGCCCCAAATTCTTAAATACATATAAAAAAATATTTTACGTGCATCTCTGTCATTGAAAAATAATTGAATAGTACACATTATTAAATTTAAAGTTTTCAGATTAACCATCAAACCAAGCTTTAAGTTTTATAGTATCATGTAAGTAATTTGGAGATTGTAACAATATGAGCATGTGTGTAATATAAATATATTTTGAATATAAATAATACAATCTTGACAGTATTTTAAATATCTCTAATTATTATTTTGTGCAAGATGTATAAATAGTTCTTAAAAATTATAATATGCAAGTTAACAGCAATATCACATGTAACTTCCTTTATGATAGTATATTTTAGAAAGCTAGGACAGATAACAAAACTATACTCTTTACCTGATTTTTTTGTTGGCCTATTGAAATGTTATCTATTATTCAATCTTCACAGGTGGGTTATTTAAGAAAACATTTTCGGAAAAGCATTAATTGTGGTAAAATGGAGAAAACGACCATAAATAACATTTTGTTAACATACATTAGTCATTCTCAATTTTTTGTAATATACAACTTTAAGGGCAGGTTAACCTAGCAAACTAATGAGTTTGGACAACTATAAGTAAAAAGAAAGTTGTAAATAACATAACAAAATTAAAAAAAAAACACATACATCTCTAAAAATTCGTGGTTTTATCTAAAATTGAACTAAAAAATTGCAATTTTTAAATTACAAAACTTAAAATCACCTTTCAGAAACAAACTGAAAATAACATTAGAATAATAAGAAAATAATTAAAAAATTAGTTTTTGACTCGTTTTAAAGCAGAGACTTAAAATGTGCATTAAAAACAAGAGCAGATACATTATCAAATAAAAGGTTTAACAATATAGAACTGATTGTATTTTTTTTTCTTTTTATACAGTGTTTAGTTATGATGTGTAAAACATTTCAATTAATTATCTCAAGTAGTTTTTGAGATAGAAATTCCTAACTGGACTGTTTTGAAAAAAATGGATATTTTGAGAATAACGAAATTAATAAAAACTAAACAAAGAAAATAATTTTTAGCTCTTTTTTTTTTATAAAAGTAGCAATTGGGGCCTTTTACTTAACAGTCAGAATTCCTTTGTTTATATTTAAGTTGAATTTCAGAAGCGTAACCGTAAAAGTTACTTGA
Source organism: Physella acuta (assembly GCF_028476545.2). Classification (NCBI taxonomy): domain Eukaryota; kingdom Metazoa; phylum Mollusca; class Gastropoda; family Physidae; genus Physella; species Physella acuta. The sequence continues at coordinate 1,169,560 of NW_026731670.1, read as the reverse complement.
AAATAAGACTAATACTGTAACCAACAGGCTAATTGCGAGTGTTATTGTTACAGATCTGATGTCTTCGACTCGCTTATACACTGCAACAGATGAAGACAATTTCCTTATGTTTTTGTATGAAATGTTGAGTTTTACTATTATCATGATAGAACATATTATTATAGTAATAGTGGGGAAAATTATAACTATTATAGCAATGAGATATTGGTCGTAAGTTGAAAAACCTTTGCTTTTATAGAACTCGGTAGGATAATAAAATGCCGCAGTGCTGTAAGTCATGTTAGTAAATGACCACGTCATATAGAACATAAAAGCTCGTGGAATATAAATAATTCCGTCAGACAGAAAAATGGCAATAACACAATACTTTATCCTGTAAGGATTGAGATCCGATGAAGTTACGAATGGAAAACATACAGCAATCATCCTTTCTATAGCATAGGTCGGTGTCTGTGTCTTTTGGGATTTGTCAATAGATTTTAAAAAATATTTAATAGTTGGGTTGGTCTTTTTATGGTTCCCCCACTCACATTCCCACATTTCTACGACTTATCGTCAACAAGATTGGCCAGGTACTTCGTAATTTCGGTTGCCTTTTTAAATAAACCAGTCAAGGGTTTATTACTAATAGGATTTACTGTTCTATCTTTAGTTAAGGGGCAGTCAGGGTGTCAGTGAAAGAGGCAGCCATGGAATTGATAAACGGTTCGACCCTTCGCGTCCCACCCGTCTACTCTTATATGGCGGGATCCTAAACTAACTTCGACCCCGTTAGACGCGGTTTTTAAAGTTACGCCCTTTGTTTTTGAAACCCATGATAACCACTGCCACGCCTGTTCCCCATAATGATTAGCTCTACGCGGTCTAAACCCATTTTCACTATTTCTATTAAGCGGAAATCCCGTCGGCATTTTTTGCATTAGTGACCATAAATAAAGCTCGTTTGCGTCGTACGCCTTAATTGCCTGTACCACCTTATTACTATTCCACCTGATAAAAGTTTTAACCTTTTCGTGGTGTCTATGAAAAATTATGGAGGGGCCCCCTAAGATATTATTTCTGATTGTTTTATGTAACTCTGATTCGCGCTTGGACCACAAAGAAAAAGAAACGTCTTCGGGAAGTGTTTTAAATAGGTATTTTAAGGTTACCCCAGGGACAGAAATCGCGTCTTTGAAAATATCAAACCTTAAATTTTTGTAAAAGTGTGTTTGTTGCTCGAGCGCCTCGATAAACGGTTAACGTCAATATTGTTATACCATATAAGAAAATCTTTAAAAGTTTGCATCCCCTTCTCCACCCAAATTCGCCTACACGTCGCGTACTCGTCGTCTGAAATGTTACAATTTTTTAATGATGAAAAAAGGCCGAATGCGTAGGTAAACACGATTCGTCTAAGATGGCTAAATTTTTAAAAATATTCGTATGGGAAAAATCCTTTTGTCTCTTTAACATTATACGCGGCGAGGTATTTACTATAGCTAAACCCGGGTGCTAGATAATTAACTATATCTAAGAACTTTAATTTGTTTGCTGATTTACACGTGAAATTATTATTTCTTTTAACTACATATTTAAACGCAGTTTGTTTATCTTCTACTTCTTCTTCATCAGCGTTACAACTAGGTCCCTCTTCTACCCCTTCTTATGTGTTTAAATAAGCTAAAAAGTACTGATTGAAATTCGGTTTAACGAGATTTTTATAATTTTCCTGAATTAAACCCTATAACCGGCATTTGTTGCGAATGCTCTTCTAATCTAGCGCTAAGAAACCTATCAAACCCTTTTTCTTTCGGCTTGTTATTGCTACCTTTAGATTTAGGTGGAAATAGCTTCCTAATTTGCTAAAAAATCGGATCGAACTGTTTTCTCAAAATACCATAAGCTGCCTCGGCGATTGCGTGGAGTCTTTTAATAACTCTAGTCACTTATGCTTGGGGGTCCCCAGTCAATCTACGTTTGAGGCTACAGAGCAAGACAAAGGCACGTGCTTGGCTACGCTTTTTGTAACTCTACCTAACGTGGGTAACTCGGTATGGTCGAAATAGCATTCAAAATCATAAGTTGTGCGGAAGGGATAAACAAACTTAATATCTATATCTACCCCATATGATGCTTAAAACTCCCAGATTGTTTTCTGTGTATGATAAAGCCCCCTTTACACCCTTTCGCGCGTCTGTTCAATTGCTTAATGGTGGGCCATAGTTTGTTACACATAGAACACGCGAAAGAGTGACCCGCCCCATTTATATTATTAATGTACATAAACTGATTTTGAAAAAAATAAAAGATACATGGTCTCCCTAAATCTATCACTACTTCTAAGTTTCGGAGAAAGGACCTGATTTTCATTAAATTAAAAAAAGTCTATGTTTAAACTAAAACAGGACTCTAAGAGGGGGATTTCGACCAAACTAACCCCACTGTTTCGCGAATTTTAATGTTGGCTTTCTAAGATCTGTTACGGTTGCTCTGTAATGTCTGGCTTAACATCTAAAAAAAGAAAAATTGTCTGTGTATGGTTTTGAATTTGAATCCTGTTGTAACATGTTAATGTCGTGATTATGTTTAATAAAGTCAGGAATGTCTGTAAGAAGGAATGTGGGTAAAGGTTTTTCTGTGGTCGCGTGTAAGTCTACCACATCTCCCCTAAGGTCGTCTACAGGAAAAATATTGGTGTCTGAATTAACGTTACTGTTGTTCTTAGCCTTTACGCGTTTATTGATTGATATGTCCTCATACGTCCTTTGTTGCTTTAATGGGCTAATGTTGGAAGAGGTAAGGTCGGTTTGTCTGTCAGTCACTGATTGGGGTTGGATGGTTTGTCTGTCGGTCGCTGATGAGGTGTCGCCTGGTAATGTTTTGTTGTTGTGCGCTGTCTTATAGTGTCTTATTAAATTGTCAAGTCGTGTAAATTATTTACCGCATGTTGTACAGGGATGTCTTTGTCGTCCATGTGCCGTCTCTTGCTGGCGTATGAAAAGTTGATAACGGTTGAATACTCTGTCACAGATCTCGCATGTGTGATGGGTCATGGCTGGATGGCTGGATGATTGGGATGATTGCAAAATTGATGAACTGTCTGCTGGTTGAATCGAGTAGATGCTTGGGTAGGTCGCTGGCTGTAGAATAAAAAAAATAAATAAAATAAATTTAAAAATAAAAAAATAAAAAAAAACATTTGACAATTTTAAAAACTTCATTTATACTTTAGTGGGTTTACTTAAAACAAAACTAAATGAAATATTAAACCTACATCAGTGTTGGTTTGAACGTCTAAGCCGGATCTGTTGTTGTGTAGTTGGCTGTGTATGGATCGGATGGATAGGTAGCTCAATGGTTCAGTAGATGAGTTGGCTGTCTCGTTGGGTCGGTTGTACACTAAAAATGTAAAGCGAATACATTTGACTACTTATTTAGAAACCGATTTAATTAAAGTGTATAAACCTATTTTCAGTAGCGGTCTAGTGTTTGTCTAGACAGTACACTACAAAATTAAAGTAAATATACGTGAGTTCTTGTTTTAATAAGGTTTATTTAAAGGTTATTTTAAATAATGGGTTAGCTCCCTTTAAACAAAAGTAATATTAACCTTATCTTTAATGTTAATTCATAAGGTTCAGAAAACAGTGACAAAGTATGCGGTTCGTGGTGGGTTAGGTAGATGTGTTGGTTGTCTGGCGTTCTAAGCTGGCGTGGGTTTAGACAAGATTCGCGGGTCAACGGCGGTCTCAGGCTGGTTAAATGGAGGTAATGCTTGGTCTGGACTCAGAAGCCAAAGTGACTTAGAACAAAATTATCGCGCTCATTTATACTTTTGGTCGGTCGAGGTGTGGCGCCAGACTGTCTCGTACTGGCCAGATGGTATTAAGATTTAAAATAAATACTTGACCAGACCGGCGCCGAAAACCAATTACTTTTACCCTGGCGTGAGGAAGGACAAAGAAAAAACGTAGGTTAGAAATAAACTTGGCGTGCCGGCGCGGCGGGGGGAGAAAACCCCCTTGGGAACGGTATTCAGATAAAAAGTAATTGCTTCGCGGAAGGGGGGTTGGACAAAGGCTATGTAAGCGAATCCAAAAAGGAAAAGCAAGCTGAAATCGGAGTCAAAGGCCTAAAAAAGGCGCTTAACCACGTATCCTTAATTGTGTTGGAGGGGGATCCCTTCCAACACAAAACGTAGGACGAAGAAGAAGAATAAAGAAAATGTAAACATTATTTCCAGCTATCGTGATTAGTGGATTTTTGCGCGGGGTCTCAGATTATGTAGGTTTATTTTACAACGAAAGTATTTTGTTCTTTAAATCGTTTTTATTGTCACTCAAATTACCAAGTAACATATATATGTCAACATTTTAATTAGACAAAGAAATAGCAAGATGTTATTGTCTGTTTGTTAAATTGATTCATTTGAAAAATATTTTCCTAAAACAAAATAGTGGACGGCATGGTTGTACGGGAATCATTGGAGGGGGGGGGGGGGCAGTGTACATAATTACTTCCGACAGCACCACCCCCGGACGGGATAGAAAAAATACATAATAATCTAAAAAATATAAAAATATATACTTTCGCCGTCAGAAAAAAAATTATGATTACCTATCTGGAATTCTATATTGCTCATACTGTCGAAGAAAATGTCTGAAAGAAACACAGCTAACCACCCATACTTATTACAGGGGGGTAAGAATAGGTCAGCCAATGGGTCAGCTGTTGCAATGTGACGTATAACAGTGACTCCACTGACCTAGTCACCCATACTTCTAAACACGTGTCTTACCACTTACATTTGTTTCAATGTTGTTTGAGTATATTTTTAAAATCGATCTAGTGATGACTGCCTTGCACTCGTTCTTGTTGCGAAATGGGTATGATCGATAATCGATAAGATTTTCTTTTCCAATGCCCAACCTTTAATAAAAGAAAAATGTAGGGATTCCCCTATCGACATATACACATGACAACACACAAGCAAGACTAATGATACGAAAGTGAGTTTTAAACTCAGTAAATATAAAATATGTTGAGTTAATTATTTACTCTTATGCATCAAATTAACTATACCCTATTTGCTCAGTTTATATTGATATCTATTGTGTTTAATGTGTTAGTAGTTTTAAAAATGGATACAAAACGTTTTACTAACTAGCAATTATGTAACAATGTACTTAAAAAGAAATTCAATGATATTCTTTAAAATATCTATAATTATAGTTTCCATATTCTGTCTCTCTGTCATTCAGGAATCATATAGATAAATTATAGCAAATTAAAGACTCTCACAATCAAACTGAAAACGAAACACGACATTACATAGAAATATGGCGACAGACTTGATGTCATTTATGGACGACCCCCGAAACCCACAGTTCTCTAACTAGATAACGGGTAGTCTATTCAATTCTAAAGCTGGAAAATAACACACATTAAATTAACGTCATTGATTCTTGATTGAACAAGATATTAAAATTCCATTACCGAAAAAATACACAATATTAAAGACGTCATATATATTTGATAATAAAAACACTAAGATTACCGCCTCATTTATTTGTCTTATCTTAAAAGTGGTCTGCATGTAGAGTTTCTTTCAGCCATCTCTTTTGTCTGCTGAAGAACGCCTACACCCACAACGAAATACAATTTATGTAGAACAAATATACTTTAACCAGTGTCAGCCCCCCCTCCCCCCCCCCCCCAAAAAAAAGATTTATCTCCCGAATCTCACGGAGAAAAAAGTCTGAAAGCAACAATATCTAAATTTTTTAGGTTTAGCGACCAAAAGTAGTTAACGCGTCTAGATTATAGAAGAAGCGTCTACATTTGTTCCAGTCTTTGTTTTACACGGAGGAAAGGGTGGACAGCTGAAAAATTAGGTGGGGGAGGGGGGGAGGGGTAGAGAAGTGTTTTGACTAAATCTTCTCGAGACGTAGGTAGACAATGGTAAACGTATATTTTCTATATAAATTGTATTACGTTATAGAAGATATGTCTAAAAGAAACTCTGAATGCGACTTTGGAAAAGTTTGATCTTACGTGCAAGATTTTGTGTTATTACTAAGAGTATGAATGTGTAGTAACTAAGCTTACTCGAAGATCAAAGTTACCAGATAAAATAATTTGGGAAACTTTACTTTTAGCGTGTATACACAAATAGAATAGCGTCATTGATATTTTATCAAATGTATGTTTCTTCTTCTATTCATGTCGGCCATCGTATAGACTCATACGTCAGGCACCACCGAAAATTTGATGTAACAAACTGTCCGATTTATGAACGTCTTGCTGATTCACAATGTACCAATGACATTATCCTAAATGTAGGCAATTTTCTAACTATTAGGCAGGGACGTAAAGTCGCGCTCTATGAAGCCCCCTAATACACTATTCATGGTATGTTACACTGCGCACCTGCGGACGCGCCAAATTATGTTTAGCGAATTACTTTAATACCACATCCTTCTGTTTAATTCGAACGTAGGCGCCATAGCACTCAAAGAAAGCATGGGGCTTACAAATCGCAGCCTGCCGAAACCTATTCCGGAATATTATCAACGAATTTTTAAAGTTTCATATGTATAAGATGAAAGGTCTAATAATTTCAAACAGGAAAAAATTCACAGATCCACAAATATTTAATTTCACAAACACTGACATACATTCACGTTTATTTATACAGATGATACCCATTCATATAGGATGCTGGAACAACTAATTTATTCAGATTACAATGTTTTATTTTGTTTGTTTATTTGGTTGGCTTGTTGTTTAAACAGTAGAGCAGATTTGTAGTTTGCTTGCCAGTTGGGAGCTGCTTTTATTATAAATCTGTTCACCCGAACAAATGTAATTTTAATTTATCTCTTAAGAATAGGTTTAGTTGGGTCTCAAAAGGGATGAACTGAAAGTTATAATATTCTCTTTTAGCTTAATAATGTAACTAAAATAAACCTGATTCTCAATACCCCTAATTGTAGAGAATAGATATTTACCATAATAACATAACAGCAGTGAACATGATTTTCAATAACCCTATTTTTAAGCGAATACACACATACACATAAATGGCAATATTAATCTGGTGAATTGAACCGGTTTCTCTGACGTCAACTTAATCTGTTACAGACAACCTTGCCTGGATTAAATATTAATATTAGTTATTGTAAATAGTCATATCTTCTAGGTCAAGGCAATGCGTTACGGAAAACCTACATATAGATGACATACGAAAATATCTTCATCGTAATCGATGGTCATGTGTCAGTATAGCAAACATTGTTTCTGTTCACAATCTTTAGTGATATAACAAAGGAAGATTACTTTAACACTTTATGTCTTTAATCACCTTAAGCTCTTAAGCACCTTCATCATCAAATAAAACCTGCAACATAGATTACCTCTGCTGGAGTGGAAACAGATGTGCGTTACTGTAGGATATTTATATAGCCCATGAGTTAGACTGGACACACCACGACTTGCTGACGAACTCGGACCAGTTACCAACACTCTTCCAAGCTTCACATACACATTAGGCACAACACGTACCGACGGTTGTATAGAGGGTACTGGACTAAAAGGTGAGAATTTTAATACGCTCCTATCATAAAGACTCTCAACAAAATAGTTCTCCATACTGAGGCCAACTACGAGCCACCAGACCCCACAGTACGGAGAGGGGCCCAGGCCGTTTATGGATGCACAGCCGACCATAATATATATTTTTTGAAAATTCTAAATCTACGTCATATTTGGAGATTTTTGCTCTTCACTTGGAAAACTAAATAGGGTCTCTGATTTTTTCGTGCTCCAGATGGAAAGAAAAATACGAAGTGTCCACAAAAAACTCGAGATAATTTTTTCAACACGATAAGTTGTATTTTTTGATCATACAGACTACGTTATTTTTTATTACCTTGTGTTTGTTTGTGCTTTTAATAAGGATTTAATCTTATTGGCTCTAAATTACAATAAAAATATAGGAATCAGAGACATAGATGGAAGAGGTGGGGGGGGGGGTCAATTAATCTGAAGTTTTGAACTATAAACAAAGATTCGCGACTACTTATTTGTACGATTCTTACAGTTATCTCAACTTCAACGTGAGTATTCAGATACATTTCATTTAATGATCTACATCTTGCGTGGGTCACTATATTAAAAAGAAATCAATATCACCGATGTTTGTATCGATATATCCAATTAGTAAAATGGCATATAGTCGCATCGGTGGGTGGAAGGTGATACACATTGCCGACATTTTGAGAGGGAATAAAATTACTATAGTTTACCGAATAGATAATTTTATGATTGCTTGAATTATAACAAGCACCAACATTGCAATGTGCACATAGTTTACGCCTATAGACCTACTAGGCGAGGTATTTTAGAACACAACGACTGATAATGGTATGTTACTTTGTTTAACCTAACTGCTATTTTAAAACGTAAACACTCTATTATAGAAATTGTTCCAAAGACACGACCAAAAGTAGACTTGCAGGGTCGACAAACTACACTCTGAAGCATTGAAGTACCAAACTCCACAAGTTACATATGCACATTCACCTAACCCTTCTTAATTTAATAGTTTTATCGTCCACACTGACAAAATCCTATCATGAATCATATGAGTCTTTTGTGTCTTGACCGCCGCCAAGCCCTGAGATGTAATTACAGTAACTCCTTGATTCGATCAAACACAGGCTATGAAACATTCTTTTGATTTTCTTCTTTTTAATTCGTTGCGAATCCAGCCTCCCCATTTCTATTTCGAACGATTTCCTTCATGACTTTTGTCTCTTTCTCTTCCTCTTTCCCCGTGTACTTTACACCAGCACCTGCTTAGTAGTGTTATTTACTGTCTTTCATATAGTGTGCTCTAACCACTATCATTTTGTTGCTCGCATTTCATTATTTACTGAATGTAACATCTGGGAGCCATACAGTAAAAGAGACTTCACATTCTGCTCTTGGTCCTGACTAAAAAAATTTTTAACAATACATTAGAATTCCACATTAGCTTAGAATGTTAAAACGCATTCTTTTGCTGCTGATTCTAATCAGAGCGTCATTGGCAGTGCAACTACCATTACACCGGTTATTACTGCTCGGTCGACAAGTACACAATGTGTTCTGCTTTTGTTCTTGACTATGTTCGAGACGGCGGCGCACATCTTCAAAATCCAAAATTTCGAGCTGTTGTTTCCGTTTGATTCAAGTTTGTTTTCTGTAGCTAGTTTCATTATTTAAACTAGCGTACCTGTCCCCGCGCTTTGCCGCTGGGTTAGAAGAAAGTCTGACAAAATATATAAAAGGGTTTCATCAATGCGTTACCAATCCTATGTTCTTAGACCTTTTTTTATTAAACAGAGTTGTTCAAATATAGAAAATGCCGGCAATTGGATCATAAATACCGGGACACGGTTTACCTACACTTACGCATTGAAACCTTCAGTGTACGTTAATCTTTACCGAAATATTGAGATAGAACACATTTCGGTGACCGTTCATGTGTCAAGGATTTTCCTAACATGAATTTTATTTTTAAAAAAAATCAAATTCCGATGCAGTACGACACCGTTCAACCGAGGGGCATTTAACTTTAGGGGGCTCATGAAAGTACTTTCGAGAAGGTTTTTAGGGGGAAAAATTCAATATCGCACGGATATCCCCTGCATAGTTTGAAAAGGCACCCCTTGTCTTTCCGGTGAGAGCTATTGCGCCTAAGTTTGTTTTAAACAGTTAGATAGACTATGGATAAGATGGGGCGTTATAATCATTCACGAAATCTAATCAGATGCTTTCGCCGGCTCCCTGGATTAAATATTAATATTAGTTATTGTAAATAGTCATATCTTCTAGGTCAAGGCAATGCGTTACAGAAAACCTACCTATAGATGACATACGAAAATATCTTCATCGTAATCGATGGTCACGTGTCAGTATAGCAAACATTGTTTCTGTTCACAATCTTTAGTGATATAACAAAGTGTGAAAAACATGCGAACTGAGAAAAACAGCCAAAAGTAACGAAAACTAAGTCAGGAAAGTACCATATCTGTGTAAACTGCAAAGCCGATTGTAAGCTTTGGGTGTTTCCGAGATGTAGGAAATTCAGTTTATTAGTTACATGAGAATTCCAGCTTTCCAATGATGTCAAATACAATATAATGACGGATATAAAACTTTTCATAGAGAGCTTGTAAGATTGGGAAAAAAATTATTGTTTTTTAATTAAAAGGGTCATAAAAATCGTAATTCAAACACATTAAATATTTTTGTATCTTTAAAGTTATTATTTTCTTTATACAAAAATGGACAAAAAATCCAAAAGTGCAAGAAACCGATCATGACGAAGAGCAAAAAATTGTGTGATTTTTTTTCCGCGCATATCCCATTAATAAATTTTTTTATTTTGTGTGAAACATAGACAACAATGGGTTACTTTGCTTATTTATACGTTAGTTTTTGAATTACACTGTTGACCTACGAAGTCGTAAACTCTAGAGACAAACTGAAAGAAAAAACAAACAATACTTTGATAATTAAAGAATAGTATATATTAAAAAAATAAATAGTAATGTAAATCCCTTTAAACAACAAAGTATGCCACACATGTCAGAATAGACATCACTGAAACCTTTTAATATGCCAATATATATATATATATTTAATTTAAACTTAAAGATGATAAGTAAAATATGCCATACAACAGTATTTAAACTAACTTTAAACATCAAAATTATAAAAACATAAATAAAAACTGAATAATTAAACACTATTTTCCCGACCTTATAATATGTAAGCTTACAGCATTTCTTAATAATAAAATTTCTAAAGAAAAACCTGCAAGTAAACGTTAAGCGAAAAACAAATAGTTATGCTTAATTCAATGACTTACTGTAATGCAATGCAGTTTGAGAATTTTTTTTAGTATCACAAATTGTTTTGTAGATAAAATAATATTCTGAGAGAAAAACGTTTAACTAATAGACACAAATACATTAATATACATTTTTTCATCAAGTGTTCTCATAGTAAACTGTCTAATATATGCTAGCCAGCCCGCTATTTGTTGCTGCATAGAAAATATTCAAGACCAATTTAGTGGTATGTGTACTGCTCTTTGACAGTAAACTGGCTTAAATCTGACAAAATAGAAAGGAAATATAGGAATTTTACATACATCGTAAATAAGATAGATGTATAAAAACTTTTAAACTCTACCAGTTTTTTTTTTGTTATTTAAAAACTGAAATTAAAGAATAAATAGTTCTATCTGCTGACTTAAAACAAACATTTCCATACACAATATCCCGCATCAATAATTAGAAACCGTAGAAACAAAGTATGTAGGCCTAAAACCCGATTGTGCTAAACTAATAAAAGTTGAACTTGCGTCTGAAAACACTCATCAAAACGTCCCAAACAAACTATTCTTGTATCGGCATAGATTCTGATGAAATAAAAGTCAAGTTAGAAAATGCTCATAATGTTAATAACAATAATAAATCGAACTAATAGCGTTCCACTAATCGGCGTGGTCGAGTCGGTAAAGCTCATGGTTGCTAAACCGAAAAGTCTTGAGTTCGAACCCTCGGGCAGATGAGGCTCGTTAGCTGGGGACAGCAACTCTTCTAGGAGAGACAACTCCAAAATTAAACAACTGCTGCCTTGTAGTTTGTTCTTGGTTGGACAAAGGCTATGGAAGCAAATCCAAAAAGAAAAGCAGGCTGAAATCGGAGTCAATGGCCTCAATGGCGCATAAATAGTTGACACATACCGCTTAATTGTGTTGGAGGCGTGGTCGAGTCGGCAAAAAGCTCATGGTTGATAAATTCGAACAAAGTCTCGAGTTCAAACCCACTGGCAGATAAATCTCGATCCCCTTCAACACGAATAATTAAGAACGAAGAAGAAGAAGAAAGAAGAACTTTATATTTTTTTGCAAATAGTATGCAAGTTAGAAATATTTCTTTTACAAAAAAGTAATACAATAATTGTTAGTAGATGGTTGCGTAATATTCTAATATACTATTTTTTTATTTATCTTTGGATAATAAATAACAAACGTTTTAATTTAAAAAATTAACCAAACTAACCGTAGGTGTAAGCTATTTTGAATCCTCGTCTAGTAGTACGAGATCCAAATACCAAAAACAAACCGTTAGTAGAGCTGATGGGATAAGGGGTATCCTCACCACAGTAAACATCTATCAGAGGATCTTTTGCTGACGTCCCATTATAGACATTAAGATAATCATATAGGCAGTTGCTGTCGTATGCTAAATCAAAATCTAAGAAGCTGGAAGTAAAAGTAAATAAAAGTGAAAACAACAGTATTTAATTTAATTCGCAGCAGCAGTAAAAAGTTTATCAGAATAGTACTCAGAGCTTATCACTGTATTTCTTAAAACAGTGACTTTGTAATTGTTGACTAAAATAAAAATTACAAAAATACAGAGGTTTGAGAGGCCACTTTAGTCTGGTTTGATATTTTAATTAAAAAATAAATTAAATGAGCAGTTTTTATGTCTTAGGCGCAAGATAAAAGAATGAACATCTATAATAATAAATTACAATTTCAGATTTTAGAACAAATCAAATAAATAAACAGGCATACAACAACTTCAAAAATCTACTTTAAAATTACTGTTCCACATTAAAGTTGATTATGAGTGTATTAAATAAAATGATTTTATTATAATTAGAGTGGATCCTAACGATACTAAATATCCAATCAATACATGAAGGTATTTGAACTTGATGAAAGATAGCTTTGCTATTAATTTGCGCAATTAAAAAACTTCAAGTAAATCAAATAAATTAATAAAGCTAAATCTTATACCAATTCTTAATTATTTAATTGTGTTTAAATTTTATAACCAAACCCGAGGAAACGACCTCTTGCCAATAGGAAATGATTTAGATTTGTGTAAATTAATTCGCTTTAGTAAAAAGACAATTCAGGGTGTGAAACCACCACGTGTATTGAATTACCCCGCTTTACCCTTCATTACCCTAATGTATATTTCGTAAATAAAAACCTACCGGATAGATGTAAACATTTGTGATCGAGGCGGTATATTCCAAAAACAAATAATTTTATCTGGATACAATTGCGGATAGTTAGGGGTTAGTATTAGTCCAGTGATATTGGATGCAACTGCATTTACAGACATGTAATTTGCTGAAATAGAAATATATACACTTTAAAAATAGTTAATAGAGAAAGGAACGACACTGCTCAGATTTAATTTAAATGCGACACACCTTTACATACTGATCCATCAAATAAGTATCCAGGTTGGCAATTACAAGTGTACATGCCATTTGTATTTGTACATGTCTTGTGACATGGACTTCTGGGATTACTGCATTCATCGTTTTCTGGAATTAAAATTGTGTTAAAAATAAAAGATTTCTTGCAAAAAGCTTACATATTCATGAGTAAGAAATTGAATAGTATTCAGTGATACACAGGAAGAGATGCATATTGTAATTATGTTTAGATTATTTATCAATACAATGAAAATGAGCTGGTCTAAGTTTGTTTGTTAAAGGCGATAATAAAAGTAACATAATATGGTAGCATTATGGTACGTGTTTTTTTTTTTTAAATTATTTTCCAGGAAATCCAATTTCGCTCCCAACTGAATGTTTCAAGTAGGCTAATCCTTGTATTTAAACAACAATAAATAGATACGTTACTCTAGTTTTGTCATTATCTTTAGGAAGTAGTATAAAACAATTATCGGACTTAAGACGGGGTGGGTGGGAGATGTGACAGATCATCCCACACGGTATGCAACACCCAACGTAATACCCATAGTATGCAACACCCAACGTAATACCCATAAGTAGTAAATAAGGTCCCCTTTGGTTAGTATTTCTGGCGGAGGCGCAGGGGAGGCGGAGTCGCAAAGGATTTATAGTAAAATACTCAACTACCTGGCGGAGCTGGTGGTGGAGGCGCAGGAGGCGGAGGTACAATGAGATATAGTAAAATACTACACCACCTGGCGGAGGGTGAAGGAGCCATGGGTGAGGTGGGTGAGGCGGAGGTACAATGAGATATAGGAAAAGGCGGAGCAGGTGGTGGAGGCGCAGGGTGAGGTGGGTGAGGCGGAGGTACAAAGACATATAGTAAAATACTCTGCCAACTGGCGGAGCAGGTGGTGGAGGCACAGGGGGTGGCGGAGGCAAAGGTACAACGACATATAGTAAAATACTCCGCCAGCTGGCGTTGGCGCAGGGGGTGGCAGAGGCGCAGGGGGAGTAGGTCAGTAGGTCAGTAGGGCAGGGAGATGGTGACCTTGTAACGTAATGACCACTGGCTACCTAGTTTTTAATGAGTTTTTTTATTTGTTTGTTGTTTTTAATTAGTTTAATTTTAATTTTTTTTAATTTTTAATTTTTTAATTTTTTGATTTTTAATGGAACAAGCTACCAATGTTTTCGATAAAATTTTAATTTTGCTCCCCAAAATTTTTATTTCTTAATTCGATACTAATACCTTTTATCTATCTAACCCGATCATTTCGGACTTCTTCTACAGCTAACGGTTATCCGTTTATTGCGATGTGAAACATGGTACCTCCCAGCATGTTTTCACACTACTACACGGACAGCGGCTATCTTCGAGCGGGTATTACATCATTTATTGCCCGCAAGGCACCATAAACTTTACAGCAATTTAAGGGCCAAGCACTCGTGTACCCGCTGGTGTAGTGACCTTTTCTTTTCTAAAAATAAGTGGGATAGAAGTTGTTTTCTACAAAGTAAAATTTTATATCAAACTCCATATAAGGGCATGCGCGTATAAATTATGAATGGGAAGAGATTCATTGATACGCTTGACCAATCATATTATAGTACAGTAAATCAAAATAATTCACGACAGGTTGCAACTAACCACTTGTGCTAGGCAGCCATCTTGTTTCTAGATAAACAAAACAATCGCCTGTCTCGTTTGTTTATCTCATTTGCGTATACTCTTCTATTTGTTGTTTTAAAGTTAGACAACAACATTAAGTTTATTAATTGAAACTTTGCCTAGAATTGTACTGTTGATTATCACTGGAACAATATTAAACACTGTTTCGTACGCTTTATATTAAGCTGTAACAATGCGTCATGGACATGACTATCAGTTTGAAGTTTGAAGAATGTACTGTCCATCCCCTTTACCCCCTTCATTCCCTTCTCGCCATTTAACCAACGGCCGTTTTGTAATCTTGTTACGGCATGCTCCGAAAGGTTTGAACGCGTTCATCAGGCTTTACACCGGACTGCATACGACACATGTGTTAATGTGTATGCCAATCTCTCCGTATAGGGTGTGGTAGCAACGAATGTAAATACTAGATAGGATAGGTGAGAAGCATTCTCTTAGGCCCTGTTCTTGACCTATCTACACAGGTGTGTTATTCGCGGTTGAATGAACATTGGTAATCTATGGCTCATCGGTTCTTCACGCACTATCCAGCGGTGGGGTGGGGTGGAGGGGCGTGTCTAGCCTCAAGCTAGACATTCAACATTCAAATACAACATTCAAATCGCTAACGCTTTAGAATCCTTTTTCATACAAGATTAAAACATTTCAGGTGAATTCAGCATAATACCATCTACAAAACTGCGTTTGTAAATTAAGTTTACTACAATACTTTAGAAAATATTGATATTTATGTAACACCACCTTCTAATTTTTGCAAATAAATTTACGTGAAAATTTGTATTAAAAAATTGAGTACGAGTTATCGCAATGAGTAAACGTAGAAATGTATAGTTTGGTTAGAGAAATCTAAATCTTTCATCCAATTTTTAAAATCTCTTATGGGTACGAAGTTATAGCGCTTTGAAAAAGTGTTAGTTTTCACACCTTTTCGCGGTTTTCATGGAAACCAGTACTGCTATTGACGGCTATATATTTTTTTTTGTCTATAGTTTAACAACTTTAAACATATAAACTTTTTAAACACCCAGAAATGTGTAAAATTTTAAAAAATTCTATCCGGGTGCCTATACTTAATTTTAATTTTTAATTTTTAATTTTTTTAAATTTTAATTTTTAAATTTTTAAATTTTTTAATTTTTTAATTATTTAATTTTTTTTTCTTTTAGTTTTAATTTTTAATTTTTAAATTTTTAAAATTTTTTAATTTAAATGTTTAAATTTTTTTTTTAATTTTAAATTTTAAATTTTTATTTTTTATTTTTTAATTTATAATTTTTATGTTTTTTTTTTTAATTTTTAGTTTTAAAATTTAATTTTAATTTGTTTGTTAATTTGTATGTGGATGGGTTTTGATTTGTCTGTGGGAGAGTTTTGGTTTCACCTAGGCAGGTACATGGATGTTTTGGAATTGGTGGGGGCAGAGTTTATACTAGAATAGGAGGAGTTTTACTTTCACCGAGGCATGTTTCAAAGTTGGTACATGTATGTTTTGGAGTTGGTTGCGGCAGAATTTATACTAGAGTGGGACGGATTTTGTTTTTAACAGTTTCAAAGTTGGATGGGAAAGCTGTCACACCTTTTAATCAGATATCACAATAAAGCACAAAAGATAATTTAAATGTATAGAAAATTTTATTTACTTAAAACAACTCCTGTAAGTGTGTTGTGTGTATGTGTGTGTGTGTGTGTGTGTGTGTGTGAATATGCACCCCGTACAAAAGCACAGTCTGGATAGTGGCGTCGGTGTTCATCTTCTACCACATCCCCCATTTCCCAGCCCCTCAACGTATTCAAACAAAAAACACACTTGACAAGGTCGACAGGTCCAATGAAAACAAAACCATTTTTAGCCAAACTGATAGGGTCCACAGGGTAGACGTCGGACCAACAGCCCGAAAATATTTGGATTCTTTCCTTCTCATCGTGGAACCTGAAGGTCGCTGTCCGTGATGGGAGCTGGGTTGGGTGCTGGTGATGTCTCATCAAGGGGTTCAATAAAAGTTCCCCCTGTCGGCCGCTGTACAAATACTCTCTCATACGCCAGACTCATCTCCCTTTGCTTAGTCTCATGAAAGCTACTGATCATCTGTACAGGATACAATCTCCCTTTATCTGGTCCAATGTCAAGACCAGTTTCCCCTTTGCTCCAACATTGCCGTGCTCTCAGCAGAATCCCAACCACAGCAGTGAAGACAAAAACATTCACTGAACATGGTATAGGGTTCAGGGACAAATACTGTTTTACCACTCCTATGTTTCCAACTAGGATCCAGGGTTTTAAATGATTGATTTTGATACCGGTAATACATCTTAATACAGGATACCGAGTTACATAGCTTTCAGGGATAATTAACAAAACAATATCAAAACACCAAAAAATCACAAAAGAACATTTAAATGTATATAATATTTTTTTATTGAATAAAAACAACCCCATCAGCATACAGTCAGGGTTCCGTCTTATTTACATATTTACATTAAATTCTCGTTAAAGTCATGGTTAAAACTATAACTGCCAAAGTCTTATATGTTTAGGGGAGATGTTGTCACATTGTCTGCGTGTACTTGTCTTTTAATATAAAAGTAAGAAAGTGAGTTTCTGTGTTAGGTGTAAGTATATTTCCCCGTGTCGTATGCCCTGAAACCTGTATTTGTCCCACCACTTGGTTCTTTTGTTGTGAGTACCTGCATAAAAGACTCTTTGCCTAGTGCGTTGTGATTTTTGGATAATCCTTTGGTTGATGTTTTATTATAGTCTCCGAAACAGTGGTAAGTCTTACTACATAAAGATATCCCATCCCCTTCATACTCTAACTTAAACAACCCCGGTGTTCTCTTTTCATAAATTTTCCTAGCCCTTCACACCTGACAATAAATATCTACCGTGCCTTTGCCGCTAATAAATTGGGGTCTATGTGAGCCGCAGACTGCTGAGGGGAACCATTTGTCGTAAACGTCAAAAAACTCATGTTCTAATCCGGGTCTAACGGCTTTTAACAAGTCATCGGTGCTTAAGGCTAAGTATGAGCTGTCAGTGTCCATCTCGCACAGCTGAAAGTCGGTCCTATCTATATACATGAATATAAAATCATAATAAAATTCTAGCATCCTAAGTTTCGCGTATTGATAAACGAAAAAACCTATCTGTAGAGGGAGATCCCAATCAACGTTATTTTTTAACGTTTCTACTTCGTAAACAGCGTCGGTAAGTTTTGTCATTTTTTTAAAATCGCGGGTTATAAATACAACGCCCTATATCGCTATCACTACAGTAAGTCATATCCGCATGTCGTGTTTTATCCGTTTAAGTTTTACCGTATGCCGCGTTTCCTAACAATTTCATTGTTTCGCTCGTTATCGCGTATTTGTCGTCTATGTCACCCTTTCTTCGCGCGTCTGAAACTATATCCCCAAACGTCTTAAAACACGAAACCGGATTACATTCAACCACTTGATAAATTTTAGTTACTATCAACCCATGATTTAAATACCACTTTAAAAGGGGGGTCACTAATAAAATTTTCTCCCCTTCAAAACTACCGATTAAAGTTCGTCTACCGCTAGTCACTAAGTTGTTGTTGATCGCGTATTGTCTCATAAACGGTCCGATGTCGTCACGCGTACCGTTTGTATTTTTTTAAAAAAGGCGTCATCTCACTAAAATGCTTTCTTAAACAATCGGGAACTTTAATGTCGCATTCTATCAAACCAAAACACGAGTCGTCTAAAACAGATTCGATGATCTGTTTTTCAGTCAAGGGTCATTTTTTACCATAGGTCGGTGTCGGTGTCTTTTGGGATTTGTCAATAGATTTTAAAAAATCTTTAATAGTTGGGTTGGTCTTTTTATGGTTCCCCCACTCACATTCCCACATTTCTACGACTTAACGTCAACAAGATTGGCCAGGTACTTCGTAATTTCGGTTGCCTTTTTAAATAAATCAGTCAAGGGTTTATTACTAATAGGATTTACTGTTCTATCTTTAGTTAAGGGGCAGTCAGGGTGTCAGTGAAAGAGGCAGCCATGGAATTGATAAACGGTTCGACCCTTCGCGTCCCACCCGTCTACTCTTATATGGCGGGATCCTAAACTAACTTCGACCCCGTTAGACGCGGTTTTTAAAGTTACTCCCTTTGCTTTTGAAACCCATGATAACCACTGCCACGCCTGTTCCCCATAATGATTAGCTCTACGCGGTCTAAACCCATTTTCACTATTTCTATTAAGCGGAAATCCCGTCGGCATTTTTTGATTTAGTGACCATAAATAAAGCTCGTTTGCGTCGTACGCCTTAATTGCCTGTACCACCTTATTACTATTCCACCTGATAAAAGTTTCAACCTTTTCGTGGTGTCTATGAAAAATTATGGAGGGGCCCCCTAAGATATTATTTCTGATTGTTTTATGTAACTCTGATTCGCGCTTGGACCACAAAGAAAAAGAAACGTCTTCGAGAAGTGTTTTAAATAGGTATTTTAAGGTTACCCCAGGGACAGAAATCGCGTCTTTGAAAATATCAAACCCTAAATTTTTGTAAAAGTGTGTTTGTTGCTCGAGCGCCTCGATAAACGGTTTACCGTCAATATTGTTATACCATATAAGAAAATCTTTAAAAGTTTGCATCCCCTTCTCCACCCAAATTCGCCTACACGACGCGTACTCGTCGTCTGAAATGTTACAATTTTTTAATGATGAAAAAAGGCCAAATACGGAGGTAAACACGATTCGTCTAAGACGGCTAAATTTTTGACATATTCGTATGGGAAAAATCCTTTTGTCTCTTTAACATTATACGCGGCGAGGTATTTACTATAGCTAAACCCGGGTGCTAGATAATTAACTATATCTAAGAACTTTAATTTGTTTGCTGATTTACACATGAAATTATTATTTCTTTTAACTACATATTTAAACGCAGTTTGTTTATCTTCGACTTCTTCTTCATCAGCGTTACAACTAGGTCCCTCTTCTACCCCTTCTTATGTGTTTAAATAAGCTAAAAAGTACTGATTGAAATTCGGTTTAACGAGATTTTTATAATTTTCCTGAATTAAACCCTATAACCGGCATTTGTTGCAAATACTCTTCTAATCTAGCGCTAAGAAACCTATCAAACCCTTTTTCTTTCGGCTTATTATTGCTACCTTAAGGGTTCGGCGTGGTCGAGTCGGTAAAGGTTGCTAAACCGAAAAGTCTCGAGTTCGAACCCTCGGGCAGATGAGGCTCGTTAGCTGGGGACAGCAACTCTTCTAGGAGAGACAACTCCAAAATTAAACAGCTGCTGCCTTGTAGTTTGTTCTTGGTTGGACAAAGGCTATGGAAGCAAATCCAAAAAGAAAAGCAGGCTGAAATCGGAGTCAATGGCCTCAATGGCGCAGAACCAGTTGACACGTAACGCTTAATTGTGTTGGAGGCGTGGTCGAGTCGGCAAAAAGCTCATGGTTGATAAATTCGAACAAAGTCTCGAGTTCAAACCCACTGGCAGATAAATCTCGATCCCCTTCAACACTAATAATTAAGAACGAAGAAGAAGAAGAAGAATTGCTACCTTTAGATTTAGGTGGAAATAGCTTCCTAATTTGCTTAAAAATCGGATCGAACTGTTTTCTCAAAATACCATAAGCTGCCTCGGCGATTGCGTGGAGTCTTTTAATAACTCTAGTCACTAATTCTTGGGGGTCCCCAGTCAATCTACGTTTGGGGCTACAGAGCAAGACAAAGGCACGTGCTTGGCTACGCTTTTTGTAACTCTACCTAACGTGGGTAACTCGGTATGGTCGAAATAGCATTCAAAATCATAAGTTGCGCGGAAGGGATAAACAAACTTAATATCTACATCTACCCCATATGATGCTAAAAACTCCCAGATTGTTTTCTGTGTATGATAAAGCCCCCTTTACACCATTTCGCGTGTCTGTTCAATTGCTTAATGGTGGGCCATAGTTTGTTACACATAGAACACGCGAAAGAGTGACCCGCCCCATTTATATTATTAATGTACATAAACTGATTTTGAAAAAATAAAAGATACATGGTCTCCCTAAATCTATCACTACTTCTAAGTTTCGGAGAAAGGACCTGATTTTCATTAAATTAAAAAAAGTCTATGTTTAAACTAAAACATGACTCTAAGAGAGGGATCTCGACCAAACTAACCCCACTGTTTCGCGAATTTTAATGTTGGCTTTCTAAGATCTGTTACGGTTGCTCTGTAATGTCTGGCTTAACATCTAAAAAAAGAAAAATTGTCTGTGTTTGGTTTTGAATTTGAATCCTGTTGTAACATGTTAATGGCGTGATTATGTTTAATAAAGTCAGGAATATCTGTAAGAAGGAATGTGGGTAAAGGTTTTTCTGTGGTCGCGTATAAGTCTACCACATCTCCCCTAAGGTCGTCTACAGGAAAAATATTGGTGTCTGAATTAACGTTACTGTTGTTCTTAGCCTTTACGCGTTTATTGATTGATATGTCCTCATACGTCCTTTGTTGCTTTAATGGGCTAATGTTGGAAGAGGTAAGGTCGGTTTGTCTGTCAGTCACTGATTGGGGTTGGATGGTTTGTCTGTCGGTCGCTGATGAGGTGTCGCCTGGTAATGTTTTGTTGTTGTGCGCTGTCTTATAGTGTCTTATTAAATTGTCAAGTCGTGTAAATTATTTACCGCATGTTGTACAGGGATGTCTTTGTCGTCCATGTGCCGTCTCTTGCTGGCGTATGAAAAGTTGATTACGGTTGAATACTCTGTCACAGATCTCGCATGTGTGATGGGTCATGGCTGGATGGCTGGATGATTGGGATGATTGCAAAATTGATGAACTGTGTGCTGGTTGAATCGAGTAGAAGCTTGGGTAGGTCGCTGGCTGCAGAATAAAAAAAATAAATAAAATAAATTTAAAAATAAAAAAATAAAAAAACATTTGACCATTTTAAAAAACTTCATTTATACTTTAGTGGGTTTACTTAAAACAAAACTAAATGAAATATTAAACCTACATCAGTGTTGGTTTGAACGTCTAAGCCGGATCTGTTGTTGTGTAGTTGGCTGTGTATGGATCGGATGGATAGGTAGCTCAATGGTTCAGTAGATGGGTTGGCTGTCTCGTT